>NC_056743.1:1848027460-1848359960 GCF_019279795.1 Protopterus annectens | reverse complement strand
GAGAGGCAGTGTACCAGATAAATAATCACGTTACTGACAGCGGTGGTACACTGCCTCTCCATTCCCTGACAACCCGGACATGTTTATTCAATGTCTGTAACAGAGTTTGCATTTACCTATCCATGACTACCATGGTTTAGTACGTGTAGGAGGTTTGTGCAGTGGTTAGGGGCATTTACTTAGTGACTGCTTCATTGCTGAACTACTGAATGTCGGTGAAGTGAGATTTCGATTATTTCATCTGTCGGTGATTTCGTGTCGGAGTACTGAATGTCGATATTATGACTTGTCGATGAAGTCATATGGACCCATATATATATATATATATATATATATATATATATATATATATATATAAATAAATAGAGGTCTACTTCAAAAAGTCAAATCCACTTTGGTGAAATTGCTCTTAAACAAATGTGCACTTTTACAAACACTGGTTCACTGAATTGGAAAAAAAGAGAAGCACACTAAAACCACATTTTTGCAGGGTACCAACTCCCCCTGCATCCCCCACACCCCCTGCTACTTATATATACTAACTCTGACCTTGCACTACAGTGGAGAAAAGTATATATTTCCTTATCTGCACTGTACTATGCTTTGATGAATCAGTGTTCGTGAAAGTGCACTTTCATTTAAGAGCACTTTTGCTAAAGTGGGTTCAGCTTTCTGTTTTTTGAAAAAAATATTTTTGGATAAACAGTAGTGCCAAGGATCAAATGGTGGAAGTTGAAAAAGGGTGATTGTGAGGTGGAGTTCAGAGCAGAGCTAAAACAGGCACTGGGGGGCAGTGAAGAGTTACCGAATAGCTGGGTAACTACAGCAGAGATGATAAGGGATACAGCTAGAAAGGTGCTTGGTGTGACATCTGGACAGAGGAAGGAAGACAAGGAGACCTGTTGGAATGAGGAATTGCAGGAGAGTATACAGAGGAAGAGGCTGGTGAAGAAGAAGTGGAATTGTCAGAAAGATGAAGAAAGTAGACAGGAGTATAAGGAGATGATGGCAAAGAGAGAGGTGGCAAAGGCTAAGGATAAGGCATATGGAGAGATGTATGAAAGGTTGGACACTAAAGAGGGAGAAAAGGACCTGTACTGATTAGCTAGACAGAGGGACCAAGGTGGAAAGATGTGCAGCTGGTAAGGGTGATAAAGGATAGTGAGGGAAACGTACTCACAAGTGAGGAGAGTGTGTTGAGCAGATGGAAAGAGTACTTTGAGGGGCTGATGAACAAAGACAATGAGAGAGAGATAATGTTGGATGGTGTGGGGATAGTGAATCAGGAAGTGAAACAGATTAGCAAGGAGGAAGTAAGGACAGCTATGAAGAGGATGAAGAATGGAAAGGCTGTTGATCTAGATGACATACCAGTGAAGGCATGGAGGTGCTTAGGAGAAATAGCAGTGGAGTTATTAACCAGATTGTTTACTAAAATCTTGGAAAGTCAGAGGATGCCTGAGGAGTGAAGAAAAAGTGTTTTGGTACCTATTTTTAAGAATAAGGGTAATGTGCAGAGTTGTAGTAACTACAGTGGATAAAACTGATCAGTCACAGCTTGAAGTTATGGGAAAGAGTAGTGGAAGCTAGGTTAAGAAGGGAGGTGATGATTAGCGATCAGCAGTATAGTTTCATGCCAGGGAAGAGCACTACAGATTCAATGTTTGCTCTAAGACTGTTGATGAAGAAATACAGGGAAGGTCAGAAGGAGTTGCATTGTGTCTTTGTGGACTTGGAGAAAGTATATGATAGGGTGCCTATAGAGGAGTTGTGGTATTGTATGAGGAAGTCAGGAGTAGCAGAGAAGTATGTAAGAGTGATACAGGATATGTACAAGGGTACTGTGACAGCGGTGAAATCTACAGTGGGAGTGACAGATCCATTTAAGGTGGATGTGGGATTACATCAAGGATCAGCTCTGAGCCCTTTCTTATTTGCAATGGTGATGGACAGGTTGACAGACGAGATCAGACAGGAAGCCCCATAGACTATGATGTTTGCAGATGACATTGTGATCTGTAGTGAGAGTAGTGACCAATTTGAAAAGACCCTGGAGAGGTGGAGGTATGCTCTAGAGAGGAGAGGAATGAAGGTCAGCAGGACTAAGACAGAATATGTGTGTGTGAATGAGAGGGAGGATAGAGGAATGGTGAGGATGCAGGGAGTAGAGTTGGCGAAGGTGGATGAGTTTAAGTACTTGGGATCAACAGTTTAGAGTAATGGTGAGTGTGCACGTGAGGTGAAGAAGAGAGTACAGGCAGGGTGGAATGGGTGTAGAAGAGTGTCAGGAGTGATTTGTGACAGACGGGTACCAGTAAGAGTGAAAGAGAAGGTCTGCAAGAGGGTAGTGAGACAAGCTATGTTGTATGGGTTGGAGACGGTGGCATTGGCAAAAAGGCAGGAGTCAGAGCTGGACGTGGCAGAGTTAAACATGTCAAGATTTGCACTGGGTGTGACAAGGAATGACAGGATAAGGAATCAGTATATTAGAGGGTCAGCTCAGGTTGGACGGTTTGGAGACAAAGTCAGAGAGGTGAGATTGCATTAGTTTGGACATGTGCTGAGGTGGGATGATGGGTATGTTGGGAAAAGGATGCTAAGGATGGAGCTGCTAGGTAAGAGGAAAAGAGGAAGGCCTAAGATAAGGTTTATGGATGTGGTGAGAGAGGGCATGCAGGCGGTTGGTTTAACAGAGCAATATGCAGAGGACAGGAAGAAATGGAAACAGATAATCCGCTGTGGCAACCCCTAACGGGAACAGCCGAAAGAAAAGAAGAAGTAGATCTACATATATATATATATATATATCTATATATATATATATATATATATATATATATATATATATATATATATATATATATATATATATATATATATATATATATCTATATATATATATATATATATATATATATATTAGAACTGAAAAAATGAATGTCAAAATGTAGAAATTTTGCTGTTGTGAATTTCTACATTTTGATGCAGATCGTTCTCTAGTGGGGTCAGGAAATGTACCCTTTCCCTCACTATAGTGCGATCCTGGAGTTGGTGTATCTAAGTAGCAGGGGGTGTGGGGGGCTGGGGATGCAGGGGTGCTTGCCTCCCTGCAAACAAGTTCTTTACTGTGCAATGCACAGTAATGCTGTTCCTAGAAGTGTGGTGACTGTTCAAATCATGTCAAATTCGAACATTTACCGCTTCCAAGTTAGAGATTTAGAGATTTTTGTCATTCGTTGCAGTGGATTTTGTTTTTACGTTTCATAGAAATGATAATTAACCATATATATATATATATATATATATATATATATATATATATGTATATATATATATATATATTTATATATATTTATTTTACATTTGTTGACCGGGCTAGTCTAACTGGATATATGTCCATTTTCAGTAGAGGCCCTGGGAGAAAAGCTCCAAGCATGAACAGTGACAAAGTTTACAATGTATAACAAAGACATGTATAATAACAGTACAGGGGTAGCATTGGTTGAAAGAAAATTATAGTATTAAAATTATAAACGATAGATATTATATTAAAAGTTAAACTAAATAAAAAAAAAATTATACTAAACACAAAAGTGGGTATGAGCAAGACAGAGTAAAGCCCTTATATTATATCCTCTTACTAAGAGGAAAAAAAAGAGAAGTAACTATATTTGGAGGCCTAGGTTAGGGGAGTGAGGTAAGGGGTATGAGCAGGAGGGGAAAAATATTTCAGTCTGGGTTAGCACAAGGACAAAGCCACTGAGTTTTAAGATGTTCTTTAATATGTTTTTTGAACAGAGAATTAGAAGCTAGGGTGGATAGTTCAGGAGGAAGCTGATTCCAATTTTTACCTGTAGTGTTTAAGAAAAGTGAGTCGCCAGCTTTGTTGTTAGATTTAATCGAGGAGACCAGGAGTTTGTTAGCAGAACATAGTGTAGCTAGATTTTTATATGGTGAAATCAGATTAGTGAGGATAGGGGTATTATTGAGGTGGTATAGGATCTTTTGAGTGATAAGTAACTGCTGACAGAGTATATGGTTCTGCAGTTCTAGCTATCCTAGTTGTTTGAGGTTAAGGCAGTGGTGGGTTTTAAAGGGAGAGCATGTGATGAATCTAGCTATGTTATTATAACAGGTAGAAAGTTTGGAGAGGTTGTTTTTAGATAGGTAAGTATATATAGCAGAGGCATAGAAGAGGGTAGAAATGAGGTGGGTTTAGGTAATAGTTTTCCTGGCTGAAGGGGTAAGGAAGGGTTTAATTCTATACAGAGTACCAAGTTTTTTGTTAACAGACTTTATGGTGGAGTTATTATGGTCATCATAGTTAAGACGATTATCAATTGTTACACCTAGTAAGCAGGTTGTAGTATCTGGGGTTATGTTGGTAGCATTGTTAGAGGTTATAGAGAAGAATGGATTGGGTGATTTACGAGTTGGAGTAAAAAGCAGTAGGTTTTTTGGGGGGATTTAGGAGGAGGCAGTGTTGCATAAACCAGCTTTCAACATTATGGAAAACAGTTTGGGTGAGGGACTGGAGGGAGGCTATATTCTTAGCAGTACAGATTAAGGTTGAGTCATCTGCATACTGAATGCAGGTGGCTTGAGGTATGTTCATGTGTAGGTCGTTAATAAATAAGGAAAAAAGAAGGGGACCTAAGATAGAGCCTTGTGGGACTCCAAATATTACTGGAAGTAATGAAGACAGATTGTTATCACACAGTACTGCTTGCTGTCTGTTTTTAAGATAAGACCTAAACCATTGTAATTCTTGTGGATCAAGAGAATGGAATTTTAGTTTTTCTAGAAGTAAGTAATGGTTAACCATATCAAAGGCTTTTGACAGGTCAATAAATAGTACAGAGGAAAAGGAGTTATTGTTACGATTTTTATTTATAGAGTCTGTGAAGGATAGAAGGACAGTCATTGTGCTGTAGAATGGTCTGAAGCCATGTTAGCAGTTTGCTAGTATGTTATTTTGTAATAGGTGGTTAAGTAGTTGTTTGTGAATACATTTTTCCATTATCTTAGCTAATGGGGAGAGTAAGGCAATAGGCCGAAAGTTACAAAGCTCAATAAACGATCCACCTTTATGTAGAGGGATGATGTGGAATACTTTCCATATGGTAGGGATTTTGCCTTCAGAAATAGTTATGTTAATAAGGATAGAGATGGGGTCGTCTATAGCTTTTGCAGCAATTTGTAGGAGTTCAGATGGGAGATGGTCAGCAGATGGGGTGCAAGGTTTCAGTTTTTTAAGTAGCTTATAGATGAGAGATGTAGGTGCAGGTTATATATGAAAGGTAGGAGATGAAGTCTTGGCGGTATTTGGTGGGGAAGCAGTAGAAGGAGGGTAAATAATTGACTAGGGTTTGAATGGCTTCTGTAAAGTAGTTATTAAAGGCATCAGGGATCTGGTTGGAATTATTATGGTTGAAACCTGCTGGGACAGGAGTAGTAGAGTGTCCTGGTTGAAGAAGTTCGTTTATCCCTGACCAAAATTTTTGTGGAGTTTGTTGACTGTTTTGTTGGAGGTGAAGGTAGAAGTCTTTTTTGTCTCTAAGAATATTCTTCTTGGTGGCATTTCTTAACTGTTTAAAGAGGAGGTGATCAGATGGACATTTGATAGCTCTCCATTTAGCCCAGGTTTTGTTTCTGGGGAGCATCTTTTGCTTAGTTTGCTTTGTTAGCCATGGGGCAGATTTGGTTGTAATTCTAGTAGAGCAGTAAGGTGCGTGGTAGTCTAGGATTTGAAGAAAGTTAGTGTTGAAGTAGGTCACAGCCTCATCAAGTTCAAGATGGGTCAGTGGTGACCAGTCACATGCTTGTTCAGGATGTTATCTGGATTAAAGAATTTCTTTGAGCGGAAACTTTTGACATTATGAGTAGTTGAGATATGGAGTTTTTGTCTAATAATGTAAGTTAGCATATGGTCGCTGATATTGTCGGGAAGGGTTCCTGGAGTATAATTGCCAGGGTGGTTATTAATAAGGATCCAGTCAAGAGTAGATTATTTCTTGCTAGGTTTGTGGATTCTAGTAGGGGTGGTTATTAATTGAGAGAATCCAAAGAGATTTATGTGGTTAGTGGGGTTTTGGGAACTGCATTTGAACCAGTCTATGTTGAAGTCACCCAGTACAATGGTCTCCTGGGGTAGTTGGGTGGAGAGGTAACTAAGTAAGTTTCAAGAGTATTAGTATTGTTACCAGGGGGAAGATACATACAAATTAGGTAGATAGATTTGGAGTTGTTGATTTGGAGTTTGGTAGACAGCATTTCAGATTTGGTGTCTAATGATGGAAGCAAATTAAAGGGGGAAACTTGGAGATTAGATTTATAGAGTATGGCTATATCTCCACCTTTTTTGGTTTTGCGGTCACATCTAAGGATATTATAGCCTGGAGGGGTAATTTCCTGGTCTAGAGTAGATGGTTTTAGCCAAGTTTCTGTAAGACATAGAATATCAAATGAGTGCAAATCAAGGAGTTTATGCAGGTGGGAAATTTTATTGTTAATATTTCTAATATTAAGGTGAACTATCAGGAGGGAGTTAGGTGCTTTAGCTAATGTAGAAATCTTAGGTAAAGTTACATTGTCAAGGTTATTGCTATTGTCATTATTGGGGCCAGGGTTTGGATGAATATCACCATCTAGGAGGAAGTGATGCTGGGGATTGTGTAGAAATTTAAAGATTTTGTAGGAATTATTAAAATTATTTTTGAGAGTGAAGTAAGTCACATGGATTGCTCTGTGGTATTTTGGTAATATGTAGATAGAGGTACAGGTTATGTTACTGTGGTTGATGATGTAGAAGAAAGAAGATGGTAAAGTTTGTTGGAAATTATGGTTTTGTTCAAGTAGAGCAAGATTTTCAAAGAAGGCAAGTGAATAAGGGGTGGTAAGAGAGGCTATTGCGATAGTAAAGAGTAGTGTGTATGTGAAGATAGTTTTGTGTGTTTGGGCCATAGTAGTAAGTAGATATGAGATAAGAGTAGCTTGCATGAGTAGGTGTAGTAGAAAAGTAGGAGAGAATGTTTCAAGAGATTGAGCAGGGTATAAATATGCAAAAAAGAAATTAGAGGATGTGGTATAGGCGGCAGATATTGGAAGTAGTACAGAAGATGGTTAGAATAGGTAAGGGAGTAGTTCAAATGAGAGGTAATTAGAGCTAATTAGATAAGAAAGAGATAGGGGAGTGTCATAGTGATGAGGAGGATTGTGATAGGGTGAGAAAATTAGGGGGAGTGTTTAGTGAAGTATAAGTCTAGGACCACTGGGGTAGGTGGGAATTGGGGGTAGGGTAAGGGAGTGGAGTGAGCCCGCAGGGCGAACGGAGTAGGGCAGACCCAAGTAAGGTAAAAGCAATGAGAAAAAGCAATCAGTCAGGTAAAAGGTAAGAACAGGAGACAGTAAGTGAAAAGGCAGAGGTTGTGATTGAGAGGAAAGGGAAAAGAATAGAGAAGGGAAACCTGGGTGAGTAAGGGTTAATGTAGGAGTAGTGGAGGTGGAGAGGAGGGCTAGGTAAAGGGTTTATAAGGACTATGGAAGGAGATGAGTGCAGGGTTTAAACAGACTATGGGAGAAGATAGTAAAGGAGAAAAGTGCAACAAGCATGACAAGTTTAAAGTAAGAGGTAGGAAGAGAACTAAAGTGAAATTAGAGGTGGGTAAAGACAGCCATCTAGTGGCCAAAGTCTGTAAATACCCTGTAAAGAGATCGCAGCAGTTGGATTTAATTAAAAAATAAAAAGTAATGGAGAAGGGAGAGGTTAGAGGGGTGTTAGAATAAAGGTTAGGGGCTGCAGTATCTTAGAGACAGACAGTGGAGTACATCAGTAGTAGTCAGGGGGGTAGGGGGTATGGCTGCTGGCAGATATGGCAGTTTAACTAGTACACCTAGGAGGTATACTGGACTAGTATATACATATAGTAGATGAAGAAAAAAAATTACTATAATATATATATAGATAGATAGATATAGATATACACACACATACATATTCACTCTTACTTACCTTTTCTCTGACTGGAACGGCTACTTTAAATTCTGTTTGTAAGTGTGGAATGAGTTTACGTCCATTATGACATGCATGTGCCATGCCCATGTGGTCCTTCCTGATGGAGAAGACACCACTAGTGCAATGTTAAGACTTTTTTTTTAAATTAATATTTATGCCTCCTGGCCACATTGGTTCCACCGTAGCCACGGGGCCCTAGACGACTGCCTTTGTCGCCTAGTGCTGGATCTGGCTCTGTTGATTATTTTAATCATTAGACTTTATACTATTGCATAGTGTTATGATGATAGAGCTGAATATTCTGCAAGTGCTACTGTTAATCTCAAAGAAAATGTTGAATGGGGTGCTGCACAAAGTTTGGGGTGAGGGCATACAGAGATTAAAACATTACACTTTGTAAAGGGTAACAGGTGTTATGAAACAGGACATATGAGGAAAGACTATCTGAAAAGAAAGACAGAGAGAGGTGTACTGATGTGATTCTACTCTTTATTCACTACATACATATTAACAGCTTAAGTGGTTTTGTATTGATTTTGTCCAGAAAATGCTTAACTGTGATAGATACTGGGGAATCTCACATATCAATATGTGTTCTGTTTAAGGATTACAAGGTCAGAAATTGCAAAAGATTTATTTTCTAAAGTACAATTTCAGTTAATTTGTAGAAGAATTCATGATTAATATACTCACGCTCAGCAAAAAATAACTCCACTGAGCCAACTTAAGCTGCGGTTGTAAGGAGAACATTCTCTAAGTCTGCCTGGCAAAGGACTAAGAAATCCAGCCATTACTTCATACAGCAACTCAGACAACTTTACCCTGGACACCCACAGCCCTTACTCATGTTTCTATGAGTCATAAATTAAACAGAATCCAGGTCCTTAAGGCCCACTGAGTCTGTATCTACACAGAACAATATTCTGGTAATAGGTCAATCAATTGTTAGGTGTGTAGAAACCGTCCTCACCAAACTTGATAAGAATATTATGACAGCTTTCTTTCTCAAGTAAGGATCCAAGACATAAAATTGGCTCTTAGAATCCTCTGTCCTGCCATATATGTTTATTACCTGGTATTGGCCCATGTGGGGATGAATAATCTTAGGAGGTCTTATTAGTGGGGCATCCAGAATGATATGACTGAGAAAGCTACATGCATGTTTAAAGCAAGAAAGACAGTGATCGCATCCAGAATGAAGCTGAGATTAAAAGACAAGGCTATTTGTTTTAATACTTGCAGTTAACATTCATTTAAAGATCCATCAAAAAATCAAAAAAATATAAGATTATTAAAAGTTCTAAATGTTCATATTTTAATTCAGACATAATGTTTTGTGTTATTGATACTAATACATTGCTTGATACTGTTAACAGAGATTCCCCAGGAATCAATAAAATCCATGTAGGCTCCATGTAGAGTTACATGGACTTTATCTGTGTACACATCCACAGTTCCTCCCTGGTAGTACACCATGCATATTAATTAAGGCACACTGCTGAGGGAGAGCAGAGGTGCATGGATATTGAATCCATTGCAAGTAGCAGTATAGAGGCTGTCCTTTACTTGTAGACCGTCCAGAAAATGATTTGGACAGGTAGTAAGCACAGGACAGCATTTTTATTTAATTTTTATTTTTTAAATTTTAATGTACATGTTGGTGGTGCTGCAGTAGCGTTGTTGCCTCACAGTTAGACGTTGCCCATTCGATTCTCAGTTAGCGCGTCTTCTGTGTGGCAATATGCGTGAATGGGCATTCCTTTATTGAAGGTTGTGCGTTAGGCCTGGCAAGCCAGCAAGTCAAAATCTACTGCCAATCATTAGCAGACCGGAGTTCCGCTGTGGTGACCCCTAACCAGGAAAAGCCGAAAGAAACAAACAAATGTACATGTTTGAGGTGTAGGATGGTGACTAGTGATGCTGGGCTGCACTTATACATATGCACCTGACATTTAGTATATACTTAAAAATAGGAACCAGATGTAATGAATTTATTTTTTTTTTAATTTTTTGTGTCCTCCTTGTTTTCTTGGAGTGGCACACTGCTTACCGATGCTGAACTGCACTTATACATATGCACCTAACATCTGTTATATGTCTAAAAATAGAAACCAGATGTGTTTAATCATTGTAGTTCTGCATTGCTTAGCAAAGCGCAACTCCGCACAGCTTCTCTGTGCACCACTAACAGTGATCATAGTAGTATATGTGAAGATGTACTGCTTCCCTACACTATCCAAGTACTAGACAGGATGACTGATGAGGTTTGGTGCAGTAGGTCTCAAGTTTGAGTTCTGAGTACTCATATGCTTTACATTTATTGTGTTTTGAGAATGAGTCAGCTGACTGAAATATCACTGTAATGTAAAATAAAAAAAATTGTTATATTTAGCAAAGTTGCTTGGTGGTAAGCCTCACTTAAACATGGGCAATAGGCTGCCCCTTTTGCGCGACGTTCAGCCTTGCTTATATGGATTGTATGATTTTGCACAATGCTAAGTGACACACTGCTTTTTTGAAACTTGCAGTGTGACGTGTACGGGTGGGAATGCATCCAATATAAAGGCCAATAGGCAGGAAGCTGACACCATTCTTTGGAGTGCTTACTTGGATGTTGGTGTGTCTCGTGGTGTTGGTGAGGGAGCATGCTTTCAGGTGCAGAGGTGGGGTGTGTTGGAGTCCAGAATGTTTGCTGAACTCCTGATCTGAAACTATGAACCCTGGTTGCTGCAGGGCAATATCTAGGGCTCAGAATATAAGTTGAGGCCTGGGATCAGTTGGCTAGGGTCCATACCAGTGCTACTGGTGTCCCCTGCACTGGTCAGCAGTGTCATCACCACTTCAATGACCTGAAGCAAAGGAAGAGGGGAACTTTGGACACCTGGGTCCAAGAAGCATGGGTTGGGCACATCCCACAGACATGTAAGCATGTTTCCCAGTGATTTATAAGTATACAAACTGAATATGTGCAAAACTGGTATATATAATGCTTTGTTTGTCTTACAACAGTTGCAGAAGAGAGGATTTCCAATGTCTAGTCCTATGCAGGGTGTCTGGCCAGGATGAGGCGTGAATGTGTTGAGTATGGAAAAATCAAAGCAATAACCTAATGTATAATGTACTGGCAAGATAAAAAAGTATTTAGAGAGTTTGTAGTCCTAACTGTCAGGTATAACACACTTGGGAAATGTAATATGTTTAGTAATTTGTTAGTGCCTGCCTGAAATGGTAAACCAAGTTAAGTCAAGTATCATGCATTATTGTGTAGTATAGCTTACAAACATCAGTTGAAGTTGTGGTCTACCAAGATTAACAGTCACTGTTCTGCTGTGCTCCTTGTGTGAAATATGCTGTAGATTGCACTCTGGTAATGATGGGGGTAAATAGGTTATTAATAACCAAAAAAAGGAGTTTTCACCTCAAAAAATAAATGGTTGGACAAATCCTTCAGTAAAGCTGATAAACGGGAAGGGAGAGACCAGCTTGAGAACACGACCTATAAGGACAAATGTAAGACTTTTAAAACACTTTTGACTAGGTACAAAACTTTAGCAGTTGACAACTGGTACTTTAACAAATGTTTAAATGACAAAATTTTACCTAAGGGACTTAGGATCAATACGTTCCTGAACAATACTGCTGTTGACACAGAATTTTTCAAAGTAATCAGTGATATTCTAAACAAATGTGGTTTGGCAATACTAAAAGCCATGATTAAAAACAATGAAAGTATGATGGAACAATGTAGAAATTAGATAGAAAGGTTGAATAGAGAGAGTAATGCTGATTTGCTTTTTACTGTTGCTGAATATAAGAATGTTTACTTTAGAACACTGCAGGATGTAAATAATATTACTACTAAAAGTTACAATAGGAAAGCTATGAAACTGGAAAGAGATTTGAATGAATACCGATGTGGAATAGCCTATCACTGTGATAATAGGAACACCAAAGTGCAATGGAGGTTTGAGGATGGTTATAACAATAACAGAGTAGGTGAAAATGGTAGATTTAGGAAACAAAATGAGTATGACCCCCACAAGTACTACAAAAATGGGTATGAACAGAATAAGAGGAGAGAGGAGAATGAAAGTGGGAAGAAACCTTTAGGGGGGGAAGGACCGAGAAGGTCCGAGAGGATACAGAACCAAACCCAACAACTGTCCTATGCCCAAGTGACGGGCAATTACAATATTCACCAATATGGGAGGAATGGTTACAGATGACAGAGATAGGGACAAATTATGTGAAAACAATTGATGGTGACCCAAATGAACAAGAAGATCATTTTGTAAAACAAAAAGTTACAATTTATTCACTTAATTTTAATATTTTTAATTCTACAGATATAAGAATTAATGGAAATAATTTTAAACTATTCACAAAGGGGTTTACTTTTGTTCCAACAAGAAAACCAAGTATTGAGAGCGTTATACTTGATGTTAAGATGTTCACTAGAAAACTAAACCTTGTACACGTATTTAAAGATGAGGCTTCAAATGAAATGGGGAATATGTTAAAAAAGAGGAGTACTTACAACCCTCCCCTACATCATGACATTAAATTTTGAAAGTCGTGTTGTTAGTAGGTTAAGAAAAGAATATAAAAAAGAAAAGAATTTACAGGTGAATTCGTCAGTAGAAGAAGGCAAATTACTCAAAGAACAAAGTGATAATGACAAAATTCGGATAATGAAACCTGATAAAGGGGGAGGGGTTGTACTTATGGATCAATGGGACTATACTAATAGAATGTTGGAAATATTAGGTAAAGATAACCGTTATGTTTTGGTTTCAAGGAATGAGGTTAATATTTCTTACAAAAATAGATCTTATACTAGAAGATAATTTACTACAGGGACTGATATATATTAGTTTATATAATTTTTAAAAGTCTCTAAACCAGTTATACCAGCCATTTTCGGCATTCTCAAGATACACAAGGCACTAGACAATCCACCCATGAGACCCATTGTTTCCTCACAAGGATCAAGAACACAAACGCTTGCCATTTATGTGGACACAAAATTAAAGGAATTTCATGTCAACTACCCACATATTATAGTGGATTCTTGGGATTTTCTGAATAAAATTGGAAAGGGTCCATATATAGATGAAACAAGTTTTATTACTATAGATGTAAAAGACCTGTTTTCAGTTATACCTCATACTGAAGGGTTACTGTGGTTTGAAAAAAATGTTAGCTGAAATGGATTTTCTAACAGCAGATGAGTTTAAACTGGTTTTGGAAAACATGGAGTTGGTGCTGAAATATAATTACATCTTTTTTCAGGGCGACCTATACCACCAAAAGGATGGGGTGGCTATGGGGTCAGCCTGTGCCCCAACTTATGCTAATATTATTACGTTATATTGGGAACAACAGTACGTATTTAAATCCATATATTACCAATACATAAAAGGTTATTACCGTTTTCTGGATGATATTTTCATCCTGTGGGTTGGTCCAGATGAAATTATAAGTGAATTTATGGATTTTATTAACCACAGTACTGTTTTTTTACAATTCACACATGAGATTGGTAAAGAAGAAATACACTATTTAGAAGTTAGACTATGTAAAGATCACAGTAATAACACCTATAAGTTTAGTATATATAGAAAGGAATGTTATTCAAATGCATACCTCCACTATGAGAGTGACCACCCTTACCTTTTTAAAACAAATATAGTAAAGGGTCAGATGATTAGGATAGCAAGAATGACATTGGACAGAAAAGAGTTTTTGAAAGAAATTAGAAATGTGCAGAAAATGTTCCAGGAAAGGGGATATCCGGATGAGTTAATTGAACCCATCAAAGAATATGTTATACAGAGATGGGGAACTGTATATGTACCATTATTAACTAACAAAGAAACATCAAGGAATGAAAAAAGAAAAGTTAATAGTGACAACAGGATGACACAGTTACCGTATTTAACATTGACTTATTACAATGGAATGGGATGGTTAAAGAAATGTATAAATGAAATTTGGGGGATGTTTAGCACCATACCAGCAAGGGTGAGTGTTTTTCAGAATACTTTAAGATATAGTTTCAGAAGGAATAAAAACTTAAAAAAATATATTATAGAGATGAGAAAGAAAATAAGTGTAGGGGGAACTTGCTTGAAATATGGTACCTTTAAGTGTGGGAGATGTACACAATGCCCTTTTATAGCAGGGTTAAAAGAAGTTAGGATCCCAAGTATAGATATGACCTTAAGAGCAAAAAGATACAACAGCTGTTACTCGAAGGGGGTTGTCTACTTGACATTCTGTAAAACCTGCTGGGGGTATTATGTAGGAAAAACAGAACGCCACCTCAGAGTAAGAATATATGAACATTTAAGAGACATTAATAAGAAAAATGAAAATAATGCTTTATATAGACATATATTGTCATGCAAAGAGGCTGACTTCAGGTTTTGAGTACTCGAGGAGGTGGAGCATTTTGAAAGAGGAGGTGACTGGGAAACTAAGTTAGAATTTAGAGAAATGATATGGCAACTCAGGCTGAATGCATGTAGTGGGAAAGGCTTGAATGACCATATCTCTATAACCCCAGCCTTGAAACTGCTTTCAGAAGACCCTAAAAGGCACAATATAAAAAGTAAATAAAAATTTACCAACTAGTAACATGTAAGTTGGAGGATCCCAGGAAAGTATGTGGTGTCCTGTAGCTGTACATGTGTGTGTGTGTGTGTGTATATCTATATATATATATATATATATATATATATATATATATATATATATACATACACACACATATATATGCATTCAGTATATGTTTCCCTGGGAGACATACATACACACACACACACACACACACACACACACACACACACACACACACACACACACACACACACACACACACACACACACACACACACATATATATATATATATATATATATATATATATATACAAAGGTATTTTATTTATATTTATCACTAACCCCTTCTTTTGATAGAATAGATTCATAAGTTTTTTTAAATGTTTTTACTATGTGGTGGTATATACATCTTGTAAGACTATGTATATTCTTGTAAACTTGTAAATGTACGGTACATGTTTCTACTAAGGTTTTTTAAAAAAGACCAGAACGTCTGAAGTGAAACATCAGCATGACTTTACAAATGAATAATTGGGTTATTGAAGTACTAAATGGCCAACCAATGATAGTGAATGTAAAGATATAAAATGTTTTCAGAATGGTTACTAGATGATTCGGATGAAGTCTCCGTGGACAGATGAAAGCGCTTAATCTGTGTAAACTTTTATTGTTTTCATTTATTTTATATTAAAGTGGTTTACTACAACACAGTGGATTTAATTCTTGGAACAGGAGTGGAACAGTTTTATTTTTTACGAAACATCTGTGAAAGGAAATTCTTACATTAGTGGAAGACAGCCTTTATTGTCCTGGAACTATGCCTTATGTTTATTTTTTGAGGTAAATAGGTTATTACTTACATGTCTGACAAGCTATCCATGCTGTACATCTCAGACTTGAAGTAACAGTAATAAATACATTTTAAAGGGAGACAGTGCTGTGATATATACTGCTTCAAACAAAGACGTGCACACTAGTCATGTCGTCACTGCATGTGTGTTCTAATCTAACACTAGTTAACTGTACAAAGAAAATGAAAAAAGACTGCAGAAAAAATCTTTGATAAATGTAGTACAAAATCCACAGTAAGTTGCAAGTATGTACTCTGGCCAGTTTGTGTCATATAATGCTGTACGTTCCACCCACTTGAGGAACAAGGTGTATGGGTAAGGTAGCTGATGTTATGGCCAGATATGCATGTGTATAAATGCCAGATTTTAAAGTACATTATCAATAAAAGTTTAAAGCAGGATTGTGCATTGAGAAGTAATCTGTTCAAATAACTGTGCAGTACAGCTGTATTCACACCACTTGTGTTGTAATCTGATACCAGTCAAGTGTAAAATGGAAATGAATAAACAGTGCACTAATAATTGTCTGATACATGTAGTGCAGTACTCCCAGTAAGGTTCAAGCCTGTTTTATATATTTTCTAGTCAAATAATCATGTTTATTCCTCCCACTCCAGGAACAAGGTATATGAATAAGGTACCTAATGGTCTGGGCAAATATCCATGTGTATACATGCCAGATTTTCAGGAGCTATATCAATAAAGTGTAAAGCAAGATTATTCCTTGAGAAATACTCTTTTCCAGTAAGTGTGAAGTGTACCTGTATGCACTGCCATGTCTTTTCTAATGTGGTATTAGTCAGATTTTAAATGCAGTACACATTTCCTGGAGTCACAGCTTGTGGGTTCTAATCCCATGGCAGCCAACTAAGAAATCACTGGCTGTCTAGTCTAGTGTACACGAACATACCTCTCAAATGTCACAATTTTGGATTGTAATGACGAATGCCCCATATGTCTGCTCCTTGATTAGCAGATAAATGACATTACTTGGAATGTAATTTATTGACAAATCCATTTACAGAACACCTTGGTAGTAATGTATGAGCACACTTTGTAAAGCAGTTCCCTGTAGTTGTGTACCTGCATTTGTTGAGATGTACCTCCCTGGACTATATGAAAAGAGACATGGAAGAGCTCTTGGATCAAGTGGCCCAGGCAGGTATGACCCTAGCCCTAAGTAGCATCCTGCCTTCACCCAGAATGATACCACAATATAAGAACAAAATGATTGACTTCAACACTTGACTAAGCTTCTGGTGTCATTCAAAGGGGATCCAGTATCTGTCTGCCTGGGATAACATGATCAACAGACCATGATGCTTTGCCAGAGATGGTCTGCACTTGTCACCCCTGGGATTCAAGTTACTGGCTAAGACTCTTGCCACCCCTATAGTGCCTTTTTTAAACAAAGTTCAAAGGACAAAACCACCACCGTAACAGGTACAAGCATGCAAAATCTGAAGGTAATGCTCCTCAATGCTAGAAGTCTAAACCTCAAAATGCACACTCTCGAGGCACTCCTACAAATGGAGAACATCGATATCTGTGCAGTAACTGAGACCTGGTTCAAGGTCCAGAGAGCACCCCTGCAATACCAGGCTACAACTCTTACCACACTTTTTGGCCACCAAACCAGGATCGAAATACTAAAGGTGAAGGAGTGTCCATATTCACTAAGGATATTCACACCGCCAGGCTAGTTGCCTAACACAATGCGTCTGAAATTCTCCAGATGCAACTAACACTAGGTAAGACTGCAATCCAAATTGTAGCTTGCTACAGATCCCCCACCATGCCCCAAGATTCTCACTACACCTTTCTAAACATACTGGAAATATTAAGATACAATCAAACACCCTAATACTGGGTGATTTCAACTACCCTGCCATTAACTGGGAAAACTACTCATGTACCAACACCTTTGCCCAACGGTTCTTGGAATTCATAAATTCTAATGCCCTGGATCAACTAATCCATAGTCCCACCAGGGGCTCCAATAACCTACACCTGGTAATTACCAACATAGGAAATCGATGCTACACAGCTATGGTCACCCCCTCATTGGTCAGGTCAGACCATAAGCTAATCACCCTTAACATCCACATCCCACCCCCACTCCACAGTAAGGAAACCTCCATAAAAAACTCCAAAGCCAACTTCATGCTACTGAAGTCAGAAGTGACAAACCTCATGACACCCATGCAGATGGGAACTGAAAGTTCAACTGCTGAGTCCTACACTCAGGCACTGTACGAGCACATCCACTCATGCATGAATCGTGCCATCCCAAATAGAACCAAGATGCTCTCCTCCAAAAAAAGGAAGCCAATCTGGTGGTTCCCTGCCATAAACAAACTATACAACAGAAGGAAGAAACTGTTGCAGAAAAGAGGAAAATCCCAGGATGCAAAAAACTCCCTTACCAGCCTCAGTAAGAAGATGGGATCCATCATAAAATCCTCTAAAGCCAGTTGCAAAAATAAAATTGCTAAAGATTCCAAAAACAACCACAAGGCATTCTATAATTATGTCAAGAATCTAAATGACAATGCTCAGATCTGATCTGAGCTACAACAGAATGGCATTACATATACTGATCCCAAGGATATTGCCAATATCCTGGCAGATCGATTCAGTGCCAACTTCACCCCCCTCTCACCCCCTAAATGCCCATCTCAATACCGGAAGATTGCCAAATTTTGGTAATAATGGCCACACAGGTAAAAAACGCACTCTCCCAAGCTAAGAATACAGCATCCATGGGACCAGATGATATCCCAGCCTGTGTACTACACGAACTACAAAATGAACTGGCACCTCACCTAGGTGTCATGTTTAATCATACCCTCACGTCAGGCTTCGTGCCGACAGAGTGGCACACAGCTACAGTTATCCCAATCCACAAGGGGGAATCCACCTTGGATCCCGGGAACTACTGCCCCATCAGTCTGACTTGCCTGATCTGTAAGGCCATGGAACGTATTATAATGGAACTTATAAACAAAGGTATTGGCAACCTTCAAACACTGGACTCCACCCAGTTTGGGTTCGTGAAGGGCTGATCTTGTCATCTGAACCTGACTGACTTCTTCGAATCAGTCTCCAGAGCTGTGGATGAGGTTAAGGCAGTACACACAGCCTATCTGGACCTCGCCAAGGCCTTTGACACTATCCCCCATTCTGGAATCATAGATAAACTTACTAAGCTGGGCATTAATCCCTACGTCACTCAATGTGTTGCTAACTGGCTTACTGACAGATCCCACACTGTAAAAGTAGCTGACTCCAAATCCAGCTCCAGACAAGTGACAAGTGGAGTATCTCAGGGTTCAGTCCTTTGAAAGCTCTTGTTTGGCATCTACTTCTCTGAAGTACAGGTCAACACTAAGGGATGCTGGCTAACATTACTGAATCATCAAATGATGTGGATACTCTACAAAAGGGCCTTACAGAAACAGATGCTTGGTGCCAGAGCCATGGGCTCAAGCTCAATGCCAAGAAATGTATTGTTATCTCCTTTGTTTAAAAAACATGTACCCATGAATTACCACATAGGTGGCAGTACACTAAACACCAAAAATGTGATAAGAGACTTAGGGACACAGGTGTACAGTGGTCTCACCTTCAATAACCACATCGCTCCAACAGTCAGGAAATTCTTATATGTGGCATACCTCATCACTAAGGGTTTTTCATCCAGAAAAAAGGAGTTCATTGTCCCACTGTACTCATCTCTCATTAGACCCATTATAGAATACAACCCCCCATTTGGTATGTACCTCTCAAGACATCTGCAACAACTGGAAAGGCTACAGAAATACCTCACTAAAAGAATCACAGCTTAAGGCAAATGCCCGATGCTGACCGCCTTAAAAAGCTCCAGCTATACTCTGTCACATATTGTCTACTCAGAGGCGATCTCTGCTTAACATACAAGGCCATGTCAAACCAAGAGCTATTGGACATACTACACTTAAGGAAATCCCAGTCCCGCAGAGCCACACACTCCAGAGATCAAAACCTTTTCATAACAGTAAACAAAACATGCTGGAGGGATAGGTTCCTGTCCCAGAGACTCCCCAGACTCTGGAATAGACTGCTCATGCATGTCAAGGAGAGTGCCTCCTTGGCCCTCTTCAAAAGGAACCTTGACGATTGGATGGGAAAAAGGAAATTCACCCCGGGGATCATGTCAGTCACCCTGCTAGACAGACGTCCAGGGAAGTAAATAGTGTGGGAAGAAATAGCCAGGGAATTGTTATGGCTAGGCTTGTATAGGCCCCAGGGCTGATAGCCTAGTACCAGCCTATGAACCTATGAACCTATAAAATGTAGCTGCTACAGACATACTCTCTGTGATGACATAGTATCTTTACCCCAGTACTTTCCAGCACAACAGATGAGAAAAGGGTTTTAATCTAAATGGAGGCCTTATATCTTGTCCAGTGGTTGCATGTCATTGGATGGTTATACTGCAAATCAGCTGTGTTGGCTGCAATTAGCATTTCAGAAGCACATATTGGTTAAGAACCAATCAACTGTAATGAGAACCATGTTAAAAAGGTAAACAGCTAGCAAGGGGACCATTGTGTATGAACGTTTCTTCACAGGGTAAACTCGTTGGCACAGTCTTTATATATTTGTATGTATCAACAGAGGAATATTGTACTCCATTAGGTTTGTAACTTTTTGGTTTACAACATGATGCATATATGTGAATATACTTAGGGGGAATAGGGATTACAGCATTAAGCTTTTCTTAGAACTGTAATGATGACATGTAATTGATCTCTAGATTTGTTACACCTACAGAGGATGTACAGTACATCAAGGGTGGAATGTTTTTTGTCAATATGGCACACTGGCTTCTCGGGAATCTCCCTTTGTAGTGGTTGCAATACCACAGGCATACCAGACTGCAAGTTCTTTCACATGTTCAGAACTCAAACTGACAGTGTGCAAGGTAATGCATGCGATGTATACATATTCATTAAGGATAAATACACATCCAGGTTGGTTAAACAGTGTGATTGGTGAAACTGTGATTTCCTGGAAACACTGCAGGTACTATTTACTGTTGGAAAGACACATAATCAAGCCAATCCCAGCTACAGGAGCAGCTCCATGAATCTAGACACCTGTTGTGCTTAGTTGCATCTACTGTACTTGTGTCTATCAAGATACATCAGTACACCATAGTTTAGGATGACATTAAGTAACCACCAACTGTGTTGGTTAGTCATACTGAAGCGCATGTGCTGAAAGGTTAGTCTACATCCTTAACTACAATACCACTCCCCACAAGGGGAATCAATGTGGTTCATCAGGTGTTTACCAGTCTGGGTGACCACTGCAGCCCCTCCACTGTGAGGTCCTCCCTGGTGAGATCTGACCACAAATCAGTCTCATTAAAACTAAGTATCACACCTACACCCGCCCTCGTAGAAAATACAGTAATAAATGTCAACAAAGCAATTTATTACTCCTATGGGATAGTTTACATAACTTGACTGCACCTCCCCCCTCAGATGGGATAGTGAAGTATGCAGAGCTCTATACCAATGATTTATGCAAACACCAGTACAACTGCATCAACTGCAGAGACTCAGCTTTACCTGACAGGAGGAAAATAAGGCCCTCATGGCACTGCAAACCTGCATGGTAGACAACTGTCTTTAGCAGGCTGGACAATAAGAGATGGGCATTGCTTTGTGACAGTTGGAGTGAAGGAGCCCCCCTAAAATGGGGGTATGCCCTCCTCAGCTAAAACAAGTACATAGTGTTGTTGTGACACTGTGCAAAAACAGTATGTGACAAAATTAACTCCCCCACAAAGGACAACCACAATGCACAGTGTAGTTACACGTGTAACTTCAGAGGAAAACCCCAGATTTTCAGTGAACTCGTACTTGATACCACATATGAGTCTGTACTCATAGCTAACCTGTTGTCCCACAAGTTCTGAGACAAATTAACTCCCCTGTCCCCATCACATGTGCCAAATGACATCCCTACAACCCTGTCCCATCCCTTCTATATCTACAGTGTAGGTCTTAACTGGCCTCTCTATGGAGGATACACAGCATCTATTGGAAACACTAACATCCCAGGCTGCATCCTACATGGTATCCAACAAGGATTACTAACACCCATGCAAACTCCTTGCAATCATAGTGCAACCAATGGCTGCATCCCAGATGACTGGACAATGGCAACTGTTATCCCCTTGCACAGAGATGGTGCATTCACTGACCATTGGAACTATAGACCTATTTACCAGAGTATCCATATCTGTAAGCCCATGGGGCTAATCCTCATGGAGCTGATCAGCAAAGATACAAGCAGTTGACCATACACAGTTTGGATTTTTGAAAGGAAGATCATGGCTGTTAGACCTGGTGGACATGTCTGAGACAGTCTCCAAGGATGGAGATGAGGGGATATCAGGGCATACAACCCCTAGGACTTAGCCAAGCCATGTAACTCTATCCCACACTCAGCCATCATTGACAAAAATCACCCAATTAGGCATCAATGGTAATATCATTATAGGGGTCACTAAGTGCCTCACTGATGGAACACATGCATGTAGGGGAATCCACCACCAATAGCTGATCTGTAACCAGCAGTGTTCAACAGGGCTCATTCCTGGTTCCTCTACTGCTTGGAATCCATTTAACCACAATACAAGCAAAAACTAAATGTCTGTGGCTGACAATGTTGGCTGATGCCTGCAAACTATGAACAGTCATAGAATCTCTGAGTTGTGGCAATATCCTACAAGAGGGTATTGATGAACAAATGCCTGTTGACATACTAATGGCTAAACTCCATGCAACATATATGTAGTATTATTTCCATTGGTATGTTCCTGATAAATATCATATCAATAGCAACACCTGCTGTATATACTCAGGGGTGATAGACTTGTGCACACAGGCCTGGCCACACAGGTTTACAGCTAATGTTCCTTAGATCACCATGTCTCCCAAGTGTTAAAAAGAGAATCATATGTCATAACTGAGGGCACTATCACCTGAAATTGATGTACTCATAACCTTCATGTACTCTTCCCTCAGCATACCAATATTTGATGGCAATGGCCATTTTGTAATGTACCTCTCCAAGCACTAAGGACAGTTGCACATAACACAATGGTTCCTCCTAAGGGAACTTCACATGTTCAGTATCTGTCCAATGGTGATCGTCTTAAATCACTGCCATTGTAGCCTGTGACACTACTCAGAAGTGATCTAGGCTTTGCATACAGGACAATGTGTGACCCTGCTTGACTGGAAATGCTGCATATCTGTAGGTGACATGGTACACGGAGTACTCACTGTAAGGACATTAGCCTGGTATGTGATATTAGTAATACATGCTGGTGGGAGAGATCTCTCTAGCAGACTTAAACACACTTTTAAAGAGAATCCTGCCTAATGGCAAACAGAGCACCTCATTGGGCCTCGTCAGATGCCATTTGTAATTTCACCACAGGTCTTCTGCCTGTGTCCCTTGTCGACAGGGGCAATATGTGCTGATAGTGTAAACAAGGGTAAGAACTTGGCTAGGATTATAAGGACTCTAGGGCCATTAGGCTACTAAAGTTCAAAGATCCTATGATTTCATAAAGTAATTTAAAATGCTCTAACAGCCACACACACAAACCTGGCTACATTGAGGATAGCTCCACTTTCAAATAATGTGTACAGGCTACTACACAGCACACACACATACTTCAAGTTGGCTGCCTACATATGTAATGCTATACACTACACATCATAATACATAATGCTCGCACCTCAACTCAAGTCTGATATTACTATCTCTTTAGGATTTCTTATGCTAGATGACACCAACAGGCCTTGTTGTGGTCAGGCAATTGGAGACCCACATTACTTGCTACAACCAAAATACTGCAAAACCCTACTCTTTCTAAGTCACTGAGGTGATCATATTTAAGTTATATGGAGATACCCATGCACCAAGTGGGTTATAGTGAGATTAGAACCCCTACTTATCTAGTCTTACACACTATAGAGCACAGCGCTTATCACACGTGCCACAGCTTATGTCTGATTTGAATGGCAGTTGGTAGTCTTGAGGTATATGACATCAACAGGCCTTGTAGAACAGGGCAGTTTGGAAGCTGGTGTCCCAGTATTTATCACATGGACCACAGCTTATGTCTGACATTAGAATGGCAGTTGGTAGCCTTGAGGTATTTGGCATCAGCAGACCTTGAAGAAAAAGGTAGTTTGGAGGCTGGTGTCAACTTATTAGGCCAAAAGTGCAACACCATTGCAGTTTGGTAGTCAATAAGGGATTCTCAGTTGTTTTGCAGAGAGAGATGCACACACACACACACACACACACACACACACACACACACACACACACACACACACACACACACACACACACACACACACACACACACTCACCAAGTGGCCTGGAGGGAGATTATAAATGCTACCTGTCTAGTCTTACACACTATATATCACAGTACCTATCACACACGTCACGGCTGCTATCTCTTTCATATATGACTGCAGACAAACTACTTGTGGATTACATAAACTAGGCTTGTGTTAAACAGTATCTCTGGCCTACAGAGTAATATTGCTTCTTACTGTTATCTGCATCTAGTAGCCTAGCAATCAGATAACTGTTATCCTATCTATATGGCTACAGTTACCATTCTGGCCATATGTGGCTGCTTGAATTTGGATGGACAAGCCTGTGAGCAGGGACAATGTGCCCTGCAATGTGTGTGTAGACAAAATTATACATTACACTAACTATTCACCTATTGGTGTATGCTTGTTGACATCCAGCAGGCACAGGGGTTTGTAAGTAAGTGCATTATCTACTGTTGAGCCCTTACTTCGGATCCTTTGAGAAACATTAGATATTTTTCATAGTGCAGCTTTACTCATTATTATCAGGGTATGTAGGACAATACAGACATCCCCACACATATTTAACAGGGCTGTATATATAAATGTAGCTGCATAATGTGTATGTGTGTGTGTGTGTGTGTGTGTGTGTGTGTGTGTGTGTGTGTGTGTATATGATATATATATATATATATATATATATATATATATATGCGTTATGTAGATATATGGAGAGAGGCAGAGATGTATGTTTTCATATATGTGTATATATATATATATATATATATATATATATATATATATATATATATATATATATATATATATATATATATATGTATATATATGTATAGGTCTACTGCTTAACATCAAAAATACACTTCTTTGAAATTAAGCAGTAGACACTACACTTCAGCAAAAGTGCACTTTGCTGAAGTCTACAACCCAAAAAAATAAAAAAACACTAAAACGTGTAATATATATATATATATATATATATATATATATATATATATATATATATATATATATATATATATATACGTGTGTGTGTGTGTGTGTGTGTGTGTGTGTGTGTGTGTGTGTGTGTGTGTGTGTGTGTGTGTGTGTGTGTGTGTGTGTGTGTGTGTGTGTGTGTAGTTTTACTATTGAAATTTCAAATCTGCTTCAGACGACCATTCAGAATGTTGACCTGAAATGCTGAATTCGGAATTTGGAAACAGTAACCAAGTTGAAAATGAATACATCAACAACCGTAGTTCAATGTATTTGACATAGCAGGAGGTGATGACACTCACCTCCTGCTATGGATAGCAACGTACCATTACACTCTACAGTCAATAATACATTAATTCTACTATTTTGCACTCCCTGCACATTAAATTCACCAACTCTGAGAATACAGTACTGTGAATAAATGGTCTTATTCCCTGTTTCTCAAGGAACAGTGATCTCCCTGCACAATGTTGAACCCAAACAGTCGAACTATACTACCTTTTCACTGTAGTCTAGTCAATACATTTTGGTCTGACATTCTACCGACTTGAAGACTGCCATTCGATCACAAGCAGGTCGACTGATGCATATGTGTGTGTATATATATACAGAGATAGTGACAGACAGATATGTATACATATATGTATGTATCTATACACATATCTATATATAACAGGTAGGTTTAAGCAAAGAGGAAAAGAATTGCACTCTGTTTAACTGGGCATGCCCAGTGGGATTCTCATTACTTATAAAATGACTCCAGCCCACACCTACCTGTACTCCAATCTGGGATTTTATGTGTTACAGACAATGACATCTGTCCCTGTTTCTGCAGTGCTGCACTTCACTCAAATTGTCTACAATGTTCTACGGCTGTCTGATATAATTAATATGTGACAGAGGTTAATAATATTATACCACATACAGAATAACAGTCTGTAAAACACAACATAATAATACCTCACATCCAAAAGAAGTGGATATTTCTAGATTAGAACCAGCAACACGATCATACATGCTAACTTCCCCTAGTTCGCTAAGCCACACAAGCTACATGACGAAAAGGGGTCATTCATCACACAATCAACAGCATAAATATGTGCATTGTTATTCCTGCGTTAAGTAAGACATACACTGTATGATCAATTTCTATGTTACTGCCCTGAGACTGCCTGGACTGATTTTATACCATTTATGAGTTACTGTTAACGCAGTTATAAGGGAACGCTGTTGTGCTGGGGGTGGGGGAACAACACTGCATGTTCTGCTGGGATAAACTGTAGTCCAAATATCATGTAACCCCAGTGTCTAACATTTCCCTTGACTGATGTAGTTCCATGCACGAGGCCTAGTGAATATTAAAGAACACATGACAGATCTGTAGTCTCATGTGGATATTAGTTCTGTCCAAATAGCCAATATATTTACTTGCATAAATGTAGCAGATCCATACATAGAATGTCATATCATAGTAATCCTTAAAAGGACTGTGTAGGTTAGAAACTTACCTTGCAAATGCAGCAGTTGACAGAACTATAGTTTAGGGCTGACTCAGAACTGTAGTTTAGGGCTGACTCAGAACTGTAGTTCAGGTGCTGACTCTGTCTGATGCAAGCAGTATAGAACGAATACATGGATAGGTACAAGTTGTGTGGGTTGCTTGACATCAGTTTCAATATATGTATGTGAGTAGGAGTAAAGTTTCAGTCCCTACGTTCTGCAGCTGTCAGTGAATGTGGTATGCATTGTCTCTTAGCCAAAGCCAGGCCGTACTGAGCACGCCTATGTCTGCCGACAGGGACATCAGCAGGGGGTTCCTCCTCTGAGTCCTCCTGTGACTGTGGTGACCTAGGCACTGGTAGGGGCCTTTATATCCCTTCCCTTTGCTAATCCTGCTGCAGCTGTTTCAGCAGGATCAGATTATGCAGCATAGCACATACTGAAAATGTATTTGCACATGTGGCTGGAGAGTACTGCAGGGCTCCACCAGATATATTTAGGCACCAGAACAGTTACTTCAGAAGCCCAAAGACAATCTCTATGATGTTCCTACCATGTGTGTGTGTCTCATTATGTCATTATTCCATGGGTGTGTGCATTTCTGTTGGGTGTCATCATTCACGGTTCCATGGCGTAGCCAGCATCCCCTAGTAAATGGCTGTGTGGGGTGTCCCCCCTTAGCAAATATCTGGTACAGCTGCGATGTACACCAAATATGGGAGTTGTGATAACTGCCAGGGCTGCCAGCACACACATTCAGGATAATGCCCTGTACATTGCAGACAACCTGGCAGTTGATGGAGTGGTACCACTTGCGGTTGACATAGATTGTACACTGCTCACTGGGTGGTGCCTTGATGTGTACATGAGTACAATCTATGGCACCCAGTATTTCAGGTTAGTGTGTTACATGGTAGAACTGGTGCATATTACTTGCCCTCACCTCATGGTAGAGGGGAAAATATATGTGCTCTCTGGCATGTAGTAGCATTGCATAAAGAAACTTGTGGAGTATCTTGGATGCAGATGCTTGTGACACCCCATCATGTCCCCAGTTGGTCTTTGGAAAATAACAGTAGCTAGTATCCTAAGGGCTAGAAATACCTTTGTTTCCACTGGGATGACTTCCATCTGTTTACTCTGGGTCTGAGTTGAGAGCAGCTGAGCTCAGTTAGTTCTGGTAGCCTGTCTATGTCAACCCTATAGCTCTGTACAATCTCCTGCTCATGTAACTCCTGGAAGGTTACCCTGAGCTTGAACAGTCTTCTAGTTCTCTGCTTAGGCCTATTGTCAGCAGCACCAGCAGCACTGACTTCAGCATAGGATATACAGGTATTGCAGACCTGCAGCAGCCCCTAACATTATCTCAGTTAAAATTCCCAAGTCTGTCCTCCAATGGTCCAGATTATTGGGTGAAAATCAGAATGTAAAGTGTATGCATACCTTATGAAGGTCTGCTGTGGGTGAAGAATGTGTGATTGGCTAATTATGATGCATTCCACCTGCCTACAGTATAATTAACATAATTTAATGGCCCTATTTTAGTGATCAAAGTGGCACATAGTGCTGTGTCTTGCAGCATAGCTTATCAATATAATAAATATTCATTCAATATATGTGCTTTACAATCAGTACTGCCTACATCATCACTGCCCTGTGGGTACCGTGCTTGTGCAAACCCATTAAGCTATGTGCACCGCCACTCAGCATGGCTTATACAACAGCCAGTATTAATAATTGAACACATCCAGTTTTAATGACTTGCTGCCTATATCATCACTGTCCCCTGGATGGTCTTTCCTCATGAACACACTCAGTGAAGCAGCACGCCATGCAAACACATGCACCAGAGGTTAATAGAGCGAAGAAGTAACAGGACGCATCCCCCTCATGAACACGCTCAGTGAAGCAGCATGCCATGCAAACACATGCACCAGAGGTTAATAGAGCGAAGAAGTAGCAGGACACATCCCCCTGATATCAGACACATCCCATGTAAACATCAACATGGTCTGAGAGCCTACATGAAGGGCATATGCAGACACAATTACTCCTTTTTGCTATTCAATAACTCCACCTCATTTCCATACATATCTGTGCTGACAGTCTGGAAACTACACAATTCATAGCTGTATGACCTTAGCAACAGCAGCAGTGCACCATTGTATGGACCTGATGCATGATCCTACAATAGATTTCTGTCAAATATTATAAAATCCTTTTTGTCTTCTTTTTTTTTATTTTTCTATTAAGCATGTTTGCACACTGCAGCAGGTAGTGCAAACATGCCGAGTTTATTAAAAACAATTGTTAATTTAACTTATTCCCTTCCTCTTTCTGATATCCACAATAATAGTTTTGCTCATATGTATATGTAGTATGACACTTTCAAGGGATTTATGTCCATATTTTGGCAGGTTTACATCCCCTTTTGTCTGTGTAGACTCCTGTAAGCAGATTTTTTCCATGTACATTATGGACACTGACATAGAGTCTGCACATATGCCTTTCTGCTTGTTGGATCACTCAACCTGCCTCATTTGCATGAAATTCACTTGATGAGGTTATTTGCATGCCACATAATTTTCTGTGTTTGGATGTGCATGCATACTGCTAAGCAACGCTTACTGAATCTAAAAATGTTTGCACCTGTGTAGGCAATGAAGTGTGAGGCCTACATAAAAAAAAATCACGTAGGCTTTACTGAATTCCCACTATTATCCAAAACAGCTATTATCTTTTTTTAAGTTTCAATTTGTTTAGTTGATTTTTCTGATTTAGTAATACTAAATATTTTTTATCTGTAAGTAACTAAGATATACCTGTCTTAAACAAGCTCTGTGTTATATGTAAATGGTGTCCTCTCTCCCTACCCTCTCCTTATTCCTAGAATGAAAATAAACAAAGTAATCCAAAACCGGTTGAACTGTTTATTCCAAATTGAATGTCAAACTAAGCGCTTTCACCCAGCTATTCCGTGGGTTTCGTCAGAGATAAAAATACACCATTACTGTTCTCATTAAATACACATAACATTAACCTGTGTCCAATCACATAACTGCTTCAATTACTTTAAAATTCTTAGCAATCAATTCATAAAGTTACCAAACGTTACATTAATTATAACATACAACGCCTCAATACATTTTATAAAATTCATTGCAAATACTAAAAACTATTTTTAATAACACGGGTACGTAACCCTTACATAATTAACTATTCAAAACCTAAAAATACTTTACAATAAATACCAATAACCCTATTTCAAACTATTAATAAGTCTTCATGTTAAAAATTCATCTATATATACATTACAAAATGTTTCATAAAATGTATAAGTTATTTTAAAATACAGTAAAAATTGAAGTTGTTGAATACATAACCTCCACCTAACCGTAAATACATTGACAGATTAAATGCAATATGATTTGTATTTTAATATACTAGAAATGCACATGTGTTCATTAATACCTGGCATATTGTTAGCATTAAGTCTAAGTTGCCACAAACATTCCTTCATTTCTAGTAAGTTATTCACATCCCCCTCATTATTGATGTTGTTTGGAATCCTGTCAACTACGAAAAATATAAACCTTTTAAAATCCTCACATTTGGTACTGTGTAAATATTAAGAACTAGTTACCTTTTTATTTTTAATGTCCCTAGTGTGTTCCATAATACGCTCTCTTAATTTCCTAATGGTTTTGCCTACATAAAATGCTGGACATGATAAACAAGTCGCTAGGTATACCACCATCTTAGTATTACAATTAACATGTCCAGGACATCTAATAGATCTGTTAAAATTTTGTACCATAGCGTAGGGACCATCATTAATAAACCTACAAGTTCTACATAGGTTCATAGGTTCATAGGTTCATACTAGGCTATCTGCCCTAGGGCATTTATAAGCCTAGCCAGAGTGTGTATGGCTTTCGCCACCCATTTTAAATTAATTTTGCTATGCCCTTTTTCGAGGTTAGTATACTGTGCCTCTGTCTAACAGTGACACAGAAGTGATACCTGGGGTAAACCTACGATCTCCCATCCACTCATCAAGATTCCTCTTGAAGAGAGTCAATGAGGGACTCTGCCTAACCTGGACTGGGATTTTATTCCAGAGTGAAGGGAGCCTCTGGGTTATGAAATAACCCACATTTCTTCATTCTGGAATTCCTATATGGTTGGTTAGTATTGTTACTTTCAAAATATTCCTTCAGGTTCTTTCCCCTACTATATGTTATGTTGGGACCTTTACCTAAAATATTCATAATATCCAATTTGTTGCTAAATATTTTTTCCCATGTTTCCTTTATTGTATTAAAAACTACTCCCGTGTTTTCATTAAATGGTAGTATTAATGTTTCAATCCTACTCTCCTTTTTACTTACATCCACATTCATTCCAAACCTTAAAATTAGATTGAAATTCTTGGTCCTTTTGACCATCACTTCTTTCTTCATTTCAGTTAGTAAATACTGTGGGTAGCCTCTATCTTGAAACATTTCCATCAGTTTGTCTACCTCATTTTTAAATACCACATCGTTGCTTATTATCCTGGATAGCCTAACCATTTGGCCCTTAACTAGATTCTTTTTTTGAAAATACGGGTGACAGCTATTGAAATGCAAAAAGGAATTTGAGTATGTCTTTTTCCTGTAAATATTCGACTCTATTGTCCCATCTTCTTTCTTCTGAAACGTAATGTCCAAATATTCACAACTCTCTTTGTGTATTTTATATGTATATCTTAAGAGGTTAGTGGTTGTTTCCAAATAAGTTACAAAATCTACAATCTCTTCCTTTTTTCCTTTCAAAAAAATTATTATATCATCCAAAAACCTTAGGTAAGCTGTTATCTTAGACCAAAACCTACTAACAAATATCCATTGCACGTCTCATTGTGCCAAAACTAAATTTGCGTATATTGGCGTGCATCTTGCCCCCATGGCTACACCTGAAATTTGTTTAAAAAATTCACCTTCCAACAAAAAATAATTATTTGTTAAAATGATCTCTATCATTTCTACTAATAATCTTCGCTTAACAGTGTGTAAGTCACTAAAAGCCTCAAGACTTGCTTCAAACATTTGCAAACCCTGTTCATGGGGTATCACTGAAAACAAATTAATTATATCTATTGTTACCATAATGGTGTCTTGATTTATAAAAGGTAACTTTTCCTTTACCAACTCCAAGCAATGCCATGAGTCCTTTAGAATGTTGTTGTTATTGACTGTATTTTCATAGTATAGTATACAATCTGACTCTATGTTATAGCTGATTAAATTATTAAAATGAATGACTCTGACTGCAAGTGGTTGCATATGCAGATAATATCATTTTCTCTTTCTGATGTGAATGATTTTAATTTCTTTCATTTAGTTAAATTGCAATGTATTCTATAAATCAGTCAAAGTGAAAAGTAATGTTTTCAGCAAAACAGATTAAAGTAATTCTCATACTCTTCTGGTTAATCATTCTTTAACTCCAGTTTGGCAATATACTTCTGATACCCCTCATATATTAAATGTTACAATATGCATATAATCAGGCTTTGCAATTAACACAGAGGTGGCAAAATCTGAATATATCCTTTGTAGGATGACTTAATTGTCTAAAATTAAAATAATACCCATTATGGCTAATTTTGTACTAAAACCCCTCAAATTCAGCAAGTTTAAACATATCTCAACTAAGTTTATTTGAAGAGGTGGATTTACTAAGATTCCATGTGATGTCTTAACTTATTCCTCTTTGATAGGGGGTCATGATCTGAATGATATTTAATTGTCTATAACTACGCAAATCTAGGTTACTTATTATTTTGAAGAACTAATGTGCCCTTGCACATTATTTGTTAATTTTAACTTTCATCTTTCAAAGATATCTATTGTTTATCATGTCAACTGTTAATCAGAAAGCACCTGCATCCTATATTCATTTTTCCCTTTCTTTGCCAATATCTTCTATTGCAGTTGTATTGCCATTTTTATTGACATCAAATTCCAATAGAAGAGACCTGCTTACCACTTTATTTTATCCAAGATATTTGGCCTCTGCACACATAAGCTTTTGAATATCTTTTTTTTTCTCCTTTAATTGTGAATGCCATTGTTAAAAGTCCTAAAATAATGTTTTTCACCCATCTTCTTTAATTTCAACATACAGTTTCTCTGGAAAAGAGGAACACAGCCAAAGTAATTAACTTTTTCCTGACTTTCCAATTATTATTACATATTTAAAACTTCTTCAAAATGGAGTGCAAGTTCAGATATTTCCTTTCTCCTGTAAAATTTTGTTAAATTGTGGGGTAATTGTAGATTATACTTTAGTTTATTCAGGAATGGAACGATTCAATGGAAGATCTTATACCATTTATACTCGACTCCCCATAAGAGGACATGACTTTATTAAAATTAAAAAAAGGGTATAATTTTGGGGAATTGACACCATGTACTGTAATCTTCCTCTAAGATTGTACCTTGGTGGGAAGAAATTCCTGGACTGTTAAATGTGATTGTCAACAACAGCTACAATTTTCTTCTGATATAATAAGCACAGATTGTGTTTTCTTCCTGTTCTTCAATTTACAGTGGCCAAAATTACAGGCACATCTAGCTTGACCATGAGTAGATATATTACCTAGATGAGACCAATATATAAGCATGGATGTGGGTCTGACGAGAGACAAGTACAGAACCCCCTGCCTCTCTTAAATCATATTCATGCAGAATCTTCTGTAGAATGACTGCATTTAATTATTCCACATGAGTGAACACTATTTGAGTTTCACTTGATTTTCTGCTGTCCAACTGGGCCTGCTCTACCTTATTCTATCTTACCTTCAATGAGACAAGAGATTGCTTAGACCTACAATCTAATAAACATTTTTAGGTTGCCCCACATATGCTTTTTTCTAAGTTTTTCCATCCCAGTAAATAGGCCTTCCCCATTGTAGTAATGTTCCTATAGTCACCCCTGCCTCCACTTCCTTTAGGATTACCTGTAAGACAAATAATTGGGTTTTACATTATCCAAGCCTTCTTGATGAGTCTGTCTCCACTCTATCTTCTTACACTCCACACATAATTTTGCCTTTTGCCCTACCCCTGCATGTAGATTCAGTCACACAACTTCTTCCTTTTTTCTTTTACTTTTCCTCCCTCATATTCATATATTTATGCATCTGTTCCATCTTTAAACCTCTCTAAATACTGCCTTCATAACATGAATTAGTTATTTTCTTTCCCTTAACTAATGGCATTCTGATATCCTTGCTGTCAGCTTGGTAATTTTTAATCCTATTAAAGCTGTCTTCTTAAGAAAAAAAAACTCATCAAGACAATTCCTAGATACTTATGGATTATAATTTAAACCCAGTTGTCACCAGCCTCATAACATTCTAGGAATTCTCAGTCTTCCCATTAAGATCCTACTCTGATTCTCTCACTACTGAAATGTGTTATGTAATACGTGATACTTTATAATCCAAGAAGAGGTGATCCTTACAGAGATGCATCTTAGCATAAATACCCTTGAAATGACCATCATCTTGGTTGCATTTATTTTAACTAGAGTATGTACCTTTCTGAAGCTTATGTAGCAGTATCTTCACCTGTCCCATCCTGTCTTGATAGTGCTAAACTGTCTAATCCAGAGACTCATTTCAAATATGTCAGCAATAGCTCTCTTTTAATTTTTCAACCCCTGTCAACACATCTGGGTTACCCACCCATTTTTCCACTTCTTGTTAAATTACGTTTAATGCCTGATTGTTTCCAAAGTAATACAAGCATTGCTCAGATGTGGGTGAGGGTGCACCTCAATTAGTGAGGTGAGTATGCAATCGTCAGTGAACATGCTAAAGAGGAACTACATTTCTTCTGTGATGGACTGCAAAAGACCCCTTATTCTCTGAGTCATGACCTCAAAGCCATTAGAAATAGAGTAGGGAAGACTGAGTTATACTGTTCAGACTTTCTCTATCTTCTCTTCCTTTGCAATGCTCCATTGATTATTGTTGTAATGATAGATTTGTAATAGAGGAATCCTGCCAAAATTGCCTCATGTTGTTCCATCATGCAACCCTTCCTAGAGAAGCCCACCACTTTAGCTGACTACCCTATATTTCTTAGGTTACAGCCAAACTCACTTTATTCTTACACAACCCACAACTCCTTTAGTTGGAGATAAAGCTTTCTTAAACATACCACCCCTAACCCATCTCTAAATCCTTAGGGGATAGGCAAGACTTATATATATATATATATATATATATATATATATATATATATATATATATATATATATATATATATATATATATATATATATATATATATATATATATATATATATATATATATATATATATATATGTCACTACCATTTTAGGAACTGTTAGGTGTCACTGTTCCTACCCTTAGCCCTCTACAAACCTGAGGTGACATTGTATCTACCCTATCCCTCTGCAAACCTAAGGTGACATTGTTTGTACCCTAGCCCTATGTAAATCTGAGGTGACATTGTCATGACCCTATCCTTCTGAAAACCAGAGTTGACATTGTCCCTACTCTAACTCTCTACAAACATGAGGTGGCATTATCCTTACCCTAGCCCTCTGCAAACCCGAGGTGACATTGTCTATACCCTAGCCCTCTGTAAACCTGAGGTGAAATTGTCTCCAGCCTAGCCCTTTGGAAACCTGAAGTGACATTGTCTCCACCCTAGCCCTCTGCAAACCTGAGGTGAGATTTTTTCCACCCTAGCCCTCTGCAAACCTGGGATGACATTGTCCTACCCTAGCTTCTGCAAACCCGAGGTGATATTGTCTGTACCATAGCCCTTTGTAAACCTGAACTGACATTGTCTCCACCCTATCCCTCTGCAAACCTGAGGTGACATTTTCCCCACCCTAGACCTCTACAAACCTGAGGAGACATTGTCCCCACCATAGCCCTCTACAAACCTGAGGTGATATTGTCCCACCCTAGCCATCTGTAAACCTGAGGTGATATTGTCCCATACTAGCCATCTGAAAACCTGAGGTGACTGTAAACCAGGAGTGACATTGTCCCCATCCTAGCCCTCTGTGAACCTGAGATGACATTGTCCATGCTCTAACCCTCTGCAAGCCTAAGGTGACATTGTCCCACCTATCCCTCTGTAAACCTGAGGTGACACTGTCCCCACCTTAGTCCTCTGTAAACCTGAGAAGACACTGTCCCCACCCTAGCCTTCTACAAACCTGAAATTATATTGTCCGCCCTAGCCCTCTGAAACCTGAGGTGACATTGTCCCCACCCTATCCTCTGTAAACCTGAGGTGACATTATCCCAACTTTAGCCCTCTACAAATCTAAGATGACGTTCCACCCTAGCCCTCTGTAAACCTGAAGGGACATTGTCCCTACCCTAGCCTTCTGTAAACCTGAGGTAACATTGTCCCTACCCTAGCCCTCTACAAACCTGAGGTGACATTGTCCCACCCTAGCCCTCTGTAAACCTGAGGTGACATTGTCCCTGTCTTTGTCCACTGCAAACTTGAGGTGATATTATCCCCACCCTAGCCTTCTGCAAACCTAAGGTGACATTGTCCCACCCTAGTCTTCTGCAAACCTGAGGTGACATTGTCCCACCCTAGCCCTCTGTAAATGTGAATTGACATTGTCCCCAACCTAGCCCTCTGTAAACCTGAGGTGACATTGTCCCACCCTAGCCCTCTGTAAACCTGAGGTGACATTGTCCCTGTCCTTATCATCTGCAAACCTGAGGTGATATTGTCCCCACCCTAGCCTCTGCAAACCTGAGGTGACATTGACTCAACCTAGCCCTCTGCAAACCGGAGGTGATATTGTCCCTACCCTAGCCCTCTGTAAACCTGAAATGACATTGTCCCCACCCTAGCCTTCTGTAAACCTGAGGTAACATTGTCTCCACCCTAGCTTCTGTAACCCTAAGTTGACATTGTCCCAACCTAGGCCTCTGCAAGCCTGAGGAGGCATTGTCCCCACACTAGCCTCTGCAAACCTGAGATAACATTGTCCCACCCTAGCCCTCTGCAAACATGAGGTGACATTGTCCCACTCTAGCCCACTGTAAACCTGAGGTGGCATTGTCCTCACCATAGCCTCTGCAAACCTGAGATAACATTGTCCCCACCCTAGACCTCTGTTACCCTAAGGTGACATTGTTTCCAGCCCTGTGCAAACCTGAGTTGACAGTGTCCCTAACCTAGCCCATTGGTAAGAAACAAGATTCATCTTTTAGTTTTTCAACCCTTTTCTTTTGTGTAAGTCTTACATGGCAATCATGATTCATTCTCGTCTTAAAATGCCTCTAACTTTCCATGCAATAACTTACTTCCTTTTGTTTCTCTCTCATTTACTACACATATTTCTTCTTTGTGAGCATTAGGAGGCAGATAAAAATCTCATTCTGTATAGCAACACATTTCCATTGTTTTTAATTAGTAGATCCTGGGGCTTACACTTCCAAACAATGCATTTCTCTTTCTTACAGCTTTTGGTTGCAGACTAGGCACGTTATTCAGTAAAAACTCCATGCTGCTTGCCACAGAATTTTAGCTGGCATGTAAGCTTTACCCTCCTATAGATTACACTTACAAATAATGCATTTCTCTGTCTTACAGACTTTGGTGGCTTACCGGGTAGCTTTTTATTTTTATTTAACATTTGTTGACCGGGAAAGTCTGACTAGATTCCACAGAGCCTGTTTTCAGTGGAGGCCCGGGGAGAAATACTCCAGAAACATGTCTTTGGAAAGTGGGAGGAAACCGGAGTACTCAGAGGAAACCCACATGAACACAGGGAGAACATGCAAACTCCACACAGAAGGCACCCCAGCTGAGAATCGAACTGAAGAACCTCTTGCTGTAAGGCGACAATGTTAACCGCTGCACCACTGCACCACCCTGTTTTGTTTAATAAGAACTCCATACTACTGGCTAATAAAGTATATCTGGTAGCAGACTGCCACACTAATATGCAGTGTTTCTTTTCAAATAAGCTCCAGTGCTCAGTTGACCACAGCATATTCTGTAACATTTGTACATTTTTATGTACATGTGCTAAGGCCATAGACAGATAGCGCACATATTTGACTAGTGATTTGCATGTACTTGCTACAATGTGGCAAACATACCCAGTGCATGAAAGAAAGGAAAGCAGTGACATTCAACCCACTCACTTGCATAAAGGTGGTGCATGAACGTACTGAAGTAATTACAACACCAGAAGTCTGACAAGCCTCATCTGTTAGGCGATGGAAAGGATCATTATGGAAATAATAAATAAAGACAATAGGTTCATAGGTTCATAGGTAGGTACTAGGCTATCGGCCCTAGGGCCCATACAAGCCTAGCCAAAAAATGTACCCTGGCTTTCACCACCCAAGAAATGTATTTTCCTGTGCCCCTGTCGAGCAGAGCCACAGAGGTAACCTACAAATTCTTACCAGAAGCCAGTTCAGTTTTGGCACAGGCAGATTCTACCTGATTGACTTTGATGACTTCTTCAGAAAGGTTATGGAAGCAATGGATGAGACAAATTCAGTAAACATTGCATGTCTAGACCTCACAAAGGTGTTCACCAGCATGCCGCACTCAGGTATTGTTGATAAACTCTCCAAGCTAGATGTTGATCCCTATGTAAGTCATTGGATAGTCAACTGACTCACAAATAGAACCCAAGAAATTAAGGTAGGTGGCTCCACCTCCTCCAAAGGACCTGTCACTATTGATGTACCTCAGGGTTTGGTCCTCAGGCCACTCCTCTTTGGCATTTACTTCTCAGAGGTTAAAACTAATGTTAAGGGTTTATGGATGACCAAGTTTACAGTTGACTGTAAATCTAAGTTTACAGTTGACTGTAAATCTGGTGCCACCATAAATTCTGCAGAGAAAACCAAGATTTACCAAAAGGGTCTTTCCCAAACAGATAGCAGGCATCATGACCATGGACTAAAACTCAATATTAAATAATATATACTAGTCTCCTTTGGAAATCATAACATCTCCTGTAACTATCAGATCAACAATGCATCCCTGAAAATCAATCCAGTAGTTAGGGCCATGTGATCCTGCTAGGTCAACAAACTATCCTTCAATCATCATGTAGCCACTATTATGAGAAAATCTTTTTTTCATTGCATAACTTATTAATAAGGCCATGGTGTCTAGGTCCAAGGATGTGATAATTTCAATGTATTTGACAGTTATTAATCATTAAGTATAATCATAAAAAAACTACATTGACTATCTCAAAGCCTAGTATCGCTTGTCAGTATTGGGTCTATATTATAAAAATGAAAGTGCATATGTGCGACTATATAAAAGTTGACACATAATGCACAAAAACGTACAATAGCGAATGGCCACTTAAGCAAATTTTTCCCTAGAGAAAAAACGTACTCGGCCATTCAATAAAAAAAAATAATTTAACATCATAAACAGGTGGGGGGCTTTGCCTCCCACACCCCCCAACTAAATATACCAACTTCGAGATTGCACTATAGGGTAGGAAAGGGCAACTCCATAAAGTAGGCCAACCATCTCCTTGCCCTATCACATGTTCATCATTTTTTCTGGAACTTTATAGAAAGCTTTGTACTTTCTTTGGAAACTCTGTGACTGCCCTTTACTTAGGCCTGTTTCTGCTTGACAGATGTTGCATACTATCCACATTAGCTCTGGAGCTTACTGAAACCATGCTTTTGTCACTCACTAGCATGTTCTATGCCTTTCTGCCACTTTATGGATCTGACAAATCTTTATTGCTTTGCTTAATGTCAAATCACTGTCATGAAGTAAAATTTTTCTCACTGCAGTATAATTAATACCACACACGTCTGTCCTTTATCAGCTCATCTTTAAAATCACCAAACTAACATGTTTTAGCTTTGTTTCTCAAGTCAGTTAAATAAGCTACAAATGTTTACCTTGGTTTCTGATTTCTTGTGTAAAACAAATGCCTCTCTAATGTAAAGTTATTCTGAGGGTTGCACATCTCTCTGAACTTGTGGTTGAAACACTCAAGGTCTTCCCCTGATTCAGCTTGCACAACAATATGGTGGTCTGCACTTTCACCTTAATATACTGCTGGTGCATATACAAATGAACGGTCTCTTTCTATGGCCTCAGATCCTGCTAGACTTTGCAAAATGAATGCTATGGCATGCGCTTCTTTATCTGCATAAGCTGCTTGTAGGAAAATATTGTACTCTTGTTCAAATATTCTGCAGCTCTCTGCAATATTCTGATCAAATACAAGTGGTTGAGGGTTTTCTAAATCCGTCTGCCATATTAACACATTCCAGCAAAGGGTTTTGCAAATACATTGAATACACCCACACACAAACACACACATACACACACGCACACATATGTATAAGTAATTGGCATAAACACAATTTGTTCGATGCTTTGTCTGCTCGGTAGTTATACTTTCTCTCTTTAAGCTTATTGGAATTGTGTGAATGAACACCCTCAAAGTACTTTTGAATAACTGGATTTTGCAAAATAAACTTCTCGGGCTCCTTGATGCTTTATTGCATTTTGCGGAATAGCTTTTCAGATTTCTCGATGCTTTACTGTACTTTCCGAAATAGCTTTTGAGATTTCTCGACACTTTACTTTGCTTTGCAAAATAGCTTTTGAGATTTCTTGATGTTTTACTGTGCTTTGTGTAATTGCTTTTAAGATTTCTCAATGCCTTACAGAGCTTTGCGAATTAACTTTTGAAATTTCTCAATCCTTTATTGTGCTTTGTGAAATAACTTTTGAGATTTTTTCAATCCTTTATTGTGCTTTGCAAAATAGCTTTTGAGATTTCTTGATGCTTTACTGCATTTTGTGAAACAGCTTTTGAAATTTTTTGATATCTTACAGAGCTTTGTGAAATAATTTCTCAGACTTTCCGATGCTCTACAGAATCTTTGATTGATAAAGGTGGAAATGCTGGGTCTATATCAGAACAACAAAAGCGCATATGTGTGACTACATAAAAGTCCACAAATAATATGCAAAACCTGTAAATAGCGAACGGCCACATAATCACATTTTTTCATAGTAAAAAATAAAAATTAAAAACCATTATCAGGTGGGGCTCCCCTCACACCCCCCCCCGTAACTAAATATACCAACTCCGAGATCTCACTATAGCGAAGGAAGTTACTCCATGTAGTTGGCCAACTACCTCCTTGCCCTGTGACATATTCATCAAATCACTTAAATGCAGTTCGAAGAATATGTGTCGCTCTTTACGTGTTCACTCAAAAGCAGTTTCGTGCTTCTAATATAGACCCGGAAATGCTAAAGTCATCTACTTTAGGAAATTGATAAAGGCAAAATTGTTAAAGTCATTGATCATCATTTGCTATGTTTGCAGAATTGGTAAAGGCAGAAATGCTAAAGTAATCTACTCCCGAAATTAGTAAAGGCAAAAATGCTAAAGTCATTACTTTAAGCTTTATCAATAAAGGCAGGCATGCTACAGTCATGCATCATCACTTATTAAAGTCATCACTTTAAGAAAGATTCAAAAACTTCATGATGCAACTGAGTAATTCACGAGCACTGCAATACTTTTGCAAATAATTTATGAAACCTCTTTTATCAATGCAAGAAGTATATCCAGCAACTGTACAATGCTAATAAATTGAGGTATTGTTTCCCATATTCAATATCTTTTGAAGTATTTGCACTTTGCAAATGACTATGTGCAATGCACTGAAATGTCCCCAGAATGGCAGTACATTGCTAGGCAACTCTTTACAGTACATGAAGCACTCTGTAATGGTGGCACTTTGTGAACAGACACATCCAGCACAAGAATTTTTCTTCAATTAACCTTGCTTTGACTGAATTACACAGGATAGGTGCACTTTGCTCACAATGAACTCTTTGAAATATATGCACAGTAATAAGCACACACTGTAAGCACTTTTACACACTCTGGAGATAATTTGAATAAGTTTAATTATGCCCTTGATACAATACAAAGTCATAGTTATCCAAAGCACAGCACTTTGCCCATACACAAGCGGTCACCATGCCAACGTGCTTTCTTTGTGCTTGTTTTCCTCTAAACATGCCCAATTCCGCCTTAAACACACTTGTTCTGCCTTAAACATGCTTGTTTTGCCTTAAACATATTTGTTTGCTTTAAACATGTTTGTTTTGTACTTTAAAGTCAATCATCTTGTCAAAAACTTTTATCATAAACACTTTCTTTAGCTAACAAGTTTTTTGTACTTTCTGATAATACAGTTTGTGCTCTGGCAATGCCCTTTCTTGCCTCTTTGCATCAGGTAAATAATTTGTATTACTTTCATTACCTTTTATTATTTCTAGTTGTGTTTGTACTGTTTTGTCTCAGTTTTACCTTCACTGTGGTCTTTACATCTTATGGTTCCAAATGTTCTTCTCTCTTCCATCCCAGTTCTGACACCATGTCACTTTCATTTTGTTACATGACTAATGAGTCTTCGTGGGTTCTGTTTAAGCAGCTTTATACTATACAAACACATCACTGTAGAGGCTTATTGACTATAACTAAGTAACTTATATACAAACTAACTGCTGTGATCATACATGCTCACTCACTGGCTGCTTCTACACAATGGCACTAGGGATTGCACATGTTTGGAATTTATACCTGCATGCACACCCTCACATGCTTCTTAAAGACACAGCACATACACATTACACTCAGATCTACACACAGCTTCTCAAAATATCTTAATCTCTTCTGCAACTTGTTAAAGGGGTGGATGTGTTTCATAGGGAATATCATTTCATTGGAATTGTTACATAAAGCAAAGAACTTCCCTTAATCTTTTCAAATGTAATATGGATGAATGGAAGGGAAACTTAAAAATAACCCTAGTTTAGCACCCTTGGCACTTACAGATAGGGGGTAATAGGCAAAATTGTGCCCAGCTCTGGGTTAATTGTACTTAAATTACAAATGCTAAAAATTTCAAAGAAATGCAGGGATAAGCTTCTAAAGATCCACAAGAATCAACAGCATAATAAGTACCTATGAACATATCAACCTATGAACAGCTTCTGCAGTTTAAATAAACTTTTATATATATCCCGGAAGGTCATAGACAGACAGACATTGCATATTTGGTTTGCGGTTTGAATGGACTTGCTACAACAAACATGGCACACTTATTCGGTGCACACAGACAGACATGTGCAGACTCACACACACACACACACACACACACACACACACACACACACACACACACGCGCGCGCACATGCACATTTCGTATTGTATGTATAATTGCTGTGTTTTCTAGCCGAACGCATTTATAAACTTTATACATTTCACAGAAAAAGTTCACAAGATCATGCATATTTTCAAGCCACTGAAAAACATAACATTGTAGATGAAATCAAGTTCTTTAGTTTACCTCCTACAGCTTTGGCTAGACTTAAATGCAGCTTATATACCTTGCACATTCTGATTCAGAAAACAGTGGTATTTTTATTCTCATATATCACAGTACATGTATTTGCTGAAAACAATCAAACAACAACAACAAAAAAAGATTTATTTATTTTATCTATGTATTATTCTTTTCAAAATCAGATTGGCACACCAGGCACAAGGATCCCTTTTCCATGTTGACCATATAGTACTGTATGGTTCTATGGTTTATTAAAAGTCATACATTAAATAAACAGAGACAGAGAAAGTCAAACTCTGGAAAACATGATGATGCTAATTTGTAGCTCATAGCATTAATATTCTGTACTGAACAGCTAGACAAACTTGTTAACTGTAATCCAGCACTGCATTTTCTTTTGAATGTTTATGCATAATACCACAGATACTTCTATGTGATTGATGCACATATGGATTTACTTTTTCAGGTGAACACAAAACATGAAAATTAAGTCTTTCTGGGTTTTAGAATCCATTAGTCCATCTCAAATTAGCTCAAAGTACTTGTGTTATGGAGTGTAGTAATCCTTGATATCATATGTCTGAACTTCTTTGCTCAAGAATTCTGTACAGGTTCCGAAATAATGGGTGGACAAAGGCCCAAAATTCAGAACAATATTTAGATATTACCCTAATTCACCTAAGAGGTAAAGAGAACAACAGCTTTTCGATTAGCATGTATTTTCTGAATAAGAATTCTAAAACTCCACTCTCTGGCACTACTGACTGACTATAAATCTCAGTGCTTTACCAGAAATTCAAAACTTTTACAAGGGAAAAAACAAAAATATGAAGCAAAATCAAGGATGTTTTGGAAAATGGACAGTCAACAGGTAAGCTTGACATGGTTGTTAGCAAGATGCTGTTTGTGTCTTGTCCTTTTTTAGTAAATATATTTTTTAAAAATTTCAGCATAAAGAAGAGACTAGACAAGTACATACAATGCTAAAATAACAACACAATTAATCGTACACTGAATTTATGAATTAAACAGATATTGTTTCATTTCAGAAAATCATATAAGAATGGAAGCTAAACAGGGCACATAAATGGAATAAAACTAGAACAGGCCTTTTAATAGCACAACCTAAAACAGTTTCATTCTTATTGCATATAACGTCATTTCAATGACACATATGGTATCATATAGAAATGACTAAATGAAAAGGCATTTTGCATGGGCTACTGAATAGATAAGGAAATACTTTTGGAATAACCTACAACTGGGCGTGGGCATCACACAACAAAGGCATATTAGGAACTAGATAAAAATCACATAGAAGGGTAATATTAGAAAGAAGAACAACAAACAAACAAAACATGAGAAATGGGTTACCTTGGTGTCTCTAGAATAGGAAAATGTACTAGAATCCTTGCATATGACTCTGAGAATAATATCAGACATTTTTATGAAGAACTGAAATTATTATATGAAGTAATCATTTTATCTAGTGGAATATTTCAGTTAACTAATCTAGAAACATTAAAACAGTAATAGAGGCAGACCATTTGTGCAGAAAATATGATTCCTTTCCAAGGCTATTGGCTAATTGCAAGTCTGAAGAATATATAGTCGTAATAATTTTCTGACATTCTGTGACTAATGGGGAGGTACGTTTCTAGTGTTGTGTGAAGGAATTTTTGGCAGCCAGCACCATACTATGAATAATGATCATTTTCTGAAGGGTGGGTGTAAAATGTTCTACCTGAATCCAAAAATCTTTCGGAATGGTTGTAAACGACTGCACAAACATGCTATATGCTCCCATGTTGGAGTAGATTCAGATGATTGGCATCTCCAGCAAATTGGGCTTAGCCTAGGTGTATGATAAACCACTTGTTCTGGAATCAGAAAAGTCTGTGAAGACATTTCCATGCAAAGGGTTGCCAACTAGGTAAAGAAGTAAGGGATGTGATAATTTTAGTATTACAGGTAGTTGGCTTCCAGAAAGCTGAATGTCTCCATCTTGAAAGTACAGTTTAGTCTTAGAAACTACTATCTATGGCATACAATAAAATCGCATACTTTATTTTAGTTTTGTCTCTATGAAAACATGAGAGGGGTAATTTTAAGGTGGCGTTGAGGGGATCAATCATAAGATCAAGAAGTGAGCCACTCAATAGGCTAGAAATAGACTGGGGAAATGAATGACACCCATAGGTTTTATCCATTATTTATTGATTTGTTTATGTATTTACTTATTTATTTACAAGAATGGGATTATAAAAACATATTCCAGTTTTATGAGATGCTACTGATATACAAACATATATAGGTTACTGGTGATATTTGTTAATTAGAATCAGTATGTCAGGCAGTTTGTGTTTTTTTTTTTTCATATGTACAGCTTGACTGGATTTAGTATTAAATCAAGGGGAAAACAGAAGACACAGTGCACCAACACAGCTGAAATACATTAACTTCATTCCTAAAGTCAGAAGTGTCTTCAGAGATACAAACACTTACTAAAGTTGTATGTTTTTCATGGATTTTGTTGAAACAAAGGATATTAATTTCCATTGTATTACATGTCTTTTTACTACTTTTCTATATCCCTAATGATTTTTTTTCATGGTGCAGTGATGCCATCTACTCCAGAAATTTCATATCACAAAAAAGAAAATGGAAACGCCACCCTAACTTGTACTTCTTCTGGCTTCTATCCTGGGAATGCTAGTGTTGTGTGGATCATATATGGCAATCAGATCAAGGAATTACAGACAGACATTATTTCTAAGACAGAAGATGGAACCTACAATGTAACCAGCACCATTAATGTTAAAGTCAAGGACTATATTTCTGGTGTGATCTGTGAAATTGCACACTTGACAGAGACGCTACAATCACCAGAGTTCTACCTGAAGCAAGGTATGTCAGGTAAAGATAATCTATGATTTCAACAAATTCATTGATACTAGTAATTACACTTTTAGCATACATTCTGTCAGATTTTTTTTATAAGAAATGAATATTCTCATGAATGTGATTAGTATAATGCAACAGTAAAAAAAAAGTGCATATTATGGTTAATGCAGGCTGCATGTATATAGATTCACTAATGTGATTACTTATATCGCTAGACCTTGACTCACAAGTTTCCAGGGGGTGATTTCTTTCCCCTAGTATAATAAATGATGTTATTTTGTATACAAACATGGTTCTATAGGAAGAATTTCTGCTCAATGAGCCGACTCTTAAGTTCTGATCACTTTTATTTAGAGGTTACTGACTCATATCTACCTGAGAAAGATGCCATCTCACTATAGTGACTGGACGGATAGCAGATAAATTAACTTGTTATTTTAGCTATGCATCAAATATACTGTATCATTATATGCATCTTCCTGCAAAATCATGTCAGTTGTTAACACCCTTTAAAAAAGAACTAGACGAGTACATCAATATGTCATGGTTCCAACAGGGAACAGCTGTGGTCAAGCTTTGGTGGATCACTAGGCCCTAAATATGGCATGTACTTAAAAAACTCTGATCCATTGACCATTAGGTGAAGCATGATACTGACTGGAAATTATACGAAGTCTTAGCTGAAATGGAGGACTAAGCTAGACAGAAGAACATAAGGCTGGTTGGACTACCTGAGCAGGTTGTCAGTAGGTATCTCCTGTAGTTTTGTAACCATCAACTTGCCCTCTGGTCAGATCTGGAGGAGAAGGGGGCATTGTGTTGGAAAGAACCCATATGTTTTTTGAAACCAAAGCCATCATCTGTTCTTAAAGCCAGGCACCAGACTGTCCAGTTTGCTTCTTATCAAAAAAAAAAAAAAAAAAAACATTCTCTCTGTTTTATGGACCCCTGTGTAAAAATCATTTTATGAGGAATTGAGGCAAGGATATTTTGTCAATAGTGTTACATTGTTGCGACTCATCAGAAGACAGCCAGTTCTTACAGCTCTGTGTGTGTATAAGGAAACTAAAGTATACTTTAATTTGGTCTACCTAGTTTTTTAAAGGTAATGTTTCCCTTGGGTAAGACCCTTTTAGCGTCCCTTTGATGCTATTAAAGCCATAAAATACTGGACTACTGATGTCCTGATGAATGGTTACAAAGAACTGAAGGACTCATGCATTATATAAGAACATTTCTGATGTTTCAAATGAAATAATATGTGGAGGAATGAGAGGATGAGATAATGTGCTTCATAAAAATGAATTATCCTGAGTAAAATTTGATCAACGCTGTGAAAGTACTATGATTTGCTTTTGTTTATTTTTGCTATTAAAGCATGGAGTTAGTGCCTAGCTGATTGCATGTGAATATTCAATTTTGATTGGCTGGGGTGATGGTGGTTTGGATTATATAGTCTCTTCAGGCAATCACAATTATCATTGGCAGTAGCAGTGTGTGCATAACCACAAATGACTGATACCTCAGAGTTTGGTAGTGCAAGGTATTAATGCTCACAGCAGTCATTTGCAGTAGCAGTGTGTGCATAACTACAAGTGACTGATCCCTCAGAGTTTCGTACTGCAAGGTATTAATGCTCACAGCAGTCATTTACAGTAGCAGTATGTGCATAACCACAAGTGACTGATCCCTCAGAGTTTGGTACTGCAAGGTATTAATGCTCACAGCAATCATTTGCAGTAGCAGTGTGTGCTTAACCACAAGTGACTGATCCCTCAGAGTTAGGTACTGCAAGGTATTAATGCTCACAGCAATCATTTGCAGTAGCAGTGTGTGCATAACCACAAGTGACTGATCCCTCAGAGTTAGGTACTGCAAGGTATTAATGCTCACAGCAGTCATTGGTTTTAGCACTTTGTGCATAATGACATGTGGCTGATACCTCAGAGTTAGATACTGCAAGGCATCAGTGCTCACATCAGTCAATTAAGGCACTTTAGTTGCAAGTGGAGATGTGCATTGGTGAATTTGTGTCTGTAGAAAAAGTATTACTGTCATGCACTTACATTGAGAGAATAACAAGTATTACTTTAGCATGCATTTTCTGCAGGGTATTACATCTACACCTCAATTGTATATTATTAGGTTGTGTCTGTACTCCTCAATGCCTTGACTAGCACACGTCACATTTTATAATAAGACCAAACATATGTGACAGATATGTAGACACTGTGTGGATATTGGGGAGGCATAGCACTCTTCTGTATCTAGTCATGTTAAAAATACTACGTCACACTTATTTATTTGTACATGTTTATAGAGGTAAGTACTAAAAACAGGCTGCTTTCAGCCTTTTCAACAACCACTTGGTTATTTGCATTTTCTTCCCATGCACAAAATGGAGACGGAATCACATGAGTGATAATCTCTCCTGTGCTTCTGTGATTGCTTGTATCACTGTTCTTACTTATGATGATACTTGTCTTTCTGGAATTTTTCTGTGAGCATCCATAGCATTGGCCAATTGCATTTTGGCATTCAGTAGAGGAGCCAGCTTTCATGCAACTGTAATTAACACAAGTAAAATCTGGACACTATGAATATTCCGCAGAAGATTTTCTGAACATTTTCACAAGTAATATGTTATATTAGTTTGTCACCACGGAGGGAAATGCATTTACATTCAACTGGAACGCATTGCTTGTCCTAGCTGACTATTGCACAAGCAGATGAAACATGATTCTACTGAATATACTAAGATTGCAGTTTCAATAAAGTCAGATCAGATTGTATGTCTCAATGATACACTTTGGCTTTGATGTACAATGCATTTCTATATTGCAAGTTGTGAGCTTCATAAGTGATTGCCATAGTGTGCAAAAAGCATTACTGAGGTGAATCACATAAGCACTACAATAGAATTATCTGGTTTATTCACAAAACATTTATTAACATACTGTTTGGAAATTGTGATCATTTTCTACTCTGCAAACTGCATTTTTATTGTAATATATTGCATTATAAAGCAGGACTATTTATACTTATTTAATAAGTTAATTTTTCCATTATTACTTCTTATAGATTCATGTGGGCCAGCAATAACTATCACTGGAGCTCTGCGCTGCATCATTGGTGCTGTCCATCTAGGAGTTATGATATTTCTATGTTATCATGAAATGGAAAACAAAAGGTTTGTTCTCATTTCCTTAAGATGTTCATAGTTTACCTATACAATGTACCACTTGTGTCTAGTGTTATTGTCTTTTTCAAATGAGGATGTTGCTTGAAGGAGTTTTGTGGTATACTATGCATTTACTCTAACAACTTGAGTTCTATATTGCAGCTGTTGTGGGACAGTGTCTTTAACTGAATTATATGGATAGAATAACAATGCAATATACTTGTGTGGAGGAAGGAGCTGTACTACAGAGGGATTAGCGGGGGGAGAAGGCAAATGGAACCTAAAAGGCCACACAGCTATTGATGACAATTTCTAGCAATGATACACAGAAAGGAATGCATGGAACAAGAAGACAGAAGTAAGTCACAAGGCTGAGGAGTTAACTGGTGAGGAGAGCATGTTGGATTGTGTCTCCTGTGGAAGTATTTTCTGGGAGATTATGGTGCTCCAGGGATAGCTGTACTGATCTCTGCTACCTCTTGTGTTCAGGCTGCATAATTTGTAGCTGGAGTTTGTGATCATGCAACACAGAGATCATCTTTTTAATAGTAAGAAGTGCATAGGAAGGATCAATGAAATTGTTTTTATTTTTCTCAATAATGCACTGAAGACCAAATGGTTATTATATTTTTGGCATACCATTTTAAAATATGTATAACTGGTGTGGAAGGAGTTAATTATAATTTTAGGAAGCAACTTAATAGAGACAACAATGTTATAATTGAAGATTTTATCCTAGTAGTTTTGATTGCAACAGAATAGTATAGATTGCATCTCCTCTCTCCATTAAACAGTATAACCCTTACAAGGAGAAATGTTATAGCTCAGCAAAAATGTCCTCTTTATACCGAAGAACACACACAAGGGATCTAAACTTCTGGTCTGGGATTTTCTGTCCTTTAAGCATTAATTATAGGGATCTGCCCCTCCTCCTTAATTTATTTTCCCAGATAGCTCCCTGGCCTAGAGTCTACAGTTTTTTGTAATAAGAAACCTGAGATCTTAATAATAATATATTAATTGTTCTGTTTTATTAAGTTATTTCCATCTCAGTATATGATGACATTATAACGCCTGTGGGAGTAGTTGACATTTAAAATTATTATTCTTGCAATGATGATGATTATCTCTCTTATAAAGTGTTTCCATAGATTGCAAATGCACATAACAGGGAAACCCCCTGAAATGTTTTCTTACCAGGTAGATACTCAGAACTGAGAAATATTGTTAATAATTTTATAATTTGATAGGTCTAAATCTGTATTCCATCTTAATTCAGAGCTGAGTAGATACAGACAATTTAGAATTATTTATTTTCTATCAAAAGTTATTTGCAGACAAACTCAAAGCTTTGGTAAAGTATAAAATGGGTTTCCATCTCTAAAAAAGATATGCTTTTGAGCTTACTGAACCAAATAAAAGGTGTGTGTGTGTGTGTGTGTGTGTGTGTGTGTGTGTGTGTGTGTGTGTGTGTGTGTGTGTGTGTGTTTAAAGTATTTTGTAAACACTGGATAAATATTGATTTAGAAAAATATTCTTATAGCAAAACTTAGTTTTAAATGGTTCCAGTTTATCCAGTGATAAGTAACATGAAGTTGAGCAGCAGTGATATAATTCTCAGAAGATGAAAAATGACATCCCAAGAATTTTAAAGAATTAACTATTTGAATTCAGTCTATGGTCTTTTCTGTAATATAAGGATACATCCGTTTTTATATATCCTTTTAATTGTTATTCTTTTGGATGATAAATAGAAATCCTCTTTGATGATTGATTTGCTTTAGAAAATGTTTCCATATGATCATCTGCATGAGCAATAAGCTCTATTTTTGATGTTTTGGTTTCTTTAGGATGTATTTCCAGATCATTTTGTATAAGAGATAAAGGATATATATATATATATATATATATATATATATATATATACATAGCTAGATGGAGATATAGATATGTAGATATAGATAGATAGATGGATAGATAGATAGATGGAAGTTGTCATGTTGTCAACCCTCATGATCCCCTGCTGTCCTTGGTAAAATAATGAGCCCAGTCCATTAATAAGCAATGTAATGTATTTGAAACAAATGTATTGATAAGATTCTATATTGGTAGAAGATTCCTAACATCCTCAACCAGTAAAATAGCTATTGTCTGTTAACTGTGTCAATAGCTTTTTGCACATCGAATGAGCAAAGTGGAGTATCAACTTCTGAAAAATAATTATTTTTGATTGTAGAGAAATAGAATAATAGCTTATAATATGTATTTGCCTGGAAAGAATCCATATTGATTTGGGGAGAAGAAGTTATCCAAGATAATACTGTTAACATATGTCATTTGAATTTTATAGTCAGAGTTCATTAAGGTGCATAGTTCATGGGGACTGGCCTGTTCTTACCTTTTTATTTTTATTATTTTGACTAATGAGAAATAAAATTCTCTGCTATAAGATGAAGTCATTAGACATTCCAGCAGTTTGGAAATATATAACAAAAGAACTGATCAAACTGCTTGGAAAACTCATAGGGGAAAGAATCTAAGCTTTTTTAATTTGGAAAATAGTCTATTATTTTAATCTGGAAAAATAGTCTGTTATTTTGTCTGTTCATTTAGTATTTGTGTCAGTTTTGAATGAGAAGGTAATTTTAATTACATTATCTAGAAACTTAATTATTTCTTCTGTATCATATATTTCTTTCTGGTTAGATAATTTTCTTTACTATTCCTCACATATTTAAAGAACTTCTAGTTACTTAGTTATTAAACCTAAATGAGTTCTAATTTTGTGTGGAAATTAGGATTTTTATTGGTAAAGAAGTTGTGCTTAAAACAATGCATTTCTTATTTAAAATATTGCTCTTTTATTGTTAAAGTATAATTTGCCAAACCAACTTCTGAAAGTTGTTTTAATTTTCTAATGTTTCCAGTAATCTGTCTAATTGCTGAAGTTTGATTCTTTTCCTTGACAGTTAATTAAAACACAATGCCTGTTAGTAAGCGTTAATAGAAGCCCATTTTAAACAATACAAATGTTTTCTGCATTATGTTTCTGAAAAGTATCTATGGCCTAGAAAAAAGTCCTCCTTCTGTATAATACTTTTATGAACTAATATAGTAGTATTGTTCGGTGGTCTGAAAGCCACTATAAAAAAAAAGCTTTATGCAATCAAAAATATAATACTTTGCTATAATAATAATAATAATAATAATAATAATAATAATAATAATAATAATAATAATTAAGTCTACCATGTTTTATGTTTAAAATCGAAATATCTATAATCTTCAAATACTGTAAACCTGTATCTGTAGAATAAGTCAGTGTATGTATTTGAAGGGATTCCTTGAATTTCTAAGGTTTCCTGTCTTATAGCCTAAATCTTGCTCAACATTCCAGTCTCCTGCTAAAATTAATTTGTTTAATTTATAAATATTTCAAATGTGTCATAGCCTGAGAAGGAAGCTTAAACCATACCTGGTGTAGTTATAATATCCATATACTGAAAATCTCTAATACAATTCTTGAATTAGTGTCTTTACGAGAACACAGAACTGTTTTTTTCTGGAGAATGAATAATTAATTCAAATCCTCTAGATCTTTTGTTGGCAGAACTGATTAAACTTTGCTTAAGATCTCTCTACAAAGTTAAAGCACAGTGTAATGAATGAGCAAGATGAATTTCCTGTAGATATGCAAAATCATTTTTACTGTTAAAAAATTAATACATTATTTATTTTAATATGATTTTTTCCCATTAATACTTACTGATAGTATCTTTATTCAAATTAATTTCTATAACATTCCATTATATTATGCAGAAAAAAAAATAAAAATGAATGCAAGAAATAAGTAAATGTAAGATGTGTCTTGACAGAAATGTTTTATACTGTCACTGGATTTTGTGGTATGATTTTAACTGCTGCTAATTCTTTGTGAACCACCTTAACTGAGGAGAAGTATAAATGAATATCTTTATATTTTACTTTAAAAACAACAGAAAAACATATTCAGGCATGTTTAACAGTTGATTTAATCATATATTTAGAATATACATTTGCTGTTAAAGTGCAGTAAATAGTAAATGATATATCCTTGTTTATTAGCATATCGGTTTGAATATAATTTACCTGTTTTTATCTTTATTTTTCTCTAAGCATTTCACCTCCCCTATTTCCCTTCCACTGTGATTCCCATTCTTTTCCTTTCTGCTATGACATCCTCTTCCTTAAATCTAGGTATACATTGTAAATATTTACCACTTGGGTCTAAACCTGTATTTATGATCAGGACACTTCATCATCTCCGCACAGCTACAAACATCAATGACTGTTTCCTTGCCTTTTCATTTATATATTTGCATTTAATATCCTGTCAAAGTGTATATATATTGCCAGTCTATAGTATAATGCATTTATATCTTATGTGTTTGTTGTTAGGTTTTTAACAGTGAGCTGAGACTGAATGTGTTCTCTTGTGAAGGAGTGGTTGATTGTGATGCTGTGGGGCCTTCAATGTGACTATGTGACAGCTGGAATCTTATCTTAGGAAACAGCATTAACATATTAGATATTGCCCTCTGAGTGGATTTCACAAACAAAAGCTGAATCCGAATTTCTAAAATGTACCACAAAACAGAAAGTATAATATTAGCTCCTATTTGGAAATTTAACCCAAGAACTCCTGCATATTGTGCTGGTGTCACTGCTGTATGACCATAAAGACACTCTGGACAGACAGGTGTTGAGTTTTCCCTTTAGAGTCATATCATTTCAGCAAAGAAACTTCCAGCATGGTGATTAAAGTTAAATTACAAATGTACAAATGCACACACACACACACACACACACACACACACACACACACACACACACAGAAAGCCATCATTTAGTCCTTCATATGCATGGTCTTCTTTCAGCTTATTCCTATGTGGTTCTTTTTTAGCCATGTTTTGGTGGGTCTGTATCACTTAATAGAAACCACTAATGATCAAATCCCTATTCATGGAACCATTTTTTTCAAAACCACAAACCATCGAATGGACTTTTAATTGAATTTTTTCCTAGGGTAAAACAAGGGTCTATATTAGATCAGTGAATGCTTAAACAAGTGAACGCTGATTGATTGACCTTATTTAACCAAATGGTCAAAATATTGAAGCAACAGAATCCTGAATTTTCTCCTAGGGAAAGAATTTGGTTGTCCATTTCTGTTGCTTCAGTATTTTCAGTGCTGTGGTGGAAAGTTATGTGTCAGATTCAGGTAAGTGTGCGATTGTGTGGATGTGAGTGTTAGGGTGGGTTTGGTGAGGTAGGGTTAGGGTACGGGTTAGGTATGTGTGTGATTGTGTGGACGTGAGAGTTAGGGTGGGTTTAGGTGAGTTTGGGTTAGGGAGCGAATGAGGTGAGTGTGCAATAGTGACGGACCTTAGGTAAGTGGATAGTTAGTGGTGTGTGCATAGTTTAGTATAGGGTTAGGTGTCAGATTTTGGGTGTATGTGTGTGGTTTTCTGTTTGTTTGGTGTGCTTGTGTTGTGTGTATGTGTTTTGGATCAGTGATTGTTTTCCCTAGGAAAAAAATCTCTGATCTGACAGTTTGAGATTGTAAGCTTTCGCTTACATAAGGTCGATCAATCAGCATTCACTTGTTTAAGCGTTCGCTGATCTAATATAGACTCCAAAACAATGGTTGGCCACCATCTGGAATTTGCTCTCTTGTCTACTGCAGTGTGATCTTGGAGTTGGTGTATTTAGTTAGGGGGGGTATAGGGGTGCAGTCCCCCAGGGCTTGGGTGTGTCACACCCCAGGTGGATAGGTTTTAAATTTTGTGATTTTTTTTTTTTTACGGTCACTAGGTTGGCCTACCATTGTATTTCCATGGGAAAATGTTGAATAAAAGTCCATTCAATGGTTTGTGGTTCCTACAAAAAGGGTTTGATGAATAGGGATTCGATTGTTAGTGGTTTTGATTAAGTGATATAGACCCGTTTTGGCAGTCAGATTTGAACATTCCGTTATATAGGCTGCACAGATCACACATTTACATACAGAAAGGGCACTGCCTGTATATCATGTTGATCACCTGCACACTCCAATAAAGGAAATAAAGACTATGATATCGCATCTTGCTGATTGAAGTCCTGGTCATCCACAAAGGCAAATCCATTTGCTGTGAGTAAAATTGAAATTTGTGTGGAAAGGTATCCAGCCAAGTCTACCTGCAATTAAATCGGACTTTTACCCAAAGCATTCATAGTGGACCAAAGACACTTAAACAAGGAGAATCCGCCAACAAAGACTTTTGGATGAAAACAAAATAAAGCATATTTCATGTTTTGGGCAAGTGACATCTGACCTGTCTGTTTGTCAGCCACCATATTCAAGTAAATGATTTTCTTTTAACCCTTATTAATGCTGTACAGTTCTTTGGATTAAAGTCTATTCAGTAAGTTATTAATTTATTCTTTTTTATATTGTTATACATTCTATTTTTATACAAATACAACCTGGGACATTTTAACTCTTACTTTTTAGCTTGAATTGAACATAGAACAATAAGTTTGGAAAGGGCATATAAGTGTTGAGCCAACTTAATTTCACATAGCTTATAATATAAAATAATTGAAGTCTGGCTTAATTCTTTTGACAGCATAATGACAACACTGATAATAATAACTATAGTAATAAAAATAATGTTAATAGCAACCATGATTTTGAGTATTTGTAATATATATATATATAGATATATTCCTTTCAAAGGCTTTTTCTCTACATTTCCCCCTTATAGGATGTAGATGTCCATATGAATATATCTGCAATCAATACCAAATACTGAGGACGAGGAAAGTTACTATTTGCTCCTTTAGGCATTTAGCATTTTTATATTACATTATTCTTAGCTGTTTGTTCAGACTCTCCTTTTACATATTCCTTGCTTGTGTGCTCACCTTCTAAGGATGGTGTAACTCTATTGCGTATGTGCTAAGGCTGCAGCTGATTAATGGGAATCCATTTCAGTAAAGCCTCACCACTGCTGTTTCTCTTTATTCCTGTTTGACAGGCCACTGCTGAAATGTCATTTATTATTAATAATGGTTCATCTTTATTTAGGAGGACTGTCTTTGTCTTTGCTTTTGCTTATCCTGTCGCCTATTTGGCAATCCCTAGGATTATCCATTCTGTCATAATAGGTTTAAGAGACCTGTATTCTCTTCTCCAAATTAGTCTGTAGAAAGGCAAAGTAAGTGTTATTTTAGATGGATCACATAATTTTGGGCATCCAATCACTGACAGGAGCTCTGTGATATCAGTGTGTGTGGGGGAGCATAGTGTATGGGTGAGCTACGATGTTGCTGTTATAAGTATGTTCTCACAGTGAGCCATAAATGTAGTGCTGCATATATTATATGTTTAATGTTCTACTTCACCATTTTCAGATGAAGGTGTTACCAAAAAATGTTTGGCAAAGCACAGACTAATTTCTGAAATGTCAGTGAGGAAGACATTCATGTTTCTAATGTGTTTTGATTGTTCAGTCTCTTCAACTTTTCTTGCAGACTCATAAAGGTAATGTATTTTACATTTCACACATTTCTGTCTCTCAGCTGACGGGGGTTATACTTTACTTGTAGGTGCCGTATGTATCCACCCTACACAATTCCAGTCTATGTTTTTGGGAGTCTACTTCTAATCTTTGAAAACTCATTTCTGCAAAGATTAGAAAGAAGACACCCACTTTCACAAAAGTGCACTTAACCGAAAGGGCATTTTTGCGAAAGTCAATTGACCGACTTAAATCAGTTAACTGAATCATGGTACAGTGGGAATAGGAAAATATATGCTTTTCCTCCCTGTAGTGCGATCTCGGAGTTAGTATATATAATTACTGGAGGTGTGTCTGGCAAAGTAGAATACATTTTTACAGGGGAGGCAAGCCCCCATGCACCCACTTGTGGGGGGGCTGTGCCCCCCACCCCCTGCTACTTATATATACTAACTCTGAGATCGCACTACAGTGGGGAAAATGATATATTTTCTTATCCCCACTGTACTGTGATTTGGTTAACTGATGTGAGTCTGTTAACTGACTTTCTCAAAAGTCCATTTTCGGTTAAGTGTACGTTCATGAAAGTGGGTGTCTGCTTTTTAATTTTCAAAGAAATGAGTTTCGAAGATTAGAAGTAGGCCCATTTTTGAATACTACTTACACTTTTTAATTTTCATCATCATAACAGTGCTTATTCTGCATAACACTCTTAAACGTACTAGTGTTAAAAATTCACTGCAGATAATCTTCCTTTCTGGTGAAAAAAACATCTACCTTAACTATCTATTCAGCATTCATAGCTTCATGCTACAGCTATCCCAGCTTTTTGCTAGAGACATAAATATTAATAAGATACCATTCTTAATTCTGACAAATATCTATAACCCATTCTGTATCTCTGTCTGTCTATACTTTCTAGAAGCTCTATTCTTCCCTATCACTGCACTATAAATTCCAATATATAACCTCTGTCATTTGTATAGTGAAAACATTTCTTCTCTGCTCCATCTACTCTGAAACCATTCAGTGTGGCATGATTTGTATTTTTTCAATGATTTTTGTGCAAATTTGGAATACAAACTCAAGATAGAATACTTTAACCTGATATCTGCCCTTAGAAGTCTTAAGATATCAACAAGTGTCACTGAAATGTGCCAGCAACTAACAGGCTGCTTTTGTATTTTTGCAAACATTATTCAATTCCTTATTTTTGAGTTCACAAGATTCTACTTGTGTATTCCTTTCTCTCTCCTTCTCAGAAAAAATAATATCTACTTCTTCAGACAGTCTTCTGATGTTCTTTTGTTGTGCCTTGCCTTATGTCTTTTCAAAGTAGTCACTTATCATGTTTTCTTTAGTTCAACTTTCCTGATCTATTTTTTCTATAGGGTTTTAGTAATTTCTCTTTTATTAAGAAAGTTGCTTTTAAAAGAATCTACTTACATTTTAAAATGTGACACCCTGTCTCCAAGGAGACTAAATGAAGAATGTAATTGGAGAGTACTTCTTTAATTATATGATTGTTTAGTTGATGTATTTCTATGTGTATATATGGGGCAAGTTTTTTCTTTGAGTTATTCTCCAGGAAGGCTTTGGCCGAGATGTCAGAGTTTCATTAAATTTGCTGGATACACTGGTGTCTGTTTCTTTTTTGCTACAAGGCAACTATTTTGTACATCAAATGGTTTATTTTAGTAATGTCTTCTCTACAAAGTCATGTTTTCCTTCTTATGCTATCCCATGGCTCCTCCTGCATGAATACCAGATACAGTGCTGGCATTCACTACCACTTTTCCTTAGCATTGCAGTACTGTAATATAAAGCTTCTATCACGCACTGCACTACACTACACTTCTGTTCCCAGTTCTAAGCACTCAAATTGTTCATAGAACAACATAAAAGGAACATCACTGTCTCTGGCAAGAAAACACATCTGAGGATTCAGTAAGGCTTAACATAAAGCCTATACAGAGTTCACGTGTTTGAGGGATGAGCAGCAGGACTAAACATATTCATGCCACACGTCACGTTTTCGTGGCTAGCAGCACTGCTGCCAGCCAGGACACTGTGTAAAGCAGCACAAACAGCAGCACGTAGGGTTGCCAACTTTTCATGTAAAAAATTCTGGACCTTTACGTGAAGGCAAAATGCATGCAGAATAGAAATGTGCATTAACCTCCCCTCAAGGGAATTGTCATACACTACTACAGTGCACAATTAAACATATTTTTATGTTCTTCTATGTCAATGACAGTGTCCCTTAATTCTGGTCTGTCCAGAAAAATTTTGCAGATGGCATCCCTAAGCAGCAGACATGTAAACTTGTTTACCTACAGGCAAACAAGGTCAGCGTGTTTGTGAAATGCCACAATGATTTTCAGGGTTATTAATACAGCAATATATATATTTCCAATACATTACAATGCAGTGCAGAGTATAGTGGACACCTGTTTCAGGCATACTGAAAAAAGGTTGTGTAAATGATCAGTAAGGGTGCATAGACTGCATTACAGTCAGGGAAAGTGCATGTATTGAATAGGGACACACAGATGAGTTGTAAGAATGAAAACAGGGAAAGATGACAGGTGAAACATGATAATGTACAGCAGATAATGGCATGTCAATGAAGACAACTGTAGCATGAATACTAATCACATATCAGCATGATACAGTACAGACTGCACAGTAAATGTATATGTAGAATGTACAGCCATTCAGGATGATGTCACAATTTAAACAAGAAATGATCAATCAGCTTAGCTTCTGGTGTCAATCCAGGGGGATCCAGTATCTCTCAGCCTGGAATGAGATGATTAACAGGCCACTCTGCTTTACTAATGATGGTCTACACCTGTATCCACTAGGCTGTCAGATACTGGCAAAGGCACTTGCCTCCCCCATAGTTTCTTTTTCGGGCAATGCCAAAGCAACAAATGTTCAGAGATAAAAAAACCTCCACTGAAAGCAAACTCAAGGTTCTGCTGTTTAATGCTAGAAGTCTAAACATGAAGTTGCACTGGAGGAAATTGCCAACCTACTAGCTGACAGATTTGGCAAACACTTCACTCCCTGAGACCCACAGGCCATACCCCAAAGCATACCTGACAACAGTCTTCTGCCACATATTCCTACAGTTCAGGTGATATCTGCACTCTCCAAGGCTAACAACACATCCTCAGTGGTACCAGATAACATCCCAGGTTGTTTCCTAAGCATCTATTGGCAACACCTCCCCAAGCTCTAACCCAGTGTTGTGAGACTTGGGAACACAGGTTGATAGCACTCCGAATTTCGACAAACAAGTTTCCACAGTGGTAAGGAAAGCCTTCTACATTGTGCATCTGATAAGTAAGGGCATTGTATACAGGTCTGAGGATGTTATAACCCCACTGTACTCAATCATCAGCAGAACATTAGTACAATACAATGCACCCTATTGCATGTACCTCATCAGACACCTGCAACAGCTGGAGAGACCACAGGAGTTTCTTAATGATAAAAATACAGGGCCACCTTCTGAGAGATGACTTATGCCTAGCCTACAGGGCAGGGTCTGACCCTGTAGTGAAGGAATTGCTGCACATTCACAAATCTAATGGCAATCTAAATTTCCAAATCATGTGAAGCAGAACTCCTCACTGACTCTATTCAAGCAGAACATAGACAAATGGTTGGGAAACTGCAAACTAACCCCGAGGGTGATACTCTTGTCCTTCTTGGACAGGGTAGTCGGTGTTGATGATAGGTTCACTCTGCAAATTATGTCCACCTAATAAGAACAATTGGTGGTACTTGTGGTGAACATGGCTAGGCTTGTAAGGGCTGCAGGACCACTAACCTAGTAACCTGCTATGAACCTATGTCAACAGTTCTCAGGGACATATTACTACAGCTGTTATAGAAGGAGAATGCAACGTAATTGCAGCAATGGCCATCAATACATTATCTCACATCACAGACTGCAATACCCTCTTGTAGCCATACTGCACATCCACACTTTGATATAGCATATGTCAATGACAGCAGCATTGTCATGTCAGGTGATCATAGGGTCATAGGACACTATTAGCCTGATGGCCAATATCGCATGAAAGCCTAGCCATTATTATAAAATGAAAGTGAAAATGCCTATATGTATATTATGGAAGATAGTAAGACTATTGTGGGCATGTGTATATTTGTTGGATTGCTTTACATTCTGCCACTGTCCATGTGTGACAGGTGAACCAGACGGGTCTATATTAGCAATACCTAAACGCCGACACCTATAACATGAACCGCAAAAATCTCGAATGCACTAAACAGCAAAAAATAAAATAACAGACTGTCATAGTCAGCCAACCCCACCACCCGCTACATACTACCTACCCAAACAAAATAAATAAACCACATATATACATTAACCAAACCCTACTTCTAACCTAAAGTAAAGCACCAAAACCCTATTTCTAACCCTACACTAAACCCCACAAACACAACTAACTATGCACTATCCTTAACCCCTCCCTAACTCTAAGATCCATAACTACCGCACAAGTCCCCTACAGGCATACACCCAAAAAAATAAATACACATACATATAACAAAACCCTAATTCCAACACTACACTAAACCCCACATACACAACTATCTATGAATTATCCTTAACCCCTCCCTAACCCTAAGGTCCATAACTACCGTGCACTTCCCCTACAGACATACACCCAAAACAAATAAATAATACACATAAATACAGCTAAATAAAACCCTACTTCTAACACTACACTAAATCTTACATACATTACCTATCTATTAACTTAATTTAACCCACATCCTAACCCTAAAGTCCTATCTATCGCACACTTACCTTACGGAGCTGTACCGCAGATGGGCCAACCATTGCACCTCGACATTTCCATTTCTGCAGTTTTGGACATTCTGCGTTTCCGTATTTCATGCAATACATGTCGCTCTTTCCGTATTCGCGATTACGGTCTTTTGCTCTGCTAATAAGAACCCGCATCAGACTATGACAGAATTAGCAATCACCCATGCAGTGGTCTGGGGATGGCTTGCATAGGCTCATGGAAGGACCCTGCTTCACGATGTATGTATGCATATTTGACATGAAGACATGATTCACTCCTCTGCAGGATGAATATCATGTGGCCAGAGGACAAATGAGGATGTGTGGGGTTACACGAATGGTACCCTAAGTGGTAGTGAAATGAAGAGCTGTTCCAAAGATCACACAATGACCATAATGTACTAGCAACCAAACACACAGCAATACACTGGGCCTGATATGAGCATTACACCTCTGTAGGCATAGAATATGAATGTGATGCAATGTCACAGTAGCAACACCACACATGTCCGACTGTAACACTGTCACACTGCAGTATATGGAGTATGATAACATCATTGTATGCTGAGGACAACATGTTGTGAGCACTGTAGGGCATGGATGTGGGGTCACATCCCTGTGTAAAATTGTCTCATAAGTGATAGTTGTATGTATAGACATGCAATTAGCTTGCTGTCAGATTAGAACACCTATATGTGTAATTAAAGTACATTGCAAACACAGTAGCTAATATTACTGCCATAGCACAAGTTTGTTTTGAATACTGTCAGAGTACATGTTACATAGGATGACATAATTATTGTATGCTACAACAAGATGTTTTGAGGATTGCTGGAAATAGCTATGGATTCACAAACCATCATAATGCTACCTATTTACAAAGCATGGTACCTTTACAGAAGCACCACAACACAATTATGGCTTTTATAGTGTTGGAGAATATTTTATAACTGATGACATCAGCAGAGTCTGGTGAGAGGAAGATGGTAATAGTAGTATCCCAACTGCTGGTATAAAATTATCTCTCTAATGTGAAGCAAGTGCACAAACACACACACACACACACACACACACACACACACACACACACACACACACACACACACACACACGCGCGCGCACACACTTGCACACGCATGCACGTGCACACACAGACACACACACACACACACACACACACACACACACACACACACACACACACACACACACATGCCAGTTCAGTGAGAATAGAATCCCTACCTATTAGCATACACTGACTAGAGACCTCTGTTGTTAATGCAAGTGCCACAGCACAAGTCTGACTTTTATAAGGCTGCAGTAGAATTTACAGTGGATGACATCATCACTGGATGTTGGCTAGAAGATGTCAGGAAGCCTAAATGACATGTACCCAGAGGGGGTAACACCAGAGGCATCAGAGGAATTATTGGAGAAACAACAGGGTGAACAGATTCTGACAGAGGTAACTAATGGTGATCAAAATATTTCATTTTTTGAAGGGAAAATGCTGAGTTTTGAAGGTTTCAATATTTTCAACTATACTGAAATGGAGATTACAGGAACCTTTTTATCACTTTTTAAAAAAAGGTTTCAAATTTGTTCTGTGTAGGAATGAGGACATTTCTAATGCCCTTATTGAGTTGAAATTATACACTAAGAAATTGAATTTTCTGCTGTTTTTTTAAGGATTTTCAATAAGAAACAGGTGTTGCTAGGAACAAATTTAGAAGGAAGAGCATTTTCAACCACCCATTACACCCTACACTGGCTAGTTTTGAAAACATTCGCACAAGAGAGATCTACCAGGCTTATCACACTAACGATGAATGTTATTTCAATTTGACTAAGGGTGAGGCTGCATTGTTAAAGAACTTGAGCGAAAATGATAGGATTAGAATCATGAAGCCAGAAAAAGGAGGGAGTTAATAAAAACGATTATGTCAATGATATTGCTAATTTGTTGTACAACACTAATAAATATGAGAATGTGTCAAGGAATGAAGTCAATATTGCACATTGGAAACTATAATTATTTTTGGATGATAGTTTATTGCAAGGTAGTATTAATGAAGATCTTTTTAACTTTTTGTCTAATGAGTATTCCTATATTCCCACAATTTTTGATATTCCAAAAGTGCATAAAGATGTCATCCACTCACCATTCTGGATTATAGTTGCAGCACATAATAGCTCTATTTATTCTCTAGGGGTATTTATAGATTTAATACTCAAGCATACATTACTCCCTATTACTCCTGTATTATCTGATTCATGGGATTCTTTTCTAGAATTCAACAGAAATGTTACATTGACACTAGTGTTTTTTCTACAATAGATGTGATATATTTGTTTGGCTCTATACCTCATGAGAAAGGTTTGGAACTGTTTCTTGAAGCTTTAATAAAATTTGCTTTGTTAAATGCCACCTTAATTAATTTTGTAATGGAGGTAACGGAAAGGATTTTGTTTAATAATTTTATTACATTTGAGAATGAGTTCTTTAAACAATCAAAAGAGGTAGCGATGGGCTCAAGTTGTGCCCCTATATATGTAAAGTTAGTCATGGCATCCTGAAAAAAGAGATATGTATTTAATTCATGGTTTCAAAACCATTGGTTGAAGTATCTGTGTTACCTTGATGATATTTTTATCTTGTGGAAAGGTGATACAACAGTAGTGGAAGAGTTTTTTGAACATATTAATAATGTGTGTTCTTATCCAAGGATACTATAGATTATTTGGATGTTACTTTTAGTAGGGATCAAGAAAGAGGTGTTTTTACATGTAAAGTATTTATAAATCCCACATATTCTAATAGTGTTTTAGCTTACAGTAGTAGTCACCCCTTTTATGTAAAAAAGGAATATTGTGAGAGGGCAAAAGATATAGGGTGTGAGAATTTTTCTGTATTGATAGATTTTAAGAGAGAGGTAGGGAACCTTATACATATGTCTGTAGCAAGGGGATGCCCCGAGGATTGGGTCTGAGAACTAAGGATGGAAATTTTTAATGGGTCGGGGTAGCTGTCAAGTTATGTCAAGTTACTGATAGTAAAACTCCACAGGAAGGTAACGGCAAATTTTCCAATTCTATTATCACTATTTTTAGTCCCTTTGGGAAAAAGATATGGAACATTGTGAGTAAGAATTGGGTAATATTTGAAGGGAATAGTGAAGTTAACAGGATACTGGGTAACATGCCTTCATTTATTTTACAAGATGGGACACAATATGAAGTACCTTTTGGAAAACCCTCTTTCCACCAACTCTTCAGGTAGGGGCACCGTGAGATGTGGATCATGTAACTATTGTTCTTACATCATGTTGGAGAAGAATATTTTTATAGGTGACCCCTTGCAAAAGGTGGAATTGGTTGGAGGGAATTGTGGTACTAAGGGTCTTGTTTACGTGGCCATATGTCAAGGATGTAATGGATTTTACATTGGAAAAACGGAGTGAGTTTTCTGTAAACATATTTACGAACATCTCCATGCTATTGAAGTAAAAATATTAATAATGATTTATATAAGCATACCTTGTTTTGTGATAGTCACACTAGGTATTGTTTTGGGATTTTAGAGGTTACTGGTAAAGATTTTAGGAAGGGTAATTGGGAAAACAGCATTGGGAAAAGTAAATTGAGATGGCAAATGAGACTGAATGCCACAACCCCACCTGGTATGAATGAACATCTGTCTCTAGTTCCCATTTTAATGGAAAGGCTTTGGTTTTGTAAAAGAGTTGTAAACAATTTTTTATAACTATGTAAATATAATCTATTTTTTCAATTTTGCAACCTTTAAACATTTAATGTTTAATTTTTTGAGTCATCATATAGTTAGGGTACTTTTACTTTAAGAATGTTTTAATTGTTTAATTATTTAATATTGTGCTTGATTGAATGTGATTGTATTTAAGTGTAAGTGTAAGAACAGGATTCACCGTGGTTTTGATAAAGTCCTGTAGTTAGACGGACAAAAGCTCTTACCTGAATTTTTTCTACTAAAGAGGTGTTTTGAACTGCTGTGCTGCTGAATAAAGTATGTGTTTTTTACTGTATGATGGCCTCAAAGTGATCACCAAGTGAAGTTTTGTTGTGCAGTTTATGGTTATTCACTTTTCATGCTTTTGGGTATAAATAACATGTATCTGTAGGCATGTCCATCTCTCAAAATATTGGTACTCCATGAGATTGTAGTGGTGGCTGGACGATACACAGTTATGATCTTCTGACTAGACAGACACGTGGACACACATACCAGTTGATTACACTGAGATTCAAACCCTTACCTAAGTACACAGATTAGAAACTCAGTCCTTGACACATGCACCATGACACAAGTCTGATTTCTACAAGGCTGCAGAACAATTTATAGTGGATGGCATCATTACTGTATGTTGGGTAGAAGATGTTGGGAGGCATAAATGAAATGTATGTGTAGGCATGTCCAACTGCCAAAATACTGGTACTTCATGGGATTATAGTGATGACTACATGATACACAATTATGCATTTCTGACTAGACAGGCACACACACCAGATGACTGCAGTGAGATTGAATCCCTTACCTAAGCACACAGATTAAGAACTCAGTACTTAACCTAAGTTCCACAGCATAAGTCTAGCTTTTACAAGGCTGCAGGACAATTTATAGTGGATGGCATCACCATTGGATGTTGGATAGAAGATGTTGGGAGGGCTGTCTGAAATAAATGGATAGCCATGTACAACTGTCAAGTTATTAAATATCTTCATGTTACTACATTGATGAGTGTGCAAAGTGTAACATTTACTGATGTGTTTCCAATGTGCAAATATGCCTTAAAAGACAGGTTTGCAAGCTATTTGCAAACAGCTGTCCACATTACTACAAATATTAGAAAATCTAATATGTATTGTCATTATATTGCAAACAGCTGTCCACATTACTACAAGTATTAGAAATTCTAATATGTATTGTCATTATAAAGATGTGCATGGTATATAAGAAAGCATTTGTTATTTATTTCTGTAGTATAGCTGTGAATAAGTACTGAGATACTTGAAGTGCATGGGTGGAGGTAATAGATTGCTGTAGTGTAAATATGTGTTCTTTCTTTAAAAGTGCCATCCATTCTCACACAAAGCTCACAACAGCTATTATTAGTTACCATCCATTTGTGTTTTGACATGCACTTTCATGAGATGATGACTAAATGGACAGAGAATATAAGTAATACATGCTATTTTGCACTTTCCAAAGCACACCACTGAGTAGTGGGTTTATACGCTTCATGGCAAAGTGTTTGCACATGTGAGATACACATTTCTACTGCTTTCCATGTGTGTGCGTAGTTAAGTGGTGAGCAAATGTGAGCTTTATTGTTATAATTATGACAGTTCTGAGCACTGAGTATATGAAACACACGTGCTGTTTAGCTGACTCTGTGGCAGCAGGTGTAAATGTACTGGCACATTTCTTTTGGAGAGCAGATGATCTAGGGTTCGAATCTAGGTGTATGCAATAGTTTTAAATAAGTAATAATAATGCAATTAAATAATTCTTTCCTCTAATTTCACTGTGTGTTACTTCAATGCAACTCATTTAAGTGGCATTGCATTGAGGTAATCATACCACTGAAGAGCCATTCAATGTCACTTAGCAATGGTGCACAATGCTAAACTACACTCAAACACAGAGGCCAAAAATGCAGGGGTCCATTGCTTTTTTTAAATTTTTTTTAACTTATGCGTGTTGTGCGTGTTTCTCTTTTTTGACCAGATTAAAGGTGTTAAAATGGGGTAGATATGTTGCATTCATGCCTCTTGCTTCCCTTAGTCTCTCTTTAGATGATCAGCTCAGCCATCATCACCATTATCTCTGCATTGGCTATAGAATAAAGAGAAAAGAAAAAGAGAAGAGCATTATGCAGTATGGCTTATATGTCGTCTGTCAACAAAATATAATCAGTTTCTGTTTAAGTGCTTCTCCGACATGCTTATGAAATATATATGAATACACATGATAGATTGAGTGGTTAAACATATATGTGTGTGAGCTGAAAAGGTCCTGGTTTATACAGTCACGTGTGTGTGAGTCTTATTGAAGTTGGAATGCCTTCCTAGGTCAGATAGCACAATTATAATTACAGAAACATATTAGTCAGTATACCCTCAGTCATACATAGAATTTATATGAATTACACCACTTTACATACTTATTGTTATATACAATTATGCTTACATTTTGATGTGATATTTAATAAAAAGTGAAATGGAACAACAGTAAAAATACTTGGAATTTCCTATTTTATAACCCAGGACCACCTGCATTGCAGCCTTACACTTATACCTGCTGCCACAGGAATAGTTAAATAATACTTGTATATTTTCCTATTCATTATTCACTTTCATGTGTTAACTACCATGCAGCACCAGTTAGCATGTTTCTGCAGTTCCCAACATACTGCATCCATTCTGAAATTGTCTACTGTCTGCTTCCTCACTGCAGTGTTCTAGAACTGTAGGTGCTGGGGAAGGTTGCTTACCACCGTGCAAACCAGCTTTGCAGGTTTGTGCAAGGGATGCAAAATATGCAACAATGTACCCTTTTTGAAATCAAGAATGTCTGCATCCTGTTCACACTCCATAGACATTCTGACTGCATCATGTGTGAGCCAGTTGTCTAGGTATGTGTGATGGTAAGCACTGTGCAAACATGATAAGCAAAGCTAAACTTGGTTTAGCCTTATGAGCCCTGTTTATTAGGTGTCATCCTTAAAAGACAAAGGTGGGACTTGAACCATGATGTACAGGTAGTATATGCTGTGTGAATCAACATGTTTAGCAGATGTGCTACACACAGATGATTCACAGGTGTAGTTGGTGTATTGGTTATCAAAGAAGAATGTAATATAACACTTACTGTGTTCATCCATTTCCCATGTTTGTGCTAAGCCACAAGCTGTGTAAATAATGGTATTAAAAAGTTTACAAAATAAATGTTAGTGCGCATGAAAAATTTTTACATAAGTCTGGATCAAGCTCTCACACCAGTGAGCCTAGAAAATGCAGTATAAGGTGTCTTATCTCTCTTTGTCACAGAAACAGCTTTACAGCATGAATGAAAATCAGTGTGCATACAAGCAAGTCCCAAATCATCCAAAATATATAGTTATGCTGCTAGCTGTGGTGTAATTTTTAAATATTCCCTGTGTTCCACGCTGATCATTCTGGCCGTAGGCTGCTGGCTTTGCCCACTGTGCATGCTGCATTCCACCCCATCCACTACAGCCTAAGAAACCTTTAAGGATTTCTACTATGGGACTCTGCTAAAGCTCTCTGAGGAGCATCAAAAATATAGCCCTCCTCAAGATATTTTTTAATAGTCTGTGCATGCTGCATTCCACCCCACATTAAGGATTTCTACTATGGGACTCTGCTAAAGCTCTCTGAGGAGCATCAAAAATATAGCACCCCTCAAGATATTTTTAATAGTCTGTGCATGCTGCGTTCCATTCCATCCACTACAGCCTAAGAAACCTTTAAGGGTTTATATTATAGAACTCTGCTAAAGCCCTGTGAGGAGCTTCAAAAAGATAGCCCCCCTCAAGATATTTTTAATAGTGTATGTACTGCTATATTTTAAATATAACTGCTACTTGTGTTCACTACCATAGTGTCTGCGCTTTTCCCATGCTAGCTAAGCAGCCTACAGTGGTTTTTATTTTTCTACTCGTCCCTTAACTCTCTTACCCACTAAGCTACGTGATATATATTTTTACGACTAAGTAGCACTGCTCACCCACTTCTTCTATAAAGATCACTTTTATCCTTATTCTGCTCTCACCTGAGCTATCCCCCACTCTCTCTACATATTTACCCCACTGGCCTGCTTTAACTTGTGCATTGCTTTACTACCTGTCTCCCCTCACACTCTCCAGCCTAGACTTACCTCTGCTGTTCCTGTACTTCCGGTAAAGTCCCACATTTCTCCTACAGCTGGCTGATTGGTTTCTGCCAGCCACCTTCTCTCCAGTTCTTCCTGCTCTGTTTGCCCTACGGGCCCACTCCACTCTCCTAGCTTGCCCCCAATTTCCACCCACCCCCACTACTCCTACATTTATTTCTTCAATAAACCCCTCCCTCTCTCTACCAAACAATCATCTCCACTCATTAGCTCCTCTCCTGTCTACCTCCACCTGTCAATCACAACCACTCCTCCCTGCCCATCAAACACCCTATAACTTCTTTTCTCCTCCATCTATACATTTATCCTCTGCCATGCCTTGTCTTCTACCTCAAACCATTCTTACCTCATCTATCTGCATTCTATTCCTACTCCCTTTATACCATGCTACCTCCTACACCTATAACCAACTCCACCCCTCCTCCCTATTCTACCTCCCCACTCCCCACCTCCTTCCCTGTAACCACTAAAACACACTTCCACAACATATCTGCCTCTCTAGTTCAACCCAACCCACTCAACTACTTCAGAATAAACCCTCCCCCTCAATTAAATACTGCAAACCTAAATTAATACCCTACTTTCTACAACTATCAAAGTCCAAATCAAAAACACTTCCACCCTTCCTCAACTACCTCTGCTTAGCAGGAGACATACACCCAAATCCTGGACCAAATACTGCCTCTACTCCCACTCTCCCTGTCAGTAGCAATAAAACCAACCATAAATACCTCAAATTCCTCACCATCAATGCCCAATGTTTAAAAAATAAAGTAGCCCACTTTCACACCTGGCTAAACCACAACCTACCTGACATTGTAGCCATCTCAGAAACCTGGCTAAAACCACATATTAGAGACTCCAATATCCTCCCCCCTTGATTTCTATCCCTCAAACATGACCGCTTAAACAGAAAAGGTTGTGGGGTAGCCTTAATCTACTCTAACCAGCTATCCATGACTCCCTACCTTAGTCCTTTCCCTCCATTCAACAATGCAGAACTAGTAATAGGCCTACTAAAATAAAATAACCACAAAAGCATTTGTATCATTTCCCTCTACACCCCCCCCACTAACACCACTACCCTTGAGGAAATTCTCCTCTGGACCTCTACCAATATTAAGCTAGAGACCTATATACTCGGAGATGTAAATATCAATTGGAATAAAATCAATAACCCTAATCCCACCATATCCATCAATCTATTTAATTACACCCAACTAACTAACTCCATCACCAGGCCTAACAAAACAACCCCCCTGGTACCACACTAGACTGGATCCTAGTATCCCATCCTAATAAAGTAATAAAATCTGGCGTAACACCTGAACCTGTAGGAGACCACTTCCCATCTTTCACCCACTGAGCTACACTCTCCTCTCCTCATCTACACCAGTATATTCACACACGTAACCTCACAAACTTTAAACTCACTACTTTCTCTGACTCCCTAAAACAAACTAACTGGAACCCCCTAAAAAACCTTCCACTAGACAATGCCATACAATTTTCAACTCAACCTTCTTAAATGTCCTAAACTCGCTAGCTCTAATAAGAACAAAAAGAGTAAAAGACAAGACCGCCTAATGGCTAACCAAAGACACGAAAAAGCTTATGCTACAAAGAGATAAAACCTGGAAAGCATGCCATCACTACAAGCAGCCTGAAATTTTACTTAAATACAAACAACTACACAACCTTGCTTAAAAACAAGTCATTAGAGACAAAAAGCCTTACTATATCAAACTTCAGTCTAATCAATCAAAAAAAACCTAAACAGTTCTGGAATTCCATTAATTCTCTTCTCAACCCAGGTGCCAAAAGCAACCCCTGCCCTAACACCAGCAAATCTGATCCTGAAATAGCCTCTCTATTCAATTCCTTCTTCACCAACTCCATAGCAGAACTGACCAAGACCTTCCCCAACAATAACCCTCCCCCTCAACCCATCCAATCTTTCTCACCCCTACACATCCTCCTCCTATATTTGAGCTTAAACCCATCTCAACCTCCCACATAAAAAAAATTACTCTCTAAACTAAAACCATGCTCCAATTCCCCTGACAATATCCCATCATCCTTCCTAAAAATAGCCACAGATGGTATCGCTCTCCCCATTAGCATCTTGATCAATAGATCCATGCTGAAATCGTATGTGCCCAAATTATGGCATGCTGCCTTTATTTTACCTCTCCATAAAGGATGCAAAACAATACCATCTCAAACATCCACCCCATAGCTATCCTCTCCCCATCTCTAAACTTCTAGAAAAATGCATCCACCTTCAGCTTAAGCCAATCCTAGCCAATCACCAATTAATCACTCCTAACCAACACAGCTTCCAACCTGGCCATAGTACCATCACTGCCATGATCTCCTTCTTATACAAAATAAATCTTGCCCGCGACTCTGGAAAAATAGTATCAACAGTTCTACTAGATCTGTCCAAAGCATTCAATACCATCTCCCATACCCATCTCCTAAACCATTTTTCTAATCTTAATCTCTCCCAGAATACCTTATCCTGGTTCTCCAGCTACCTTTTAGACAGGTCTCAAGCTGTAAAATGGGTAAAGGCACCTCTTCCTTTCTTCCTACCCCCACTGGGGTACACCAGGGAACCATACTTGGTCTAATGCTATTCAACATCTTTAGAAACAACTTTCATAAAGCCTTACCCAACACCAAAATTGTACAATATACAGATGATTCTACTTTAATCTGCTGCACCTCTAACCTTCCAGAGCTCCAAACAGTGACACAAATTGCTTTCTCCACCACTGAAAATTGGATGCTTTAAAACTACCTCTCGCTAAATGCCAGCAAATCCAAAATACTTCTATTCTCTCCCTCAAAAGCTTCCCCTATTGATAAAAACTCATTCCAAATCATTAGCTAAAACAACTCTACTATAGAGGTTGTTCCCTTCGCCAAACTACTTGGTGACTCTATTGATGAACACCTAAAATTCGATACTCACATCCAGCAAAACATTAAAAAACCCATATAAAACTTGGTTTGCTATGCAGAAATATCCACTTCCTCTCTCCTTCCACCAGACAAACTCTAGCCACTACCTATCTTCTCCCGTCACTAATGTATGGTGCTCCTCTACTAACAAATGTATCTGCCTCTCTCTCCTCCAAATTGGAAATCTGTTATAATAAGATTTCCAAATTTGCAACCAAAGCCAAATCCTCCTCCCATCATTGTACTTCCCTTCATTTGTTAAATTGGCTTGAGCTCTCCAACCGTCTAGATTATTTCCAAATCACCACAGCCCACAGACTAATGTTTCAACCTACTAAGTGCTCTGCACTAACCAACATCCTTCAACCTTATACTCCTCACAGAACTCTCAGATCAACTCACTAACCCTAATCTCTGTCCACAAACCCAATCATCCTGCTGGTCAGCTTCTGCTATCCTTTTCCTTAGCTAAAAATGGAATTATCTTCATTCTTTTCTAAGGACTTGCAAAAACTTTAAAAACTTTAAAACTCAGCTACATTCCTATATTTCCTCTAACATAAAATGCAACTGCACTCTCCCCCCCTTACCTAATAATCATTCCACCCCTTAAACTCCTGACTAACTCTGACTTCAAGCTAACCTAACATAAATATACATATTGTAAATAACAAAATTGGACTATGTAACCAAAGATTTTATGCCTGTTTCTCTTGCATGAAATGAAATTGTAATCATGTCTTTACTACAATTGTATTTGTAACTAAAATATGTAATGCGGACATTTTTTGTAACTAAACTATGTAATTTGGAGCTTTTCTCCCCAGGCCTCCACTGAAAACGGGCTCCCTGAGCCCAGTGGACCTCCCTTCCATCAAACTGAAAATAAATAAATAAGACATATGATACTTGCACAGTTCTGTTTGTTTGCACATGTTCATTTCAGACGCAGTAGAATGCGTGCTCACATAACCATTTATGACTATTGTTTGCAGAAATGCAGCTCTGTCTTGTCTTAGCATGCTGTTCATTCTTTTCTTATCTGAGCAGTAATCTGACACATGCAGTCTGCAAGGCTGTTTGCATAATTGTCCTTAAACTGTATGAGAATATTAAATGACAATATACAATTTTCAACAAAGACAGGGGAGGTCTGGATATTACTGAACAGAAACAATGAAATGTGTGCCACTCACTTTCATTTAAAACCGTGATACAATTATTTATATACTTTGCAAGTGTATCCTAGCTGACACAGCCATTGCAGGTAAGGGAGTCTGAATTGTTGTGTAATCCTTCTCCCTTCCACTAAACATTCACAGTTGCACTCCATTAGCAACACTGAGGTAGTGCCTACACCATGTTTACATCTGCTACACAGAGCCAAAAGTTTGGGATTCAGGAATTATATTGATTTCACATCTTATTTATTTGCATCTTGACTGTGCTCAGAGCCATGCGTCTATACCATAACAAGGTAACCATGTAGCAAAGGACCTTGAAGGTGAAAAGACTTATATATTTGTAGAACACAGGGGTATTGCTATTCCTTTAGCTTTATCTGCACAGAAGGTTTCTGATGTTGCTAAAATATGCCTGTATTTTTCATGTAGATGCTAGATTTGTTCATATGTTATGAAGAAAACTGTTATTTATATGCATCACTGGATTAAACTGTTATCTGTATGCATTTATTATACTTCACTCTTGGCATAAGAATTTTTGCCGTGCATTGATTTTCACAGATATGCAGCCTTATTTGCTGTTATTACAAGTGTTATTGTTAAAACTGGTTACCTTACAGTCTTTTCTTTCTTATTCCATGGCAATGTAAAGTAGTATATTGTCAATGACACAGGGGTGTAATGCTTCTAAGATGGCCCATAGACATCACCAGGGAATAGCTGGGCACAATGAGAAGTGCCAGGCAATCATATACAATTTACTTTTGAGTTGTACATGAGTACATATTTTCTGACAATTGCTTGGGAAGCATTCATAACAGGTGAATTATGTGTTATTCCTTGGATTCTATAAACTGTCATTTTCCTGTTGTTTTGGAGGTGGGGGGGCCGAATACTATTTGTGTGTTTCCACATCACCAGTTGGGTTTCAGGTGTTTTGCTCTTGCAATTGTGTGGTCATCCTGCTATTTCCCTGTATGTATGGGGAAAATTGTATATCATCAGTGGCATGTTGTATTATAGCATTCAGGAATTGATTCACGATCCTGGATGATGATGCCCATGATATTCTCAGCATATGCTCAGTCTGAAAGGTTCCTGTGGATGACAGCGATTGCAGAGTTTCTGTAGTGTGTCTCTGTCTACCCTGTAGCAGTCTACAATTTCCACATTAAGCAGACTATGGTAAGATAACAGGGGGTTCAAATACCCTTCTCCTTCTTGGCCAGGGTCTATTTGCAGCAGCAGCAGCATAGATTTGTCCCTGTGGCACATACATATGTATAACAGCAACTGTAGATCCTAACAGTGTTTCTGTTTACAGTACCTTCTGTGGCTGTATTCCAATAGGTTTTGGAATTCACAGGGAAAACTTCCACTGAGTCTACACAATTGCTTTAAAGCTTTTTGAATAGCTCATCCATCTTGGATTGGTTTATTAGCATACAATGCAGCTGCTTATGCTGTAATTGGTATGCCACAATGTTTACCATGCTTACATGTAGAGCCATTTTTACTGAATACAAAACTGTATGCTATTGTGTACATGTAGCTCCACAGGACACATGCTGTGTTAGCAGCCATTGTAGCCTTTATTGAATCTGGGTTAGTATTTATTAAAAATGTTTTATGATGTCTTTCTGTGTCCACAGTTTACCCCAAATCCTCCCACATCACTCTCATACACAAAATTTACCTAACATTGCCTTCTGTTTTCTCAGCACTAAGTACCTTTATTGAAGACAGCAAATAAAACTATGGTCACCTCATTCTGTGGTTATAATGTGGTGTAGTACCCACAATGGAAGTTCACTCAAGTTTGGGTGCTCCCTGCTTGAAGGATAGCTTATGTGAGCATATTACCATTGATGGACAAACTGTTGAGTCTTGCGTGCATGTGCTAATTTAATATTTATAATTTATAGTATTTCTCCTGCCAAAATAAATAATATACCTTACAAATATTAAATGAGTGTACACACAGAACCCAACAGTATTTTGCATTACATTAGGACTATAAACCTGAGAAGCTGGCACAATAGGAATTAGCAAGCAGCAATACAAAGTAACATGCATTTTGCAAAAAATTAAAAAGCATGCCACAGACACTATTAATTAGTACTGCTGAGTTATCTCTTCCTGTGCTATATGAACATGTGAAGCCATCCTGCCCTCATATTTGTAATAGCAAAAGTCAGGAAGGAGTTCCATTATTTTAGATTAAGGAGAGGTATGTAATAGGACAGAATTGATGGCCATTTTTGATGAAGAAGAGGTAAAGTGGTTGCCTGACAAGACCAGAATGTATATCAGTTGCATTGCAAGTGTAAATGTAAGAGAGAATTGCTACACTGTGTACAGGGTTTGTTACTGCGCATATTGGAGATACTACAGTACAATATCACCCATTCTGGAACATGGGTTTGCAACTTTCACCTCTAACAGTCTTACAGCAAATTTGTATTTGACCCATGACTCTCTCTCTCTAACATCTTGTCTTAAGGTACAACAGTAACAGTGATTAATCATAGCTGATGAACTGGTAAAGCAAGTGGTGTATCAAGTAATTTGTGTACTTTCACTTATACCTATATGAAACCCTTGTAGTAAAAATCAGCATCTTTGAGATCCATGTTGTAGCAGAGTCACAGGTAATAGATAATTCAGTCTCCTCATTCAGCCTATAAATTCTGATATTATTTGTATACTCTGTTCTACTGAATACTAGTTCATCAATCATAAATTCATTTGTTGATCAAGAACTTGTGTTTTAATGTTTTCTTCTTGTAATTTGTCATTCATGTTCTTAAAGAGCTGTTAACATTATATTAGAAAAGGCTGATGGTTATCAGAGATTTTAGTTTCTATGACTTTTAAGACATCTGTATATACAAATAAGATTTTGGAATACATCATTTTATTTCACAGACATCAGCCCGTTGAAGTTTCTTTGGGAGTTTATATCACAAGCAAATATTTTTGTTAAATGGATCTTCTGCATCATTTCTTTTTTTTAATATAAATCATTTCAGATCTGACTGGTTATTCATCTTTGACTTTGCAGTTGAAGACAAGTGTTGCTGCTGATGCTGAAGTTATTTAGCCAAACTTTTTAATTAAAAAATTAATTTAAAACAATAAAAGTGAATATATCTGTGTGAGTGCTGCTCAGAGAATTAATGCTAATTCAGATTATGATAAACATTTTCCTACTATACCTAAGTATATAACATATACATAATGCATACATTCAGAATATATATATATATATATATATATATATATATATATATATATATATATATATATATATATATATATATATATATATATATATACATATATATATATATATATATATATATATATATATATATATATATATATACACACACACACACGCATAGAGATTTACTTCTTCTGTCATTTACCAAAAAGTCTATAAAACTCTTGTTTTTTTGTTTTTTTTTCTTTTATGCACAGAAAAGGTCAGAAAAAGTAAACTGCAAGAGATGTGAAAAGTGACCAGTGGGGAAGGAGAAAGTATGAATTCAAGATGAAAGAGGCACAATGAAACTGGCATTTGGCTGTATTCCTTAACTTCTTTGCATACATGCTATTTAAGTAAAAAAAAAGGATATCAAAAGTAGTTAATTTGTTCAACTGAAAAGTGATATTGACAACTAATCATAAAATTAAATTAAACACATTTATGCTAATGATTTTTTAGTGTTTCAATGCCTAACCAAATGTCTCTCTGTTTATAAATATGACAAGGAGGATTAGACATCTATCCATTTGTGCTGTGACAATATTTTGTATAAGAAAAAAGTAGTGTTGATACCTATAGTCACACTGTATTTATTTCATATTCAGAGAGATGAAGCCCTAGTTGTGACTCAAATGATCTTGGAATGATTAGTGACCCAAATATTAGAGGAACTTGCCTTGCACATTGCAGAAGAGGGTCCTAGTGCCAGTTGAATGACCTGGCTAACAAATGTATAGCTTAAAACTAAAACTAAATTAAAATTGTTGAATCAATCCATGTAGTTTACATAATTTGATGTATAAAAATACGTGCTAGTTCCATATTTGTAAAGCTACAATTTCCAGACAAGAAGCAGCATACAGCGGCAGCAAGGTATCTTGGCTAAAAGGCTGTGCATGAACACCTCTCAAGTGTACCTCATAGCAAGGAACATTCCTCATTTTACATTTTAAAAAGAACATGTGCCTCATTGATGCACACTGAAAGCATCTGTCATACATTCAGTGTCTTGATTTTTTAACTTACATCCATGGTAAGTACTGAATCATATTATTTTATTAAATTAAAAAGTAGAAAATAATAGATTTTAACCATCCTGTGAGCTTCCTAACTGAAGTTGTTAGGAAACTGTTAGCAAGTGAACCACATTTTGACTATTTGTCCCACATTATAAGAGGTTGTGTTCTTCAGTTTGGAGATGGAAGGTTAAGAGCTGTGATTGCATATCTACATCCAGCATTATTTTACAGTTTTGAATTACATCTACTTTGAGTTTCAGGATTCAGCCTTCAGTATTTTGGTTCAGCCTTATGATAGGAATTCTGCTAAGGCTATTTCCATAGTTTCATTAAAGATGCTTGTTATATTTTAAGATAAGTTGTATCCTAGTGAATTTGATGAGGGATATTAAGAATTGTATGAATAATATTTGGAATGTTGTCAGAACATAAACATGACATGATGATGTTATATTTAGCTACTAAATAATGTCTTCCCAGCTGTAATTGCTACCAGTGTTCCTATTATGTGTTGAGCATTATGCTGCTCTGATTAAAAAAGTTGTTGCTTTAGCAATAAAACTATCAAACTACTCAAGTATGTTAGTTTCCTGAGATTAAATATTATAATAATTAAAATCGATAACCAATAACTTTATCAGCAGCTGGCATTGTTAGCCTTGGCACTCATCAGATTTGCAAGTGGAGTGGCTGATTTAGTGCCATTTGGTAGTTGCAGACTTAACTGCACAAAACTGTTTTTTTTTTTTTTTTGTACATAATTTCTTCATTTGATGTTGACAATAATGGCATGGCATGCATTGTTTTCCATGTAAGCTATAGGACTTGGCCCGTTCAATACTGGTATTAGGATACAGGTCTTGAAACATGTACCAAACTCTAGAAAATCCAGCCTCCCTTTCATCACATCACTACCATGATATTTCAGATATATTCTATAGATCAATGGTGGCCTTTGGAATTTCAGTAACATACAACTCCAACTAGTAACCAGTTTGCTTGGCAGATCTAAGAATGCAGTTATTTTTTAGGGGGAATTATAATTTTAATTACATTGAGTGAGTATTTAGTTGAAAGATAAAAAAAAAATCATTGGTATCCCTGGATGTCTCAGAAAACTCAGCATGTGACCTATACTGGGTCAAAAACAAACCAAGCAAAAAGTTTGCAGTGTGGAGTGCATGAAGTTCACACCTTGAAATATGTTATGCACCTAATTCACTAATAAAAATTGAACTTTAAAATATGTATTACAAAATAATAAAATAAAATAGTAGGTAGTCCACAGCTGAGTTAAGAATGGAATACCCTTTACTGAAACACACAAACAATTGATCATAGTTGAGTATAATGAAAAACATTAAAGGCATTCATTAATTTATATATAATCGGGTTATATGGAACAAGGGAGTAGTTACAGAGGGTGATTGTTTTAAGAGAACTGAAAGCATTTAACATATTCCTTTAAGTCTCCGTTAACACAATAGTGTAAACTTACACTGTACTACCTTAGAATTGAAAACAAAAAACTAGGGACAAATTAAAATATATAATATAAGAACAGTTTATTAAGACTAACCTACTAATACAAAAATGTTATTAAATAAGAAACCAACTCACTAACAAAATGACTAATTAACTAACAAAAAGATTTAACACTAGACATCTATCAGAATAAATATTAGTAACTTATAAACTGAAACACATTTAACAAATTGCTTTCATACCAAATAAATACTTCATCAGGTTTGTGTGCAAAAAACATATCAGAATATTAATGAACATGTGTATAAATCTACACACAAACACCTACGTATCCTGAAAACCATAGCTATAATTGCTAAGGTGGAGATATGTTAAAAATAAAGTATTAAGGCCCTGGGGATCTGTTCAAGTGTGGCATCTGGGAAAGCACTTAGCTTAAATGAGTTAAAAGTTTCAGTAAATAGACTGTATCATACACACTGATATTCATAAACACATTTATGTAAACACCAATGCCTTGCTAACAAAACATGGCATACAAATAAATTCAAATACAGTCATCTCCCTTCCAACAAGCACTTAATGTCAAAAATGAAATTTACCAGTGGCATTCACACAAACCCTGATTCTCCATGACATACTCCTGATCAACAAAAATCATGTACATCTTCTACTTAAAAAGATACAAGCATGCTTATTATTATTCAATATGAACTTTAGTAGCATATGCAACAAAATACTTTATATACATACAGATATTGCCTGCCACTCCTCCAATACCATTTAAAAGAAACTCCCTAAGTCTATATGATGGAAGATGGTAAGACTATTGTATGAGTGTATTTGTTGGATTGCATTACATGCTGCCACTGTCCATATGGGATATGTGCACCACACCATGACAGAATTAGCAATCACACATCCAGTAGTCTGGTGATGGCTCTACTTCATGATGTGTGTGTGTGTGTGTGTGTGTGTGTGTGTGTGTGTGTGTGTGTGTGTGTGTGTGTGTGTGTGTGTGTGTGTGTGTGTGTGTGTGTGTGCATATTTGCCATGAGGACATCCTTCACTCCTCTGCAGGAAATATGTCATGTGGACAGAGGAAAAAAGGGGATGGGGGGTGCATGTGGCTACATTAAATATTCTCCTAAGTGGTAGTGAAATGATCAGAGATTCAAAAGACCACACAATAGTCATAATGTAACACCAACCACAAACACAGCAATAGACTGGGTTTGATTTGAACATTACTCCTCTGTAGGTATAGAAGATAAACTCCACACAACATGTTGGCAGGAGTATCTGACATAGATGTGGAGTCACATCTATGTGTAGAATTGTCTCAAAAGTTATATTTGGATGTATACACACTCAAATTTCCACCAGTCAGATTAGAATCCCTATATATCTAGGTAAAGTAGCTTGAGAACGCATTACTTAATGTTACTGCCACAGCACACATTTGTCTAGAAAACTGTCAGAGTGCATATTATACAGGATGACATCATCACTGTATGTTACCAGGAGGTGTATTGAAGAGTGTCTGACATTGCTGTGGACTCACATGTCATTCTAAAATTGTCTTCGTACAGATTGTTGAATGCATACATAAACCAGTTGACTGCAGTAAGAGAAGAAACCCTAAGTACATCACAAGTGTGGCTTTAATAGTGTCCAACACTTCAACAGTGTCTGGTGAGAAGAAGATAGCAATAGCAGTGTCTCATGCGCTGGTGCAAAATAGTCTCTCAAATGTTAACCATGTGAACACTGACACACACACTCAGCAATTGACTGCAGTAAGAATAGAACCCCTACCTAATGATGTACAGACCACAGTACTTAATATAAGGTCCCTATCACAAGCCTGGCTTTTATAGTATCAGACAGCACTTTATAGCTGATGATATCAGCAGAGTCTGTTGAGAAGAAGATGGTAGTAGGAGTGTGTCATATGTGGTATACAATGGTCTCCTGAATGTCAACCAAGTGAACACAAACAAACACACCAGTTGAACACAATGGGAGTAGAACTGCTACCTAACAATATACAGACCACAGTTCTTAATGCAAGCATCACCTCACAGGTCTGGCATTTGCAATGGCAGGCAACACTTTATAGTTGATGATATAAGCAGCATCAATTGGGAAGAAAATGACAGTAGGAGTGCCTCACATGTTACTCTAAAATGGTCTCTTAAATGTCAACCAAATGAACACAAATGCACACATGTTGAACACAGTGAGAGTAGAACCCCAACTTAACTAAGGACTCCAGCTAGAGAGCTCAGTATTTAATGCAAGCACCACAGCACAAGGCTGACTTTTACAATGCTGCTGGATAATTTATAGTGAATGACATCATCACTGGATGTTTGAGAGAAGATGTTGGGAGGCCTAAATGAAATGGATTTGCTTCATTTAATAAAAGTTATAACAGTTTTCTTGGTTTGCTTTCCATCATACAAACATGCTAAGTGAAGAGGCACAGCAATCAGCACTTTCAATAATACTGAATGCAAGAAACACACCTGCTGGTTAGCTGCTTTTGTGGCAACAGGTTTAAGAGCGCTGAGCTTTTGTTTTGAGCCCAGATGATACAGGCTTCAAATCCAACTTTATGTAATATTTCTAAATATGTATTCATAATGTAATTAAATAAGTAAATGTGTCATTTGAAATGTGAGGAGGAATGACTACAATGAAATACTGTATGAATACAAACAGTACTCAAGTGATTTATGTCAACAGTACACATATGATACAAACTAAATAAAATATTTATTTAAATTAATTTTTAATACAAGTGCCTTTATTCTAATTTACCTGTGTGTTTGCTTAGTGCAGTGGGTTTAAGCAGCATTGTGCGGAGGTAACTGCCCCATGCCATTGGACAAAAAGAGCCATTCACGATTGCTGAGGATTGGTGTGCAATGCAAAATGCCATGCAAACACGTGGGACAAAAAGTGAAGGGCTTCAGTGAGCATTTATTATTTATGTGTTTTGTGTGATTTTATTTTTTGACCAGATTATAGGTGTGAAAATGGGGCTGATAGAAAACTGGTAAATGGGAAGCAAGTAGGGGGTAACAACAAAGAAAAATCAATATAGGAATGTGCAGGAGGGAATTAGGAAAGAACCACTTCTTCAACAGTGTAAAATTAATATGTATAGATCATTGGCTGAGTTTGGACTGTCAACTCAACAAAGAGGGATGACAACAATACAATCATGTTGTATAGCCAACTGGACGAAATCAAGTGTGTCAAGAAGACACATGTGTGAAGTGGAGAGATATGTATGGACATTTTTTTTTTGTGTGAGGGGGGACATATGCCTATTTTTTAGTTTTTTTTTTTTCAGTAAGAGTGGAATGTTGAGTAAGGGATGTAGGTCTTTCTGTGTCAGGTAAATAGGGTAGGTGAGGAAGCAGGTGAAGACAAACAGGACAAACAAGACATGATATAGGGACAGTGAGGGAAACAACAAGTTGGGGGACATCATGATTGGGGATAGGGAAAGAACATCAGATGCTCATTTCCATCAAACATGGGGACAATGAGAATCTAGTCCTCATCCTCAGAACTGTCATCGTTGTCCCCCTCCTCAGCTTGCTGTTGAATTGCTTGACATTTTCTTTTGCCCAGCATTTTAGCAAGCATTTTTTCCATACAGCTGAGGTGTGCATCAATGGTGATTTCTACTACCTCACGCACCATGCCTGACATCTCCTGGAAGGTGTCAAAATCACAACTTCTGCACCAGCTGCTGGAGTAATGCTACCTGATGTGGAGGACCCAGGTAGTGAAGGATTTGCAGAGGCAGTACTACCAGGTTGGGTCCCAGATGTGCTGGATATCAGTGCAGCAGCTGTTGGAGGGAAAGGCAGGCTGAGCCACAGTGGTTGGCCTACCTCCCAGTGCTGTACAGCATTTTGTGAGCTGGCAGAAACTGATGACATCAAAATGCTGAGATGACACATATAAAAATAAAAGAATGCATGTTTGATTTTACAGTTAAGACATCCATGCTTAATTTGCTAATAATGTATACAACAGCAATCTTTTAAATAAAACACTTATGTTGTGCTGCACATATACTCCTTGCTTCACTAAGTCTTTCTAAATGATCAGTGTGAGCTACCCTATTCACTGCAATCTCCTAGTTGGGTGTAGAATAAAAATAAAAAGGGGAGAAAAAGAAAAGAGCATTATGTATACCAATCTTGCCTATATCCAGCTTTCTAATTTAAATTGTCTTTATCTGTATACTTACACAACTGCAAGATGCCAGCAGTCTTAAACTCATCCATCCACTGTTTGAGTGTATCCTGTTTGCACCTTTTGAGTTCATTATAGTGGTGCCTTATTGTTCTTCAGTGCATGGAATGCCAGTCACTCTGTAGAAAGCCTTGGCCAGATATTCCAAGCCTCAGGTTTATACTGAGACCTGGTATAGTCAGCCCGTTGCAGCCTTCAGCTGTGGCACTTTACAATGAGTCCAGTAAAGATTCTGGGCTCATCCACACCCCACCTTTGAGCCCTAAATTGGGCACCTTCCTTTCTAGCTCCAAACATGTGTGTTCAGGTCAAACAGCAACAGGCAAAAGTGTTTTCCTGCCAGTTTGTGTTATCGTGCTTAATGCTAGTGTGCAAACCTGAACAAAAATTCCAGCCAAGTTTGTGAGATGTTAAGCAGAGAGCAACAATGCCAAATAGAGAGGAAAGCACTTTTTGAAATAGGAGGGTTAATCTGACAATTGTCATTAGTTTATGGGTTGTTTGCTGCTGTAGCTGTTATATGATTCAACTTTGCAGACATGTATTAGGGGCATAGATTTTATGACGACACATTTTTTGTGTGGTTTTACACACTGATAAAATTAATTTGTACAATGTGGGATTCAAACTTATACAAAATAGGCAAAACATATTCCTCCACCTAGGTGATTTTTCATCCTTGCCACAAACAAAGTACTTGTCAGACATGCTCATTAATTAAATATAAATACACATGACAGAGTAAGGTGTTAACGATGTATGTATGTGACATGACCAGGTCGTGGTTTTTATATTCATCTGTGTATGACTGAAGTTTGAAGTCCATCCAAGGCCAGAAAAAAAATTACAATTACAGAAACATAATTTTCAGTATAGCCTCAGTCACGCATATAATTCATATAGTGCTATACATACTTATTGCTATTTATAATTACATTTACATTGTTTTATATTTTGTAAAATTGACCGGGAGTATGCTAGATTAGAACTCTGCTTTCTCTACATTGTGAGCATTAACTTATACCAGTTGCCAAATGGAAGGTTGAACTATGAGTACATTTTTTTACAGTCATTACTGTGCAGAGTGTTTATTGCAACTGAGACTTTGTTTGTCAAACCTGCTCATTATTTATGCATACACATTAAAGAGTTGAGTGTTTTACCAAGTATGTGCGTGACATGAAAGTTCAGAAAATAAATACACAATTGTAGAACCATAATTGCACTGATACCCACAGTTGCACATGTAATGTATCTCTCTGATATACTGTGTATGCTCAATGCACCTGCTACAGACAGTTACTCCTATGTTTAAGTATTTTTTCTATTGTTAATTTTTATATAAAGTAAAACGGAACATCAGTAAGAAATGTTTGGTCATTACTGGATTAGAACCCTGTCTCGCCTATACTATAACCTTTCACTTAGAACTGTTGCCACAGGAACAACTAAGTAACAGCTGTATATTTACACATTCATTACTATGTTATGTATGTATGGTGACAGCAGTGCAACGCTGCTTAGTGTGTTTGTGCGATGGAAAACAAAAGAGGTAACAATGTATCTTTTTGAAATTGACAATGTTTTCTTCTTGTCTGGCCATTAAACCATGTTTGTGCAAAGGTAAACAATGCACAAATGTGACAAGCAAAGCTCACAGTGTATTATTCTTCTAAGAACTGTTAATTAGGTTTTACCATTGAAAAATACATGTGGGACTTAAACCATGATCTAAATTTAGTACATACTTTGCACTTCATCATGATTACCAGGTGTGCTACACACACACTTGATTCACAGATGTAATTTATGCAGTCTTTATCATAGACGTCAAGTTACATAACATTTAACTTAAGCTGCACACCATGGAAATATTAACATTAAAAAACACGAACAACATTACAAAAAACACTTTAGCACACATTAAACATTTTTACACAACTCTGGATTTGAGCTGCTAAACTAATGAACCTACAAACCACAGTAAGAATGTCTTATCCCTCTTTGCCACAGAAACAGCTTTGCAGAAGCAATGCAAATCATTGTTGTGACACTGCCAGCCAAGCTATCTGGAATTTTGTAAATAATTCCATGTCATTTGTGACTATTGATATGATTTATACAGAACTGTATGTTATACACTGAGCTTCAAGAATGTAACCACAGCATATCCTGCTGGAGCATAGAAGATTAACTTACAAAACTTCAGGAAAATAAGTTGAAATTAAGTGCTTCATGACATGCTATAAAAGTTAATTTCAATGTAGCAAGAAGACAGGATGTCTAGAGCTAGAGGTTTCTTTCTATTGTGTTGGAGAAAAGTAATTACTAAGTTTAAAATGTAAAGTATTTTATTGCTATATGTCTTTCTAGCAGCTGCACAGTTCTGAATGTATTTTTCACAGAGAGATAGTAAAACTGCTTGTAGTGACAATGAGGATAGCTTGAGAACTAAAGTCAGGTGAAAAAAAGTGATGTCATCCAAGCTAACCCAGCAGTAATATTTGATATTGATTTAAAAACTCTCTTGGAGAAAGACAGTGCATTTTGTATCTTCTCTTGGACCTAAAAACATCCACTCATCATCAGCACTACATTTGCCTATTTGCCTTGCTCTGTAAGTAAGTTATTTAGGGCATAGTATCTTTTAGATATATATAGGAATATTTTAAATATTAGTTTAGATGTTTTCTGTATTTATTTGACTGTCCTGTGATGTTGTTTTAAAATATTTATTATGATTTTGAACTCTGAAGTAACTGTGTTGATTGAGCATTGTCTTATGCTTTTCTTTGTGGCTGATATTTGTGAGACATATTTAAGCTCTTAGAGGACTTGCATATGTGTTTGGTGACACTATACAGGCCACTCCCAAATAGTCTTAGTATTGCTCACTCTTATAATCTGGATAATAGTAACATTACACAGTAGGATTGGTCACCCTATGTAAGGGCCTTTATAGTAGCTGATAAGTAGGGGATGGTGGTAGTGATAACTACCTTATAGGCTGGGCAGAAGGAGGCATAGTTAGTAAACCTGTGACAGCTTTCCCCAGGACTGTTTGTGTGTTTGTATATAAATCAAATCTCACAGTGTGTGTATGTCAGCTACTTGGGCAGGGACACAAAGCACTGGTGGGACAGAGAGGGTGCTAGAGGTGTTTGCTTGACCCCTCAGCTAAGATCTTAACCCTATAGCTGTTCCAGTGGGGAGTCTTATTAGGGATCTCGAGAAAGAGGGAGAAACCAGCCTCAGACTTGACTGTGATCTCTGTGTGCTATTAAGGGAAATTGTACTTAACTGTGTGTGTACTTGTCATCCTCCCAATGTATACATCCCTCACTGGTGGTAGTGGTGAGGATTAAGGCTCCTTGATTACTGGGCCAGTGCAGGAGTGCCCCATATTAATTGGCAGTGGTGGGATATCCACATCACATATTAATTGGTTGGCAGTGGTGAGTTAGCCACATCACATATTAGTCGGCTTGTAGTGCTGTGGATATTGAAGTCCTGTAGCTGGTAAACAGTGCTCATTGAAGGTGTTTGTACTCTCAGTCAGCAACGCAGTGAACAGTCAGAGTTCACATCACAATTGTTTTATTTTTTTTTTGTTAGCTTAGTAAGTCAGGGAGAGCAGGCAAGCATATCAGCAGACGAGTATGGCAAGCTGACGAGGAGCCATTTGGCTGAGATGTGCCAGGCTAAAGGACTGGTGCATGCCGACCTAACTATAGCAGACATTATTGCAGCTGTAGTCACAGCTGCATCACAGAATAGCAACCAGGTGGGCAATCAAACTGGCCTTGGAGATGTATAACACTCAGAAAATGGACAGTTTAACCTTTCCACAGAGAACTTAAAAATACATCTGGAGATAAAAAGACTTGAGCTAGAGGTAAAGCATTTGGAAATAGAGGCAGCAGATAGACTGAGGCATCTAGAGACTGAGGAAAATGAGAAACTGCAATGTCTGAAGGGTGAGAAAAATGAGAAACTATGACACCTGGAAGCTAAGGAGAAGGAGAGGCAGAGGCAACATGAAATGGAGATACCAGAGTTATGGAGCTAATGGGAAAGGGAGTAACTGAATCCCAGAAGCAATAAAGGTCAGTAAATTTCTTCCACGGTTTACAGAGGGGGAGAATTTTTATAATTTCATTCATATGTTTGAAAGGGTATGTAAACAGTGTAATGTCGACCAAGGGCTCTTGGTACGGTTCCTGACCCCCTTACTCCACGGTAAAGCTGTAACTGTAATTTCTAAACTGTCTGATATGGATTGTTTAAATTATAATATTATAAAAAGCTGTTTCCTAGAATGTTTTAAGTCAACACCTGAAGCTTATAGGAAAAGGTTTTGTGAGCATAGATGCGAGTTAGATGAAAGTGTGTGTGAATATGTTGCTGAATTAAGCAGTTATTTTCATAGGTGGGTGAGTGGATGTCAAGTCACCACTTTTGAAGGGGTGGCAGACCTTTTGGTGTGGGAACAAGCCCTTAGCACATTGCCTGAGGACATGAGAATCTGGTTAGCTGATAGACAATGCACTACTGCAGATGAGTTGGGGAAGAAGGGAGACCTATTCCTAGCAAGCAGGGCATCACTGCACAGGAAATGGACACCCAGTGCTACTTATGCGTCTAAGGGAACCCATGGTGGCAGCTCAGACTGCTTCAATAGAGTCTGACAGTAGTAGGGTAAGCCCCTAGTCCAGGTACACATCCAGGACCAAGGGTTAAATTTTTTTAATGCAACCAGTAGAGCCATGTAGCATATAGATGTCCATGGAGGCAAGGTGGGGAACAAAAGGTGGGAGAGCCAGTAAGTGGGAATTACAAAATGCCAACAGTAGGTTGTCTTGAGACAACAAGGTTACCAAACTGCCAGAAGATGGTATATCCTATCTTAATGAATGGGCAAGAGACCATAGTTAAGAGAAACCCAGCCTCTGAATAATCTTTATGAAGACTACAATTATTACATTGGAGCACTACTTGCTTGGGCAGTATACTCCAGTCAGAGCTTTAGGAGGGACCACATTCCACATACCTTTGACTAGGGTTTGCTTTGACTGGGAAGGTTGAAAAGGAAGCAGGAAAGTAGGTGTGTTTGAGGATATCCTTGCACATGTCCTGATAGAGAGTTATTTTGATAATGCAGTACCCTGTATGCATGCAGTTACACGCAGTCAGTTTTGGAGAAAAGCATGTTGGTCTGGCAGCCTGGGGGAGACCCAGACAGACAGCACACTTGCAGCCAGCACTGGTGAGGTGGTTACTTCGGGGAGGGAGCTATCCTGCAGCAGTGAGACTGAAGGTGAGCCACAGCTGCTTGTGAGAACTGATGTTCCCTTGGACAAAGTGACTGCAAAGGCAGATGTGAGTAGTAGTACCCAGGCTGACAGTGAGGCATTGCTGTCAGAGGATGCCAGACTTGCTGTGGAAGGGAAGCTGGGAAGGGTTACTAAAAGAGAGCTGAGACAGGCTCCGCACTCAGATCCTACATTACAAGGCCTGAGGGAGGTAGCCAATGAGGCACCTGACTCTCAAGAGAAAGGGAAATCTGTTTACTGGGACAAGGAGAACCTAGAAGAAGCCCAACAGCAGAAAAAGGTCTGGTATTACAGGAACACTCAAGCTAGAGAGTATGCTATAGGGTAACATGTAATGGCTCTCGTTTCTGTCAGACATAACAAGCTGCAGGCATCTTGGCAGGGACCCTACAAGGTGGTAAGGAAGGTCAGGGATGTTAACTACATGGTAGAACTGCAAGGCAGAAGGCAAGGGCACAAACTGTACCATGTTAACATGATGAAACCTTACCATGCTAGGGAAGCCCTTGTGCTCAGTATTTGCAATACAAGGCAGGAGGAGTCTGAGGAGGATCTGGTGACTGAGCTCCTCAATGAGGCTCAAACTGACACGTCAGTGGAAGGGGTAGCAATGTCCCAGCAGCTATCCACTACCCAGGTTTGAGAAATCCGAGCAGTGTTACATAGGTTCATAAGTTGGTACTAGGCTATCGGCCTGAGGGTCTATACAAGCCTAGCCATAACAATTCCCTGACTATTTCTTCCCACACTATTTTCTTGCCTGGACCCGTGTCTAGCAGGGTGACTGACGTGATCCCTGGGGTGAATTTCCTTTCTCCTATCCAATCATCAAAATTCCTTTTGAAGAGGGCCAAGAGGCATTCTGCTTGACATATATGGGCAGTCTAATCCAGAGTCTGGGGAGTCTCTGGGTCAGGAACCTATCCCTCCAGCATGTTTTGTTTTATGTGATGGCAAGGTTTAGATCCCTGGAGCGTGTTGCTCTGAGGGATTGGTATTTCTTTAAGTGTAGCATGTCCAACAGCTCTGGGTATGACATGGCCTTGTATGTTAAGCAGAGATCACCTCTGAGTAGACGATATGCGGCAGAGTATAGCTGGAGTTTTTTAAGGTGGTCAGCATAGGGCATCTGCTTTAGGCCTGTGATTCTTTTAGTGAGGTATTTCTATGGCCTTTCCAGTTGTTGCAGATGTCTTGAGAGGTACAGGGGTTTGGGGACATATTCACTGGGAAACCAGGATCCACCCACCTGGTAAAGCACCATATGGATACAGTAATCCAAGAGCCTATTAAACAGGCCCCTTATAGGGTGCCTGAGAGAGTCAGACAGACTCTGAGGGAGGAGATACAGGAAATTTTGGAACTAGGGGTAATTCAGGAGTCAAACAGTCCCTGGACCTCCCCAGTGGTGCTGGTACCAAATAAGGATGGCAGCACCAGGTTTTGTGTGGACTACAGTCAATTGAATAGTCACTTAGATTCAGATGCTTACCCCATGCCTAGGACAAATGAAGTGCTAGAGCAGCTTGGTGGGGCCAAGTATCTTACCACTATTGATCTTACCAAGGGTTACTGGCAGGTGCCCTTGACTCTCGGTGCTAGACAGAGGTCAGCCTTTGTGACTCCTATTGGCTTGTATGTGTTCATGAAGATGCCCCTTGGGATGAGAAATGCCCCATTGACTTTCTAGGGGCTGGTAGATCATATCCTAGAAGGAGCAGGAGATTTTGCCCTTGCTTACCTAGATGATATTACCATCTACAGCCATTCCTGGCAAGAGCACCTTCAGCATGTCAGGGAGGTGCTGGGTAGACTACATAGGTCAGAGTTGGCCATTAAGTCCAGCAAGTGTCAGGTGGGTATGGCAGAGGTCTCGTACCTGGGGCATAGAATGGGAAGTGGTAAGATCAGGCCAGAACCTGCCAAAGTGGAAGCCATATAGGCATGGCCTGCCCCTGTTACCAAAAAGCAGGTGAGGGCATTCCTAGGGACAGCAGGGTGCTACAGGAAGTCTGTCCCCAATTATAGTTATAAACATTTATGGGGACATGTTCACTGGGAAACCAGGATCCACCCACCTGGTACAGCACCATATGGATACAGTAATCCAATTATAAACATAATAATGTGTATTATGATTTATTTTTTTGTGCTTAAAATGTATTTCCTTTTTGTTTAAATGTGGAGGCTGAAAATGGAAATATATCCAGTTGGACTAGCCCGGTCAACAAATGTAAAATAAAAAATAAATAAAATAAAATAGTTCCATAGCTGCTCACCTCACAGCCTTGACAAGGAAAAGCAGGCCAGGTAAGGTAGTGTGGGCCTCAGCATCTGAACAGGCAATCCAGAAACTTAAATGAGCTTTGGGAGGACCCCCTGTTTTAGCCAATCCAGATTACAGCAAAGAATTTGTTGTGCAGGTGGATGCTTCAAACCATTGTGTGGGGGCTGTACTTAGGCAGGTTTCCTCAGAGGGACAAGAGCACCCATGGTTTATCTCAGTTGTATGCTCCAACCCAGGGAGGAATGCTATGCAGCTGTAGAAAGGAATGCCTAGCCATAGTGCGGGCACTGCAGAAACTTCAGCCTTATCTGTATGGAAGAAAATTCACTGTAGTTATAGACCACAATCCCTTAACATGGCTACACTGAGCCAGCCAGCAAAATGCCAAGTTACTAAGGTAGAGCCTAGGGTTGCAAGCATATGATACGACAGTGTAGCACCACAGTGGGGTTAGCAATGCCAACACAGGTGGGTTCTCAAAACATAGAATGAGGTAAAGTATTCCCAGATAGGCTCAACCCTCTCAAGCAATGTTTCTCAAGGGTCACTTGAAAAACTGGCCTGCATTTTTGTGGGGGGGGGGGGTAGAGAATTGTGACACTCCCAGCCCAGCTATCTGGAATTTTATAAATAATTCTATGTCATTTGTGACTATTGATATGATTTATACAGCACTGTATGTTATGTACTGAGCTTCAAGAATGTAACCACAGCATACCCTGCTGGAACATAGAAGGTTAACTTACAAAACTTCAAGAAAATAACTTGAAATTAAGTGCTTTATGATGTACTATAAAAGTTAGTTAATGCAGTAAGGAGACATGATGTTTAGAGCTAGAAGTTTATTTCTCTTGTCTTGGAGAAAAGTAATTACTAAGTTTAAAATGTAAAGTATTTTATTGCTGTATGGTTTACTAGCAGCTGCACAGTTCTGAAAGGTATGTAATTTTCAGACAGAGATGCTAAACATGATTGTACTGACAATGGGGTAGCTTGGGAATTAAAGTCAGGTGACATAAAGTGATGTCTTCCAAGCTAACCTTAGAGTAATATTTCATATTGATTTAAGAACTCTCTGACTGTGTATTTTGTATCTTGTCTTGGATCTAGAAACATCCACTAATTATTAGCACTACATTTGCCTTGCTCTGTAAGTAAGTTATTTAGGTCAGTATCTTTTAGATATAGATAGGAATATAGTAAAGATTAGTTTAGATGTGTTCTGTATTTATTTGAGACTGTCCTGCAATGTTGTTTTAAAATATTTTCTGTGATTCTAAACTCTGAAGTAACTGTGTTGATTGAGTATTGTCTTTTTCTTTTATTTATTATTAAATATAAACCTGTCTTTGTGGCTGATATTTGTGAGACATATTTAAGCTCTTAAAGTACTTTCATATGTATTTGGTGACACTGTACAGGTCACTAAATAGCCTTAGTCTTGGTCACACTTACCATTTGGATAATAGTAACATTACACAGTAGGATTGCTCATCCTTTGTAAGGGCCTTTATAGCAGTTGATAAGTAGGGGTTCATGGCAGTGATAACTACCTTATAGTCTGGGCAGAAGGGGGCATAGGTAACAAACCTGTGCCAGCCTTTCCCAGGATTGTCTGTGTGTTTGTATATAAATCAAATATCAAAGCATGTGTGTGTCAGCTACTTGGGCAGGGACACACAGCACTAGTGGGACAGAGAGGGTGCCAGCAGTCTTGGCTTGACCCCTCAGCTGAGATCTTAACCCTATAGCTGTGCCAGTGGGGAGTGTTATTGGGGATCTGGAGAAAGAGAGAGAAACCAGCCCCAGACTTGACTGTGATCTCTGTGTGCTCTTAAGGGAAATTGTACTTTACTGTGTGTGCACTTGTCATCCTCCCAGTGTGTACACCCCTCACTGGTGCTAGTGGGGAGAACTGAGGCTCCCTGATTACTGGACCAGTGTAGGGGTGTCACAATTGTGCATACATGCAAGTCTTATTTCATCCAAAATATTAACAAGACATATAACACTTGTATACTCTCACTTGTTTGTACATATATTATTTCATATTCAGTGCAATGACTGATCACACAAGCATTTATGAGTATTGTTTAGAGCAATGCAGCTTCTGTCTTCTCTTTGTATTGTGTTCATTCTTCTGTTGTCTGTGCTGTAATCTCAGAGATATGGCCTGTAGGACATTTTGTATCATTGTCCTTAAAATGTATAAGAATGCTACATGACAATAATATATAGTTTTCAACAAAAGCAGTTGAGTTTGGTTATCAGTGACCAAAACCTGAGAAATGTGTGCTGCTCACTTTCATTTAAAAGCTTGATGCAATTACTTATATACTTTGTTAGTGTAACCTAGGTGACACACCCACTGCAGGTAAGGGTGTCTGAAATGCTGTCGTGTTTTCCTTCTCCCTACTGGTAATTATTCAAATTGTTATCCATTAGCAATTAACACTGAAGTATTCTCTACACTATGTTTACACCTTCTACAGAAGGTCAAAACTTTGGGAGTCAGGAATTGTAATGGGTTCAGACCTCATTTATATTTTTATTGTGCTCAGTGGCCTGAGTCTACCCTAGAAAAAGGTAACCATGTAGCTAGGGTACCTGAAGGTGAGGAGAGTTGTGTTTGTGGACAATGTAGAAAACATTGCTATTAATCTGGATTTATCTGGAGAGAAGACTTTTGATCTTGTTAGGATATGATTGAATTTTTCACTTACATACTGGATTTGTTCGCATGTTACCAGGAAAATATTTTATATATACATGCATTAGAAAATGGAACTTTTATCTGTATGCACTTCTTATAAGTTCAGTGTTGGCATAGGCATTTTTGTCAGGGCATTTTACTTTCTCAGATACACAGCCTTATTAACTTTCATTACAAGTGTTATTGTTACAACCGGTTATCTTTTGCTGTTATATGTTATTTCAGTGAAATGTAAATGTACTATATTGTCAATGACACACGTGTGTTAGGCTTCTAAGATGACCCATAGACACCTCTAGGGGAGTACTGGGCACAGGTAAGGTGACTGTCAGTCATATAAAGATGACACTTGTCTGTTATAAATGTGTACACAGTTTGTCAGAATTTTTCTGGAAAGCAGTTATAACAACTGACTAATGTGTTAGTCCTTGCTTGGTACAAACTGTCATTTGCCTGAGATATATATATATATATATATATATATATATATATATATATATATATATATATATATATAAGCAGGAATTTATTTTTGTGATAATGACATCTTGTAACCTTCTTTTTTGTTTTATGTCACCTAGGATTATGACATCTAGGTACCCCAATCCCCATAAACCCCCTTTCAGTGACTCCAAAAATGATGTCATTGTTCAAGCATTTTTAGGCAATACAGTGCCTTTCTGCATGAGAGAAGACATGGGGATATGGCTGACAGAATACAGATTTGGAACCAGATAGTGAATGATGTAAATGTCGTAGGTGGTGCAGCAGGACTTATGATCAGGTATATCATAGGGCCACTGGTATGATTTCATCAGCTCAGAAGAGAGCAGTTGCAGGCCTATGGATAGCTGGCTGCTGGGGGGTAGAGCCTGCTACAGAGCCACAACTACCACCAAATGGACAGTTCCTCACTACTGTCAGGGATTCAGAGAACTCAGTGGAAAGTGCACAACAGCATGTGATTGATGTTGGTGCTGCTGTTTTAGGGAGTACAAGTATGTGCCAAGGTCAGCTTCCAGGTAAGCTTGCATATGTCAATTTATAACTTTTCATTGCATAGTAAAATATTGTAAGTAATAGTTCATTGTTGTTTTAATTTGTATTTTTGGGGGGATTGAACCCATTGATAAACTGATACAGTTAACAATACATTTTTGTTTCTAAAGAAAACCTCTAACAGCTCCCAAAGAGACACTTTCCTTTGAAAGACAGTTAAATACTAGAACTGTGTTCCAGTCTGTCTCTTCTCCAAACACCTGCTATTTCCCAACTGGATGCCATTGAACAATAGGGCAAAGTAAAGAAAACGTCTAACAGCTCCCAAAGAGACATTTTCCTTTGAAAGACAGTTAAAGTATGTATTGACACTTGTTACACATAAACTGATATCTAACGGTTGCTAAGACTCTTGCTTAGAAAACCAAGCCTCTCTGACAGGTTTGCCAGCAGCCAAATCCTTTCATTAACCTTTCTTCTCTGTCTTGTATTTTTACAAAAGCTTCTTCTAACCCTCTTTTGTTTCTCTGTTCTGCTATTCCTTACTTCCACTCAGACTATCAATCTCTAGCAGGGCATCTTCCATTGCCTCATAGTAGTTGACCTCTTGCTGCTGTCTCAAACTTAGTTTCTTGCACTGTAATTTATTCTTTATTTCTAAATTCCTTACCTTATTCACCCTGTTCTCAGCTTGCCTTACTCTGTTCCAAGCTTTCTCTGTCTCACCTATACTCCTTCTTTCCCTGCACTAGCTATTCCTACAATTGTCCTCTCCTCTAACATCCCGGCCATCTTTCTACTAGTGTCCAACCTGTGGCTACATTTCCCCCACTCACAGACTTACCTGCTGTATTTCTGATACTTTGCTGATTGTCTTTATCCACACTCTGCTCTCTTGTCTCTACCCACTCAATTCGTCCTTCGGGCTCACTCCGCTCCCCTACCCTGCCCCCAATTCCTACCTGCCTCCAGTAGTCCTACACTTATACCACCAGTAATCACATCCCCAACCAATCAGACATAACTTCATCATTAGCTCACCCAACCCCTCTCATTTCACACCACACCCACTTTAGCCAATTGTATCTTCCCCTCTACTACTTACAGTCATAATACTACCTCTCATGCGTACTATCTACCTTCCTTTTTCTCTCTTACCTCCCTAACCTATAAAATGTGTACATTATTCCTCCCTTCATATCTTCAAATTGTTATCTGCTTATCACTTTTACCTCCTCTTGTAACTATTTATCTCTTAACCTCCTATGAACACCCACTTCACTCTACTCTTGTGTTTCCCTCTAAACACACCTCTACACCTACATCGCCTTTCACTCCAACCATCTTAAATCTCTCTACCAAACCTAACTACCTACTAGCCAGATACCACAGACTAGCATGGTTTAAGCTAAGCAACCATAAATCCAAAAAATTAAATTACTACTTACACAAACCTCTCTAGCCCAAATATTTCAAACTCCTCCACTCACTGTTGGATGGGGATATTCATCCTAACCCTGGCCCACATCACACCAATACCAATAGCTACAAAAAACAAGACAAAGCTACTTCCTTATCATCTATCTCACCTACCAATTCTCTTACTATAGCTCATCTCAATATACGAAGCATTTGTAATAAAATTACTCAAGTCCATGCCCTTTTAGAGGTTCACCATTTTGATATCCTATGTTTATCAGAAACATGGCTAAAACCTACCATTAAGGGTAATGAAATCATCTCTCCCGGGTATAATATCATTAGACTGGACCGCATACCTAAAAAGGGAGGAGGAGTAGCAATTATCTATAAAGCACAACTGCAAATTAGCATAATAAATCTAAATCTTCCTCTAGATAATAATGCAGAAGTAATCAGCTCCAAATTTCAAATCAACACCAGTAAAGCTATTAATATCATTTGTATATATCTTCCCCCAGGAAATAATACTAATACCCTATAATGTATCCTTAGTTGGCTCTCCATAAACCACCCCCAAGAAACAGTAGTCCTAGGTGACTTTAATATTCATTGGAACTCCTGTAATAGTATAAACCCCACCTCCCATATAAATCTATACGGCTTCACACAACTCATTAATAGTCCTGCCAGAACTAATAAATCTAATAATAATGAAACCACCTTAGACTGGATTTTTACAAATACCCCCCAACAAACCTACCAGTCTGGTACCCTTCCAGATGATCCAAGTGACCATTCATTAACTTATATCATTAGACATAAAACCAACCAAACTTTACCCGCCACTTATAGAACACTACGATCAAAAAAGCATTTTAACTCTGAACATTATCAAGCTGAACTAAAACAATATAATTGGTCCCCACTAAAATATCTCCCCCTTAATGATGCAGTAGAATACTTCAATTCCACATTCTTATCCATTCTGGATAAACATGCCCCAAGTCGTACCATCAGAACCAAAACAAAAGCAGCACCCTGGCTAACTAACAATACTAGGTATAAAATTATTCTCAGGAACAAATCCTGGGCTAAATGGCGTATTACTAAAAATCTAACTGACCGACAAATCTTTAGAGAGCTTAGAAATAGCACAAAAAGAGCGATCCTGACAGACAAAAAGAATTATTACCCTCTGTTACAACAAACCACCAATAAGGAACCTAAAAATGTCTGGGCCAGTATTAATAATCTTCTATCTCCAGGCCATTCTATTACACTTAACCCTCAAGACTCTAACCCCGAGAATCCTACACAAATAGCGAATGACTTTAACTCATTCTTCACTAATACTATCCAAACTCTTGCTAGTCATCTATCTCCTGATACCTCTAACCTGCTTCTACCTACATCAAATCCACCTCCCTCCCTCCACTTACAACCTGTTCCTACTTCCTTTATCTCATCACTGCTCCAAAAGTTTAAACCTACCACTCCCTCTGCAAACAAACTACCTGCAGAATTCCTGCAAATTGGAGCCAAAGCCTTAGCCTACCCTATTTCCATCCTGATTAATAGATCTATAACCGAAGGAATCTTCCCCTCTATCTGGAAGATATCCCATATCATCCCACTACATAAAGGGGGAAACTCCAATGACTTCTCTAATTTTTGACCAGTAGCACTTCTATCACCAATAGGTAAAATCATGGCAAAATGTATCCATAAACAACTACTTAACCACCTTCTCAACAACAGCCTACTTGCTAACTGTCAGCATGGATTCAGACCTTCCCACAGTACCACTACTGCTTTACTGTCCTTTACTAACTCCATCAACACTAACCGTAACAATAACTATCATCTTCAGTCTTCATTGACCTATCCAAAGCTTTCGACATGGTTAATCATAAACTTCTTTTGCACTTACTTAAATCTCTTGCTCTTGTCCCTCCTTCCTTAACTTGGTTTACATCTTTCCTAGACAACCGTCAGCAGGCAGAACTCTGGAAAAATTCACTTTCAAATCTTCTACCCATCTCTTTAGGTGTACCTCAAGGCTCTATCCTAGGCCCTCTTCTATTTTCTATCTTTATTAATGACCTACAATTTGCTATCCCGTATACTACCTGCATACAATATGCAGATGACTCTACTATAATCTGCACTGCTACCTCTTAAACTGAACTCCAATCTCTTACCCAAAAAGCTTTTAACACTGTAGAACAATGGTTCTCTCACCGCTGTCTACTCCTTAACCCCAAGAAAACCAAACTGCTACTTTTTTCACCTACCCATAAGTCTACTCCAGTATACTTTACTCTTACCTCCTCTGACAGTACTCTCATTTCTCCTGACCTTTCACAAAATTATTAGGAATAACTATTGATAATAATCTCAACTTTGACTCTCACATCAGCAACACAATAAAACCAGTGAATAAAAAAATAGGATCCCTTTACAGAATCAAACCTTTCCTTACACCTGCAGCAAGGTCCACCATAGCTAGATCTCACATAATCTCTACTCTTCTCTATGCTTCCCCCATTTACACTAATCTCTCAAAAAACAGCCTCAAAAAACTAGCAACATCCTATTATAACATTGCTCGATTCGCAGTAGGATCTCCTTTTCGTACTCATTACTGCTTGAACCTAAGAGAACTAAGCTGGCTTGAACTTCCTAACCAGCTTGTACTTCAACAGCTCTTAATAGCTTACAAGATACTATACCATCCAGCCAATACACCAATACTCTCTAGCCTTATTTCACCATATAATAACCTGAGGCAACTACGTTTTTCAAACAAACTACAGAATAATATTACCAAACCCAATAGCTATGCAGGTGACTGTCTATTCTCCAATTCTGTTGGAAAAATATGGAACAAACTACCCTCTGATATCTCATCTTTGACCTCTTTCCTATTTTTCAAAAGACAACTGAAAATGTATCTCGATAAACACTGGCTTTGCTCCTGCACTAACCCAGACTAACCTTACTTTTTTCCTTTACCTTTCCCTTACTAACTTTCACTGTACAGAAAACTTTGTAAATATATGTTTTCATATGATTATAGTAAAAAAAAAAAAAAAACCTTTCTTGTTTCTATTCATATTATCTGTAAAACCTGTAATAACTACTTATGTTTGCAATCTAATCTTGTATTGCCATTTTCTGATTAAACTTGTCACAACTTGTGGAGCTTTTCTCCCCGGGCCTCTACTGAAAATGGACATATATCCACCTAGACTAGCCCGGTCAACAAATGTAAAATGTAAAATAAATAAATAAAAATAAATTGTTCATTACACATGGGCTTTGGGTGGAAGTGTCAGCCAAGTTTTAGTTAAAAAATATTGTTAATGGACTTATAAATGCAAAACGTTGTCCCCCCCCCCCATGTTATTGGAATTATGATGATTGTGTCTTAACTTCTTCCAGGACTATCTTGCATAGAAAGTGTGGAGTCATCTGCACATGGTAAGCCAAACATTTTTATTTGAGTACTGATGAGCAGTTTACAGAAATATGCTTTTATCCATATGTGAGAGATGAGTGTCAGGAGTGTGTGTGTATTGCTATACTGTCTGTGATAGTGGCAGCAATGTTAGTTTGTTAGCATATATTAAACTGTAGTGCAACTATTAATTTCTTTCCTGGGTTTGTTGCTTATTATCACAGGTGATCCTGACAGTGGAAGTGTAGGACTCGTAACATCTGATGTCAGAGTATCGGCAGACTCTGATGATGATGGTGGCGGCCAAACAGATGCACAGTGGGGGGAGGATGAAGAGGTTGAATCTGACACTGATGTTGTCATTCAGCCATCCCCTTTATTTTCCATTAGACACAGCCAGTAGGCCTATGCATACCTATTCCAGTGAACTCTCAGATACTGGAGAGGTGGAGAGTGACACATTTGATCAGAATAATGTGGCTACTGTAGCTTCAGTGCCAGTTGTCTCTGAGCATAGCCAAAGTGTGGATGAGGTGCCACATAGGAGAGCTGTTTGGAGTGCTTGCAGCAGGCCTGCTGTCCACCCTCCACCTGATCCTGGTGTGCCTTTTCGTGCAACTTGACCTATGTTTATGGCTGTCGTGGAGGGGCAGGCACATTCCAATAGGGCCTCTGAGGAAATGCTTAGGGTTGTAGATGTGGCACAGGCTGACATGCATGACTGCCTCCACCATGTTGTCAATTCAATGGAGTGGATGAATGACATGATGGAATGGGCAGTTTCTGTGACAGAACATCTGTTGGAAGGGGAGTGACATGCAAGGGGACATAATTCAGCATCAGCTGATGTTAGCCAACATGGCAATGCCCTATCACACTTCTGTAGTGGCACTACTTGCACTGATCCATCAGTGATTAAGGTGTGCTCACCCAGATGTGGTCCTAGGCATAGTCTTGAGAAGACTTTGTCCAGCAGACATCAGTCACATTCAGTTAGCAGCAATGCAGCTGACCATGGTCATGGACATGCCAGTGCAACTCCTGGCATAACCATTTCCAATAGTCGGTAATGACAACAATGAACTGTTAGAACTACCATGCACAGCTCACAACTGTCTGACATACCAGGATAATGAGCTAGCATAGATCTTAGATGTGGTCTTGCAGGCACTCACACACATAGTTCCCCTTGACTGCCCATAAAGACGCACACACATAACAGTCACATGTGTCAGTTGTGAGGCTCACAGCTCATTCTCTCAGTGTCCATTTTATACTTTATCCAAATTTCTGCCTGCCTGTTTCTCTTTCTTATTCATACACACTCACTACTTTTGTGTTAGTTTTGACCTCCTGCCCCCCCCCCCCCCCCCCAGCAACATCCTGTGTAAATGATGATTTTTTATCTTTTGGATTCAGTTATACACAAGTATTTTGTCTAATACACAGTGTGCATAGCTGACTAAGTGCTTAGTATGTAAGTGTTTGTGATGGTCTTTTGCAAATTCTACTGCTTTCCTACCAGTTGTTGTAATGTGTGCATACCTCTCAACCTCTTTGACCAACAAAGCTGGATAAAGCCATTAATATAAGTGGGACAAAGGCCCAAAAATAGGGACAATTTTTAAATACTTCAGTCTTACAAACTTAGAAAATTGATAGAAAAACAGGTTTTGCATTACCAAGAATTTTAATTTTCTGATGGAGATGAAGTCTGAAACTAAAAAGTCTGCCATTATTTTCTAACTAAAATCTTTATTTTGGTGGTTTGCTAAAATCTTTATTGCTTTGCCAGTACAAAACTATGAGTCTAAAATCTGGACATTCTGTGAAAAGCTGTACATTCGGGAAGTATGTATGTGTGATTCTTTGATGCATGAGGTCTATTAATTGATAGAGAGCATATGTAATGACATAAGACAGTGCTGTCACATATTTGTGTCATTTACTATAAAAATCACCCACCTTGTACTTACTTAAGCAAGTAACAGTATACAAGGATATGCCATTCATTTGTGTTCTTAGACATTTATTTTCCTGTTCCAGGTTTAACAGTTACCTTGAAGTCCGGCAGCTGCAAGAGTTTTAATTTGGGTCTGACTCTGCCTGATGCTAGTAGTACACAGCAGTTATATGGGTAAGTAAAGGTTGTGAGCATTGCCTGGCATCAGTGTTACTGCATGTATGTGAATAGGATGAAGGTTTTAGCACCTTAGGTGGTGAGTGTGTGTGCTATCCATTATCTCTTGGCCAGTGCAGGGTGATATTGCGCATGCCTACATCTGCCTACACCCACAGTGGCTGGTACTTACCCGTCTGAGTCCTCACCTGCATATGGCTGTGGTGACCTAGCCAGTGGTGGTAGGATCCGTATCTCTTCCCCTTGGTGTTCCTGCTAAAACTGTTTTCTCAGAATGATATTGTGAAGGATGGCACAGGCTGTGAAAATTTCGGCACATGTATGGGGATTGCACTGCAAGGCTCCCCACATGTATCTAGGCATCGGAACTCTAACTTCAGCAGCCCAGCATCCCAAGCACATAATCTATGATATGATATTTATTTTTTGAGCATGTGCTTCATTATAGCATTCTTCAATTGGTGTGTGTGCATTTCTGATAGGCATCATTAGCCACAGTTCAAGTGCATAACCTGCCTCTCCCAGTAAATGAGCCTATGGGATATCCCCCCTAGAAAACATCTGATACAGTTGGAAGTTGTGCCAGATATGTGAGTCATGGTAACTGCCTGGGTTGCCAGCATACATGTTCAGAATGATTCCCTTGGCATTACACACGACCTGTCAGTTAATGGAGTAGAAGCCATTTCTGTTTATGTACACCCTTTCCTGCTCCCTAGGTGGTGTTTTGATTTCGATGTGCATGCAGTCTATGGCATCCAACACTTCAGGGTAGTGTGCTACAGGGTAGAACTCCCACATAGTTGTGGTTCTTTCTTCAGGTGTGCAGGAAAAATGTATGTAGTCATTGGCATGTTGTAGCATAGCAGTTTGGAATTGATGTAGGATCCTGGATGCTGATGCCTGTGACACCCTTAGCATGTCCCCTGTTGGTCTTTGGAAGATTCCTGTAGATAATATTCTAAATGCTACACCTACATTAATGTCCACCAGTATTGTTTCCCCTTGGTTTGCCCTTGATGTCAGTTGAGGGTAACAGAGGTTACATAATTCCTGTAGTGTGTCTCTATCCATCCTATAGTGCTCTACAATTTCCACCTCATGCAGACCATGAGATGTTAACCAGAGTGTAAACAGCCTTCTCCTTCTTGGCTGTGGTCTATTAGCAGCATCAGCATAGACCTGGTCCTGCTGCACATGCAAATGAATAAGAGCAACAGCAGCCCATGAACTTCAGTGGCTGGATTCCAGTAGGTTTTGGAATTCACATGGAAAACCTACACTGAGTCTACACAATTGCTTTATAGCTTGTTGAATAGCTCCTCCATCTTGGATTAGTTGATTAGCAAACAATTCAGATGTTTATTCTGTAATTAGCATGCCACAATGTTTACCATGCCACATAGAGCCACTTACTGAATATAAAACAGTGTGCTATCATGTGCTTGTTGTGCTATGACACACACACACACACACACACACACACACACACACACACACACACACACACACACACACATACGCATTTTTAGGAGACTATGTAGGCTTTATTGAATCCACACCAATATGTATAAATATGTATAGTGTTAAAAATATCAGGAGGTTAATGGTAACTGAATGGTGAGAGAAGACAAAATCAGGAAATTATGTTTATTAGATGCACTATGTGATAAAAAAGAGAAAATGTCAGAACTGTGGGAAAGCAAATTGATTTGGATTGCAAGAAATGAAGAAGGTTCAAGCATGGGGATTTTCATAAGAAATTAAAATGTACAGGTAGATTCAGTAAACCCTACATGGTCTGCTAACACCATGTTTTATTCAGTAAGTGGCTATATACAGTGTGTAGAGCTATGCAACCATAGTAAACACCATGGTATGATAATTACAGCATAAGCAGCTGAATTGTACACTAATCAATCAATCCAAGATGGAGGAGCCTATGAGGTTAAAGAAATAGAAACTGAGGTTATGAAGTACCTGCGAAGTGAAGGATCTGGTGTAAAAAAATTTAATTCAGTAAGCAAAAGAACAGGATAGAGCAATGAATATCCAAATTAAGTGGAAACCAGTGGAACGGGAAGCAATTGGTCAAGTGACATGAAGATATTTTGGATCCTTCACAGGAAACCAGTTGAAACATTAACTTGAAGCTGGACAGCAAGGGAAGGGACAGGGAACTGTGGAAACTCTGATGCAGTCAATGTTGAGGAGTGATAGACCAGTGAGTTCCCATATGACAGACCAATGAATGGCACATGATAAAATTAAAGAGAATATGCCACTGGAAAATGCTATAGAACTGTCTAGAATGCCTGCAGGAAATGAAAAACAAAAAATGTGCCCTCAGCTTAGAAGAAAATGAGCTCAGAGAAGAGTTGCTTGATTTAATAGCAATAGAAGACATATTAAAATCAGTGAAAGAAATAGACTGCAGAAGGTTAATAAAACCCACAAAGTCAGATGTTTGATAAAAACAAATGAATACAGTAATTAGGACCGTCCATAGAGGTCCATGCAATATAACAGAAGTAAACAAGATATATTACCATGCAGCTAAATTAATAAGTGATAAAGTTCTACCACAAAAACACAGGGTAGTGAGGGAAAGGAAGGGGAGAAATCAAATACCATCATGGAAGGATTGAATAGAGAAAACTATAAATCAATTAAGACAAGAAGTGTCACAGTTAGAAGAATATAGAAGAGGGAACAGATCAACAAAATACTAAGAAAGATAGATGTGATAAAAGCAACACATACTATTAGAACAGATCATGCTCTATCATGCACTATCGCAAATAAACTAAAAATCTCAGCACAGGTGGAAAATCTTCGAAGATATGCAAATAAATATAAAGGACAAGTACAAAATAAGCAATTTATTCATGACCCCAAGAAGTTTTACAGAGAACTGGAAAACAAAGTAAAAGGAATAGAAAGACCACTGAAAAAAGAAGAACTAGATTCATTTCGGAGAAGTATTTATGAGATCCTGTGCAACATAACAAAGATGCTAAATTGCTACAAGAAGTAAAAGAAAGAACAAGAAGTTCAAATGTGCAGGATATGAAATAGGATGAAGCAACAGCCAGAGTGATTGAAACAAAGTTAAGAAAAGCATCTAATTGGAAAACCCCAGGCCTAGATGCAGCAGCTGGCTAACTTCTGATTAAAAATATTAACATCTTTGCACAAAGATTTAGCTATGAGTAAGAAATATTCATAGTGGAGAACTGTAAAATGGGGAAGAATCTAAGTATGGCATGGATTGACTATAAAAAAGCATTTTATAGTATCGCAAATTCATGGATAAAAGAGTGCTTAAAAATGTGTAAGATATACCCTACACTGATCGACTACATTACAGTGACCATGAAACTTTGGCAGACCACTTTGCAGTTAAGCCATGATGAAGGACAAATTATTATTCCAGGGATAAAAATTCAAACAGGGATATTCCAGGGTGACTCTCTTTCACCACTGTTATTCTGTCTTGCCCTTAACCCATTAGGCTGTCTACTTAACAACTTAGGCCATGGCTATAATTTGGCTCCTAGAAAATAACACAGTGTAAGTACTTCTCATCTTCTCTTTGCTGATGATTTACAACTGCATAGCTCATCAGATGAGGAAATGAAAGTACAACTGCAAGTTGTCAAAACTTTTTCAGATTTTTTAAGAATGTCATTTGGTCTTGATAAATGTGCAAAAGCAACCTTTAGTAGGAAAACTGTAACATGAAGAAAACTTAAATCCAGGACAAGAATGTGAGAGAAAAGAACTTGAGCAAGAAGGAGTGTACACATATTTGTGAACTGATGAAGGATCAACAATAAAACATGAACAAATGTGAACAAACCTGATAAGGAATACTTTAGAAAACATAAATTAATGCTGAAAACAGTGTTGACATCTCAGAAGACAATTCGAGCCATAAACCAATTTGTTCTTCCTGTCCTAACTTACAGTTTTGCAGTGACTGACTAGCCCCAAAACATGTTGGATAAGATTAGACAGGAACACAAGAAGGATGCTTTATGCTTATCAAATGATTTATAAAAATCAGTGCATACCAAAATTATATATTCCCTGTTCCGAAGGAGGGAAGGGCCTCCTTGAAATTGATTACTTGTTTAGATCTGCAATCGTGGGACTGCACAAATATCTGCTGACCTCACAAGACCCAAATGTAGTGAAAGTTTTGAAACATGAGGAGAATAAAAGTAAGATGACGTTCCTGCTTAGTCTAGCAGAAGCATATAGGCATCAAGCAGGAATGGAAATCAAACCGGAGGTAGATAAAAATCAGATGTCAACTGAATGTGCCAAAAACAAAAGAAAGAATATAAGGTGAAGGACCAGATGAGAAGGCAAGAAATGTTGAAAATGCATAAACATAGTTGCAAGTATAGAAAACTTCTAAAAAAACCTCATGTTGATCAGGATCAAATGTAGGAATGGTTAAGGAGAGGCAAATTCAAACCAAGATGTGAAAGGGTAATATTGGCGGCCCAAGATACTGGGCTACGTACACATTGATTTACAAAGTTCATTGAACATGTCAGAGAAACAGACAAATGTAACAGAATTGGAAACAGTTGCACACCTCATTGCTGGTTGTAACATATTAATGGCAGAAGGACTATATACTGAAAGGCATAATAATGTGGCAAGATTGTTACAGTGGGGACTATGCAAACATTATGGTAATGAGGTGGCTGAAAAACAGTGGAGACATGAGCCAAAGCTCATCATAGAAAATGATGGTCTACATCACATGGGATCATCCATTACTAGCAGTTCAAATGATAGATGCTAGAAAAACTGATATAATGGTCCATGAAAAGAAGACAAAAGTAGCATTGATCATTGAAATCTCCACACCCAGTAACTAGAGTGTCTTGCATACAGAGAGACACTATGTCATAAAATATCAGGATTTGCAGGCAGAAATGAGAGCAATGTGGAAGAAAGATACCCAGACAGTTTCAAAAGTAGTAGGAGCAACGTGTCTTATAAAAAAGAATCTGCAATTGTATTTAGATATGTTACCAATACATGTAACCCCATACGAATTGCAGAAGGAATCATTACTGGGCACATTACAGGTGTTGAGAAGAGCACATCTTGCTGACATCAAAGATTCAAATAATACTAATGTCATGAACTTTAATCTTACTTTGACTTAGGAATGAGGTCCATTTCCATCATGGTATTAAAAACCCAAAAACTTGGAGAAATTTAAAAAAAAGATGAGCTGTTCAACAAGCTATAAAGTAACTGTGTAGACTCAGTGCTAGTTTTCTCTGCAAATTCTGAAACCTATTGGAATGCACAGAAAGAATGTTAGGGGCTACTGATGTTTTAATCGATGTGTATATACAAGAGGCCGAAGTCTATGTTGCTGCTGCTAGTAGACCACAGCTAAGAAGGAAACAAGTTTTCAGGCTAAATTATCACAATCTGCATGGCATGGAAATTCTAGACCACTACAGGGTAGATAGAGACACACTACAGGAACTCTACAACATTTATGATCCTTAACTCAGACCCAGGGCAAACCAGGGGGAACCAATACCAGTGGAGACAAAGGTATGTGTGGCCCTTAGAATTTTAGCTACAAGAATCTTTCAGAGATGAACAGGGGACATGCTGGGGGTTTCACAAGTATCAGCATCCAGGATCCTCCATCAGTTCCTGAGTGCCAGTGACCACATATATTTTCCCCATACTCCTGAGAACAGGGTCACAAATATGCAAGAGTTCTACCCTATAGAACACTACCCTGAAGTACTGGGTGCCATAGATTGTACACATATAAAAATCAAGGTACCACTATGGGAACAGGGCAAGTTTTACATAAATAGTAAGGGCTTCCACTCCATTAGCTATGATTGGATGGGAGATAGGAAATTCACCCCAGGGATCATGTCAGTCGCCCTGTTAGATAGGGGCCAGGGAAGTAAATACTGTGGGAAGAATAGCCAAGGGAATTCTTATGGCTAGACTTGTATAGGCCCTAGGGCCTATAGCCTAGTACCAACCTATGAACTTCCAGGTCATGGGTAATGTTAAGGGAATCATCTTGAAATTGTGTGCTAGGAACCCAGTCAGTTACCATGGCTTACATATCTGACACACCTCCCAACTGTATCAGATGTTCACTAGGCGTGATATCCCACAGGGATATTTACTAGGGGATTCAGGTTATGCACTCAAACTGTGTCTGTTGACATCCCTCAGAAATGCACAAGACCCATTAAAGAACACCATAGTGAGGCACATGCTCAAATGCTCAAATCAGAAATATAATAGTGTGTGTTTGGGCTGCTGACGTCACAGTTCCACTGCCTAGATACATCTGAGGGGAAGCCTGCAGTACAACTCATATACATGTACTGAAATCTTCACTGTCTGTGCCATGCTTCACAGCATCATCCTGAGAAACCAGCTTCAGCAAGATAAACAAGTGGAAAAGGTCAATGGCAAGGTCACCACAGCCACAAGCAGGTGAGAAGTCAGAGGGAGGACCAGCAGCTGCTGTGGGTCTAGGAAGACTTAGACGTGCTCAAAATGCCCTTGCATTGCCTAAGAGGCAATGCATAGCACACCACCTAAGGGGCTATAACCTACATCCTACACACATACATACATAAATTAACATTGTTGCCGTATAATGCTCACAACCTTTACCTAACCATGTAATGGCTGTCTACTCCTAGCATCAGCACCTGAACTAAACCTGTAACAACTGCTGGATGTACAAGAGAATTGTTAAACCAGAGTGTTAAACCAGAATTGTGTAATAATACAAATGAATGGCATATCATTGCATTAGTTAAGTAAAAGGTGGATGATTTGTACTGCAATGACTGTAAGATGTGACAGCAGAGACGTATATGAATACATGCATCCTCTATCAAGTACTAGGCCTCAGGCATCAAAGATGCACATATTCATACCTCTCAAAAGTACTAATAGTTAATGAAGGTCCTCATTTTGGCCCCATATTTTTGTACTGCCAAATTATGAAAGAGAGAAGTTTGAAATTAATGACATTCATTTCAGTTTCAGACTTCATATCCCTCAGAGCAATCTTAAAAATAGTGATGCAAAAACTGTTATTCTAACAACTGTCTATGTTTGTAAGACCAAAATATTTAAAAAGTCTCCTTATTGTTCAGCCTTTGTCCCACATTTATTTATTGTTAGGCCAGCTTTGTAGAGATTACAAAAACCTGTAAAAAAGCAGTAAAATTAGCAATACAGCATCAGGACATATATACTAAGCAGCAAGTCAGGTATGCAGCCTGAGCATCAGTCAAATGACTTTTGTGTCCCTGAATCCAAAAGATAGAAAACAAGGATATGGCACAGTTATCATCATTTGCACGGGAGGCCTAGGCTGGCACAAAAGGCAATGAGTGTATGTGAGTAAGCAAAACAGGCAGACATTTGGATTAAGTATAAAATGTCCACTGAGACACAATGAACTGTAAGCCTTATAAATAACCCATTTAACTGTTATGACTGTGTGTCTGTATGGATCCTTCAAGTGAAATTGGTGTGTGAGTGCCTGAAAGACTACAGCCAAGCACTGTGCTAGCTCTATGCCCTGGTATGTTGGACAGGTGTGAGCCATGCATGGTAGAGGTGACAGTTCATTGTCACCATCCCTGACCCTGAGAACTGGATCTGCCAAGATTTGCACTGGCACATTCATGCCCATGGTCAGATGCACTGCTGCTACCTGAAGGTGACTGATGTCTGCTAGATGAGCTCTGCTCACCAGTACGTCCAGGGACATGACCCCATCGCCTGCCATGTCTAGGTGAGGACACCTCAACCACTGACAGAGCAGTGGAAGTAGTGCCACTATGGGAGCGTGATCAGGCATAACAACATTGTCTAACATCAGATGATGTGGCTGACCTATGTCTACATAGATGCCATCCACCTCCCAGCAGATGATGCATCACAGACACCGACAATTCCAATGTGCCACTCATCTGTTCCACTGAAATGGCAACATGGTGGAGGCAGTCAGGTATGTCAGCCTGTGCCACATCTACAAACATGCATATCATCAGAGGGCCTATTGGAACATGCCTACACCGCCATGACAGCCCTAAACATACATTGAGTGGCATGGAAAGACATGCCTGGATTAGTTAGAGGGTGGACAGCAGGCTTCCTACTAGCAATCCAAACAACCCTCCTGTGTGGCACCTCATCCACATTTTGGCTATGGCCAGAGTCAACAGGCACTGAAGCCAAAAGTTGCTATGGAGTATCGCCCTAGAAGACGTTAAGTAAAATGTAAGGACACCATCATCATAACAACCGTAACAGAGGGGGAACATATTTTGGCCTTTATATGTTCATTAACAATACATTTCACTGAAACTTGGATGATACCTTCACCCCAAGCCCACATATAATGAACCAGAATGTGTTATTAATTGTATCAATCTAAAAATATTTCCCCCTTCCAAAAAAATAAATAAATAAATAGTTGAAGTATTGCATTCAGTATTTGACTATACCATAAATATTTACAAATTGACATAGGTAAGCCTACCTGTAATCTCCTTCTGGGATATACTTGGCCTCCCAGCATCAACATCAATCACATGGGGTTGTTGTGCACTTTCCACCAAGCTCTCTAGATCCCTGACAGTGGACATGAACTCTTCATTTGGTGTTAGTGGTGGCTCTGTTGCAGGCTCCCTAGTAGCTATCTGTTCATGGGCCACTGCAGCTGCTCTCCTCCGGGATGATGAAATCATATCAGTGCCTCCATGACGCACCTGACTATATGTCCTGTTGCAGCCACCCACAGCATTAACATCAGTCAAAGGCTGGTTAGAAATTTGAATTCTACCAGAAATAACCTCATGTCCTCTCTCAAGCAGAAAGGCACCATGTCTCTGAAAAGTTTGCACAATGACCTCAATCTCTGAGACAGTAAAAGGGGTTTGCGGGGATTGGGATGCTTGGATCACATAGTCCTAGGTGACATACAACACAAAAGAAGGATAATATACACAAATATCCCACATAAATAAAAAGGCCTGCATAGATATAAAACATTAATATTTTTTGAAATTATGCACCGGAGAAATCAACAAGCTTTTTCAGTTATTCAAATATAGAAGAAAGAGGTAATGGCAGTTCTAACATATCACAGTGACACACAAACCAAGATTTGATACATAAAACAAGTAACAATAGCAAAGTAAACCTCTGAAAATATGTTTTTGGTTGTGCCAACACAGAAATTGAACTTGGCTTCCCATCTCCAAAACAAGAGGCAAAGGACAGTTCTGGTACAAAACAAAAGAACAAAACATCCAAAAATGAATTGTTATTAGTGTTCTCAAACAAACTTTCACAAAACATGTCTACACATTTACCACAGAACTGTAATTTCTGTGCAATTGCCAGTCACCCCTACCTGTGCCTGGCACTCCCCTAGAGGTGTCTATGAGCCATCCTAGAAGGCTAAGAGCCTGGTATCATTGCCAATATAGCACATGTAAAATTTCACTGAAATAGAAATAGAAGTGTGTAAACAGAAACAGCTGTAACATTAGTACTGATGAAACTTAACAAGGCTTAGCATCTAATAAAGTAAAATGCCCTAATAATAATGCCTATGCCATTAGTAAACTTCTAGGAAGTGCATACATATAAAAGTAGCATTTAATAATACATATATATATATATATATATATATATATATATATATATATATATATATATATATATATATATATATATATATATATATATATATATATATATATATATTCACTATATATATATTTATATATAAACGCTATATATATATATATATATATATATATATATATATATATATATATATATATATATATATATATATATATATATATATATATATGGTTTATTATTAAAATCTCTCACATACTGCGGTGGTGGTGCTGCGTTAGTGTTGTCGCCTCATAGCAAGACATTGTCCCGTTTGATTCTCAGCTAGAGCATCTTCTGTATAGAGGCATACGTGAATGGGGCGTGCATCATGGCTGGTAACCCGGTACGTAAAAATCTACTACCAATCATTAGCGGCCCGGAGTTCCACTGTGGCGACCCCTAACCGGGAAAAGCCGAAAGACACAAACAAACAAACAAACATTAAAATCTCTCACATGCAATGTGCGTGTGTTCATGTTTCTGACCCAAAAATTCGGAAATCAAATCTACAACTATAAACATGAGCGAACAAGGTATTTCAGGAAAGTTGAAATCACAGGAATGTTGACTTTTCCGAAAATACCACACTTTTGGTCATGAGCAATGAATGTTTTGCAGGGGGGCAAGCCCCCCTGCACCCTCCACACTCCCTGCTACTTATATATATATATATATATATATATATATATATATATATATATATATATATATATATATATACACACTCTAAGATTGTATTACAATGAGGGAAAGGGTACATTTCCTAATCCCCACTGTAGTGTGATCTGCATTCAAAATGTTGAATCCACAACAGCGAATACTGTTGTGATTTCAGCATTTTTTTCTTTTTTTGGTAATTTAAAATGTTGAACTAGGGCATTTGATGTTTCCAATTTGGAAATAGTCTGATCACCCTTTTGATAATATATATATCTATATATATATATATATATATATATATATATATATATATATATATATATAGATATACAAAAACATATTTTTGAAATACTGACGTCTGACCATATCCAGTATATAACAAAAAAAGTCAATTATACCATATCAAAAGCAGTAGACTTCTGTGCAGATAAATCCAAAGTAATAGCAATGTTCTTCTGTGCTTTCCACATAAAGATGTCTTCCCACCTTCAGATTCCCTAGCTACACAATTTCCTTTTATAAGGTAGATTCAGGGTTGTGAGCATGGAGAAGATGCAAATGAGATGTGACCTCATTAGAATTGCTGAATCTCAAACTCTTGTCTCAGTGTAGGAGATTAAATATAGTACAGGTGCTACTTCACTGTTTGTTGTTAATGGATTCCAACTTTGACTGATTACTGGTAGGGAGAAGGAAAACATGCCAGCAATTCAGAACCCCTTACCACCAGTGTGTGTGTTTGCCAGTTTACACTTACAAAGTGTAGAAGTAATTGAATAAAGATTTAAAATGTAAGTAAGCAACATTTAGATAATGCCAAACTGAAAGTACTTCTGACATATCAAATCAAAACCAAGAAAATCTAAAGATATTACTTCTCAGTGCTGTGAGCCTAAAAAAAATACTCTTCTCCCTGAAAGCTCTCTGTACCCTAGAGAATGCTGATGTCTGTGCGGTCTCTGATACATGGTTTAACGCTGAGGACATCACACTAACAGTGCAAGGTTATAATGCCTTCCACACATTTAGACCAGCTACTTCACAGGCAGGGATTAAAGGTGGAGGTGTCTCTATTTACATCAAAAATAAATATACTTCAAGGCTTGTCAAACAGGACAATGCACTTGAGCTGTTCCATGTTCAAATCACCATAGGTAAAATCCAATAGCACTTTCTTGCAAGCTATAGGTCCCCCTCTATGACCCAGGATATCCATGCCATGTATTTAAACTTATTAGAAACACTAACAATCCAACCCAGTACTATATTCATGGGTGACTTTAATTACCCCCTATTAATTGAGAATCCTATATGACATCAAATGTACATCCACAGAGATTCATGGATTTTGTAAACACACACTCCCTGGACCAGATAGTCAATACACCAACCACGGGTGAAATCATACTTTATCTACATGGGAGAGTGCTGCACATCCCCTACTGTAATGCCTTCCCTGGTAAGGTCAGACCATAAAATGGTCTCCTTTCATGTAAAAATAAAAGCTGGGTCCCCAGCTAAACCGGGAATATTCAGGAACTATTCTAAAACTAACCTCCTGCTATTAAGTAAGAACCTGGCAAAATGTCATGCCCATATAAACCCTGAGAACACTTCTGCATATGCAGAACTGTTCACAGAAACCCTGTACAAGAATGTTAATACCCACATAGAGGCAGCTGTACCCACCAGGAAGACGTAAAGAACTAACTCAAGAAACAAGCCGTCCTGGTGGATTCACAAAGTCAATTGTCTGTATAACAGGAGGAAGAAAATCATGGCAAACATTAGGAGGTGCAGCACCCAGCAGGATAAAAGTGCTCTCATCAAACTAAACAAATAACTCAGAGAACAAATAAAGTCTGCCAAAGCCAAGTCTGAGGTAAGTTTGGCCTTCCAGACCAAGGACAACCACAAAGCATTCTTTACCTATGTCCACAACCTCAAAGGCAATACACAATTTTGTGCAGAGCTTATTGTAAATGGCGACACCTATACTGAGCCAGAAGATATAGCAAGCCCCCTGGCTGATAAATTCAGCTTCAAATTTACTCCTCTCTCCCCCTCAATCTTCCCTCAGGAAATATCATCAAATATCACACCCCCTACTATAACTAGGGAACAAGTCCTTAATGGTCTCTCTAAGACCAAGAACATTGCATCAATGAGCCCAGACAATATCCCAGCATGCCTTCTAAATAGCATGAAATATGACCTATCAGAGCCTCTGGAATTAATATTTAACTGTAGCCTCCAAACAGGCTTCATGCCTCATGAATGGAAAAAAGCAACAGTCATACATCTGCATAGAGGTGGACCATCAACAGACCCTGTAAACTACAGACCCATAAGTCTCAGGCTTATATGTAAAGCCATAGAAAGAAATATCATGGAGATGATCAATAGAGATGTAGCAAACCTCGAGACAGTGGACCCAACCCAGTTTGGTTTCGTCAAGGGCAGATCATGCCTACTCAACCTGCTGGACATCTTGGAGAAGGTCAACAAAGCAATGGATGAGGGCAGAATTGTTCACACTGGCTACCTTGACCTGGCCAAGGCATTTGACACAATACCCCACTCAGGTATTGTTGACAAACTCAAGAGGTTAGGTACAAACCCATATGTCACCCAGTGGATAGCCAACTTGCTCACAGACAGGACCCAGGAAGTTAGAATTGAAGAGTCCACCTCTACAAAGGGGCCAGTCATAAGTGGAGTCCCTCAGGGATCAGTCCTTGGACCGAACCTTTTTGGCATTTACTTCCCAGAAGTCAAGGCTAATGTCAGTCGTCTCTAGCTGACTAAATTTGCAGATTATTGCAAATTAGGAGCTGTCATTGAATCTGATACTGACACAAATCTTTTCCAGGAGGGGCTGACACAGACAAACAAATGGTGTCAGAGCCATGGAATAAAACTAAATGCCAAAAATGCATAATGATATCTTTTGGGAAGTCATCCATCCTTGATAACTATCATATTGACAACAAACCCCTCAGAGTTGATCCAGTAGTCAAACACTTAGGGATACACATAGCTAGTAATCTAGCCTTTGATCATCACATGTCTACAGTGGTGAGGAAGTCATTCTATGGTGCGCAACTTATAAACAAAGGTGTGGCATCTAAGTCCAAGGAAGTTATTGTTTCACTCTATAGGACATTCATCAGACCTATTATTGAGTACAATGCCCCCTTTGGTATGTAACTAACCAGGCATATCCAACAATTGGAACGTTCACAGTGGTTCCTCACTAAAGGAATACAGAGCTTAAGTAATATGCTGATCACCTCAAGGCCGTATCCCTGTATTCTGTCTCCTGCAGACTTTTGAGAGGAGATCTATGCCTGACATACAGGGCATTGTCAGACCCCACTCTGATGGACCTTTTGCATATCCACAAAACAAACAGCATTAGAATTACCCATTCTGAAGACTTAAACATTGCCTGTGATATAAATAAAACCTGCTGGAGAGACAGGTATGCATCCCAGAGGCTACCCCATCTAGAGAACAGGCTGCCCATCCATGTGAAGCAGAGTTCCTCCCTAGCCCATTTCAAGTGCAACTTGGACAATTGGATGGGAAACCGGAAATTAATGCCTGGTTTGGCACCTATGTCTCTAATGCAAACAGGTAACCTGTAAATGGTTCATCTCCCAGGCCTATGCTTACAGTTATCAAGGGTGGCTGAACTTGTCAAAGATTTGGGATGCATGGCTAGGCTTAAAAAGGCCCTTGTGGTCATTAGCCTAGTAAACAACTATGAACTTATGAACATATTTCACAGTTTCTGCTCAGTAACATCCAAACTCCCTTGCATTTTTGGAAAATATTTACCTCACAGCAAGAGGTTCTCCCATTCGATTCTCCACTTGGCTTTGGAGTGCCTTCTGTGTGGAGTCTGTATGTCCTCCCCGCGGTTGGGTAGCGTTCAAAAGACATGCGTGTGTAAATGGGCATGCCTTCGTTGAAGGTTGGGTGTTGAGCTGGCGTCTTGGCATTTCGTAAAAATCTACAGCCAACCATTAGCGGACTGGAGTTCCACTGTGGTGACCCCTTACCGGGAAAAAGCCGAAAGACAAACAACAAACTATTGACTTGTAATATTCTACCACATTGTACAGCCTGCATGTGCCAGATTACTGCTCAAATAAGAGAAGCATGAACACTATACAGAGATAAGCCAGAACTGCATTTCTGACAGCAAAAGTCACAAATGTTAGTGAGATCACTCATTGCACTACATCCGAAATTAATGCATGTAGAAACAAGTCAGAATTGAACAAGAGCCATATGTCTTTTTAATACTGTTGATGATTTTGGATTTGACTGTATGCATGACAGGTTTCATTATCTGCTGCAGAGTTGTGTCTGTGGCAAAGTGGGATAAAATAATCTTACTGTGTTTTGAAAGGCTCATTATTGTGAGAGTTCATATCCAGACTTGTGCAAAATCTATCATGTGCATTAGCATTTATTTTTAATGGTTATTTCATATATCTTTTTTTATTTTTACTTTTTATTTTGTTAATACCAATGTTTGCACAATGTGTGGCTTAGAGCAAACAGAGGAAACACAGAAATACAATAAAATCCCATGTAATGTACTTCTATGATAAGAAATACATCAACTACACCTTTGAACCATCTGTGTGTGTAACATGTCTGTTAAACTTGTTGAGCTACATAGCATATGCTATCTATAGATCAGGGTTCAAGTCCCATCTTTGGTTTTTAAGGAGTAAGCCTAATAAAGAGTAATCACAGGGGTAACACAAATTTAGCTTAGCTTCTCACATTTGTGCGTCACTTAGCATCATGCAAATTTAGGGTAATGGCCCACACATGAAGCAGACAAAACATTTGTGCACAGGCTGTAGATATTCTCAGTTTCAAAAAGGATACATTGTTGCATTTTCTGCTTTTCATCATGGAAACATGCTAAGTGACATTGCGCTATGTTTAGCAACCTTCCCTAATACCTGCAGGTCTATAATACCTGCAGACAGTCAACAATTTCACATCAGATACATTGTATCCATTTTATAGGGCATCACGCAAACAAGGCAAGTGGAGGTACATGGCAGTTAACAGACAGAAGCTAATAATGAATGGGGGAATATCAAAATGCATTGTAATATTCCTGTGGCAGCAGTTGTAAGTGTAGGAATACAATGCAGATGGTCTTGGTTCTAATACAAGATATTCCAAATATTTTTACTGTTGTTCCATGCAACTTTATAATAACGGTCACTTAAAAAAAGTTAAAGTTAGAAATAACAATAACAAATATGTATGTATAGCAGTGGAGCTCATATGAATCATATGTATGACTGAGGCTATAGTGACTACTATGTTTCTGTAAGTAAAATGGTAGTAACTGGCCTTGGATGACCTACTTCAATAAGACTCACACTGATATGAATGTATAAACCCCAGGACCTTGTCAAGTCACACTCATACATGTTTAACCCTTCAATCTGTTGTGTATTTATATGTAATTCCTGAATAAATCTGAGAAGCATTTCTGTGGCAAGGATGATAAATCACCATTGTGGAAAAAAAAGTTTTTCTCTGTTATGCAGAGGTTTGAATCCCACATTGTAAAAATTAATTTTATCAGTGTGTAGAGCCAGCACAATAAATGTGTCAGATCATAACATTTATGCCCCCAGTACAGCAGAGTAAATCATCTTACAGTTACAGCAGCACACAACTCTCAAAGTAATATCAAGTGTCAGCTTAACCTTCCGAATTCAAAAAGTGTTTTTTTCTCTGCTTGGCACTGTTGCTTTTTGCTTAACATCACACAAAAACAGTTGGCATTGTCGTTTGGGTTTGCACACTACCGTTACATGGGATAGCACATATTGGTGGCAAATCATTCCTAGCTATTGCAGTTATTTGTATTTAGACATGTCTTGTGTTAGAAGGGGAAGTACCCAATTTAGGGTACAGAGGTGGGGTGTTGAGGAGTCCAGGAGATTTACTGGACTCCTTGTAAAGCACCACAGCTGAAGACATTTGCAGGGGAGACTATACAGGCTCCCAGTAGAAGTCTGAAGCTTGGAATAGTTTGGCCAAGGGTGTCTCCAATGCAACTGGCATTCCACACACTGGAGAACAAGTGTAGGCATCATTTTATTGACCTAAAAAGGTGAAAGAAGGATGTACTCAAGCAGTGGCTGGATGACTTCAGGAATGGAACATCCCACAATTGTGTAAGTATACTAATAAAGGGAATTTATACAAGACAGAAAGCAACATACGGGCCAGACTGATATGTATAATGGTCGTTTCTTATTCTCTTTTCTTTCTTTCACAGCCAATGATGTGAATTTGTGAATAGGCTGTCCCATGCTGACTATATGGAGAGACTCAGGGGAGCAAGGGGTATCTATGCAGCACAAGAGAAGTATTATTGATATTTTTCAATTAAAATGCTTTTGTTTTCTCTACAGATGCAGCAGAGGAGGCATGCATATCCTAACTGTAAATGCAAACATGCATGCTTCAGTCTGTAGCATAAAGCAACTGTAGCAGTCACGTCCAAGACTGTAATCAGACATACGTTCAAATGGCGCAAGTAGCAAATTTAAATAAAAATAATACAAAAATCCTTTAAAACTTTAATTGCATAAATTACTTTCTGCACAAGTGGCATAAGTGCCCTACTGTTAACCTAATCTCTGTAAATGGACCAAGCATATGTGCATTAACTGCACATTGCAAGTATTAGTTTGACAATTCCATAATTAAAGTTGGCAGTTGTTAAGAAGTATGATTCTATGAAATATGATTCTATGACTATGATGTATGATGTTCTATGGGACAATGATGTTTGTGGATGACATTCTGATCTGTAGTGAGAGTAGGGGACAAGTTGAAGAGACCCCAGAGAAGAGGAGATAGAGAAAAGAAGAATGAAGGTCAGCAGGACGAAGACAGAATATATGTGTGTGAATGAGAGGGATGACAGAGGAATGGTGAGAATGCAGGGACTATAGGTGGTGAAGGTGGATGAGTTTGAATACTTCTGATCAACAGTGCAGAGTAATAGTGAGTGTGGAAGAGAGGTGAACAAAAGAGTGCAGGCAGGGTGGAGTAGGTGGAGAAGAGTGTCAGGAGTGATTTGTGACAGATGGGTACCAGTAAGAGTGATAGGGAAGGACAATAAGATGGTAATGAGACTAGCTATGTTATATGAGTTGGAGACGGTGACACCTATGAAAAGACAGGAGTCAGAGCTGGAGATGGCAGAGTTAAAGATGTTAAGATTTGCATTGGGTGTGATAAATATGGGCAGGATTAGAAATTAGTATATTATAGGGTCAGCTCAGGTTGGACGATTTAGTGACAAAACCAGAGAGGCAAGATTGCATTGGTTTGGACGTGCACTGAGGAGGGATGCTGGGTATCTCGGAGAAGGATACTAAGGACAGAGCTGCGGGGTAAGAGGAAAAGGAGAAGGGCCTATGATAAGGTTTATGGATGTGTTGAGAGAGAACATGCAGGTGGTTGGTGTGACAGAGCAAGATGCAGAGGACAGGAAGAAATGGAAATAGATGATCTGATGTGGAAACCCCTAATGGGAGCAGCTGAAAGAAAAAGAAGAAGAAAAGTTAAGAAGAATAGTTAAATGAAAAATTTCAGATAAAATACTGTTATTGTGATAATGCATTGTATGTCACATATGATGGTACTAATGCTATCTCTTTTTTTGTTTTCTCTCACTTAAACCCTTGTCTTTTTTTTATTTTGCTATGTGTTGTCAAAATGCCTCCATGTCATCCATTTCTGACAAATCACAAAGTGCTTTACAGCACAAAGAGTTAGGCCAGATCCAGTGGTTCAGCCTGCCCCTACTCCACAGGCTGTAGGCTGTAGTACTGACACCCAGCACATCTGGGACCTAACTTAGCAGTACTGTCTATTCTACCCCTGCCCTGCCTATGCTCTCAGGTAGCAGTATCCTGGCACCTGGTGCTGCGGTGTCCTCTGGGAGTACTAGCAGAGGTGGTAATTGTGTCAGCCATCAGAAGATGACAGGGTTGCTGTATGCACCATTGGTGCACGCTTATGCTGGATGGAAACACTGCTCTCCTTCATGGTCCATAGGTGGAGAAGTTAAGCACTCAGCAGCCAGCAGAGTAAGGGTGTGGTGATGACAGTCCTGCAGGTGAGGACTAGATTCTCACTGTCCTCATACTTGATGGGCCTGAGCCTGAATTTTCCCCTTCCTAACCCAATCATGGCATCCTCCAACCTTTTGGTGTCCCTCATCATGCCAGTGTCATCTCTTGTTTGTCCTGTTTGTTTGCATATGCTTCCTCACCTACCTTAATTACCTGACCCAGAAAAATCCTACATACCTTACTCAATATACCTTTCTTACTGAATTAAAAAAAAATGGGCACCCTTCTCACAAAAAAAAAAAATGATCGGCTCATACATAGCTCTCCACTTTGCACAGGTTTACTATCATTGCACCAATCAAACTTTGTGTGACTTATCATTTCAATAAACCAGATAGGTGAAACAAAACAACAAAAGAGTGAAGCATACCCTCATGTCAAATATGCATATGCATATCATGAAGCAGAGACCTCCCATGATCCTATGCAAGACATTCCTAGACCACTGCATGTGTGATTGATAAGTCTGTCATGGTGTGGTATATATATCCCATATGGAAAGTAACAAAATGTAATGAAATCCAACAAATATGAACATACTTGCAATAGTCTTAGTATCTTCCATGATATACATATAGGTGTTGTTACTTTCATTTTATAATAATGGATAGGATTTCATGTGATTTTGGTCATCAGACTAACAGTGTTCTATGACCCTATGATGACTTGACATGTCAATGTTGCTGTCATTGACATATGCGATATTGAGGGCTTTCAGTCTAGCCACGTACATAATGGTATGGTTTGGAGGCTCTGTATTTTCTTGTTACGAAACCCTGTGGTCTCTCCAGCTGCTGCAGGTGTCTGGTGAGTTACATGCAAAAGGGAATATTGTACTCTATTAATTTCTTTCCTTACCACTGTAGAAACTTGTTAGTCGAAGTACAGATTGCTGTCTACATGTGTTCCCAGGTCTTGCAACACTGGGTTACAGCTTGGGGGGGGGGGGTGTTGTCAAAATATTGCTTAGTAAGCAACATGGGATATTATCTGGTACCAGTAAGGATATGTTTTTAGCCTTGGAGATTGCAGATATGACCTGATCTCTACAGATACTTGGCAGATGACTGTTGTCAGGTATGCTTTGGGGTATGGTCTGTGGGTCCGGAGGGGGCAAAGTTTTCACAAAATCTGTCATGTAGCAGGTTGTCAATTTCCTCCAGTCCAGCTTCATGTTTAGACTCCTAGCATTAAGCAGCAGAACCTTGAGTTTGCCTCCAGTGTATTGTATTACTTCAGAATTAATGTTGCTTTGACCTTGCCTAAAAAAGCCAGTATGGGTGAGGCAGGCACCTTTGCCAGTATCTAACAGCCTGGAGGACACAGGTGCAGACAATCTCTGCCAAAGCAGCATGGCCTATCAGCCATCTCATATCAGGGGGTAAGAAACTGGATCCCCCTGGATTTACACCAGAAGCTAAGCCAGTTGTTGATGTTGATCATTTCTTGCCCTGCATCAACACCACAGAAATGGAACCATATAACTAGGGATGTGCACATGCCTCACAAACTCTTACAACAAATCTGTCCAAGCCATAAATAAAAGTGGGATAAAAGGCTGAAGAATAGGGAGACTTTTTAAAAATGTTTTGCCTTAGAAATGTAGACAGTTTTTAGAATAACAGTTTTTGTGTCACTAATTTTAAGATTATTCTGAGGGATATGAAGTTTGAAACTGAAATGTGTGTCATTATTTATTAACTTCTGTCTTTCATGATTTGCCAATACAAAGGTATGAGGCCACAATGAGGACATTCATTGACCATTCAGCACTTTTGATGGGTATAAATGCATGCATCTTTGATACCTGAGGTCTATTACTTGATAAAAGACACATATAGCCACATAAGTCTATGCTGTCACAAGTTAAATCATTGCTGTACAAATCACTTAACTTGTGCTTACTTACATTATCAAGTAACAATAAGCAAGGATAGGCCATTCATTTGAAATATTACATGATTCTGGCTTAATCCTCCTGTTTCAACACTTACCTTGTAAATCCATCAGTTGCTACAGTTTTCTTTCAGGCTTAAGTCTTTCTCATGCTAGCAGTACACAGCCATTAAATGGTTAGGTAAAGGTTGTGAGTATTGCCTGGCATTAATGTTAATATATATATATATATATATATATATATATATATATATATATATATATATGTGTGTGTATATATAGGTTTACCTTCATAAGGGCATTATGCACTTTGGAAAATCCACTATGTGCGAAAGGAGGTTCCCAAATTGGCAATACCTTGAAAAAAAATTGTACAATTGTACAATGAGCGAATGCCTGTTGGCATTCGCGCATTGCAGATTTGACATGTTTGGTGCAGAGTGCACTATAGCAGGTATCAGGAAATTAACCCTTTCCCCACTGTAGTGCGATCTTGAGTTAGTATATAAAAGTAGGGGGGTGCAGGGGGGCTTGCAACCCTGCATTATGATGTGTCTTCGACTTTGTAGTTTGAAACTCAGCGAATCTGCTGTTTGATTTGCTGATCTTCGAACTACGGAAACTTGCGCAGTTTAAAATTTGCTCTTTTGGTTTGCACAAAAGCACAATCGATATTGTCAGTGCCGACAATATGAAGATAAACCATATATATATATATATATATATATATATATATATATATATAAATGTATATATATATATATATATGTATATATATATCATATGTGTGTGTGTGTGTGTGTGTGTGTGTGTGTGTGTGTGTGAATGTTCACGTAGGATGAAAGTTTAACCCCTTACATGGTGAGTGATTGTGCTATGCATTGCCTCTTAGCCAGTGCAAGGGTATATTGAGCACATCTATGTCTACCTACACCCAGAGCAGCTGCTGTTTCCCGCTCTGAATTCTCACCTGCTTGTGGCTGTGGTGACCTTGCCATTGGTGGTTGGATGGGTGCCCCTTTCCCTTGTTGATCCTGCTGAAACTGTTTTCTCAGGATAATGTTATAAAGCATGGTGCAGATGGTGAAGATTTCAGTATATGTACATGGGTTGTACTGCACGGCTCCCCCAGATGTATGTAGGCAGCAGAATTGCAACTTCAGCAGCCCAAATACAAGCTCTATGACATTTCTGGTTTGAGAGTATGCCTCATTATGGCATTCTTCAGTGGGTGTGTGTGCATTTATAATGGGCACCATCAGACACTGTTCCAGTGCATATCCTGCATCACCCAGTAAATTATCCTGTGGGATATCATCTCTAGTGGACATCTGATACAGTTGTGAGTTGTGTAAGATATGTGAGTCATGGTAACTAACTGGGTTGCCAGCACACACATTCAAGATGATTCTTTTAGCATTACACATGACCTGGCAGTTAATGGAGTGGATGTCCTTTCTATTGAGGTACAGCCTGTCCTATTTCCCTGGTGGTGCCTTGATTTCTATATGTGTAAAATCTATTGCACACAGTACTTCAGGGTAGTGTGCTGTAGGGCAGAACTCTTGCATATTTGTGGCTCTGTCCTCAGGATTATAGGGATATATATGTGGTTACTAGCATGTTATAGCATATCATTCAGGAAATGATGGAGGATCCTGGATGCTGATGTCTGTGAAACCTCCAGCATGTGCCCTGTTGATCTCTGAAAGGTTCCTGTAGCTAAAATTCTAAGGGTTACGCATAACTTAGTCTCCACTGGTACTGGTTGCCATGGTTTGCCCTAGGTCTGAGGCGAGGATGACAGAGGTTGCACAGTTCCTGTACTGTGTCTCTATCCGCCTGTAGCATTTCACAATTTCCATGTCATGCAGATTGTGATAAGGTAACCTGGGTCTGAATACTACTCTCTTTCTTAGCCTTGTTCTATTAACATCATCAGCAGCATAGACGTCAGCCTCTTGCACATACACATGGATTAAAGTAAGAGCATCTCCTCCTTTCTGTATAAACTCCTTTCTGCGGCTGTATTCCAATAGGTTTTGGAATTTGCAGGGAAAAACAGCACTGAATCTGTATGGTTGTTCTATTCCTTGATGAATAGCTCCTCACTTTTGTATTGATTGATTGATTCGCATGCTGTTTAGCTGCTTATGTTGTAATTAACATACCACAATGTTTCATGTGGTTGTGTGGCTCTACATACTTACTAAATACAAAACTGTGTGCTACCATGTACACATTGTGCCGTGATGTGCATACAGTGTTAGCAGACCATATAGGGTTTATTGAATCCAGCACAATGACTTAATTGGAATATCTTATCTTTGTTTCCTTCACAAATATACAGTCTCTTAGTCCTTCTGCTTGCTTCTCTTTTGTATATCCAAGTGCCTTTTAGTCAGTAGTTCCAGATCATTAAAACTAAACATAAACAAATGTAGGCTGCATCTATCATTATCTAAACTGGTTGCAGGAAGCCAAGTAAAGAAAATTTTTGTTTACCTGGCTTCCTGCAAGCAGTTTACAATTTGACTTTCTTTACAAGTTACCTATCATTACTGAGCAGTTATAGCTTTGGATTTAAAATAGAAATCCTGCCACTGTGCATTGCCTCATATGTGGTCAACATTAAGACTAGAGATCGCAGTTCAGTGCGGATTGGGAAATTTACCCACTTCCTCATTGTGCTGTGATCTGTGAATTGGAATATATAATTTGCAGGGGGTGCGATAGGCTTGACTCCCTACAAAAATGTGTATTTCCTCAATGTGCAGTATAGAACTGCATAGATTTGTACTGCTAGGTAGGTGTTAAGTCTCAGCAAGTATAACAAATGATGATACAGAAAATGCTGAATTCGATATCATTGGTATTTTCATTTTAACATTGTTATATATATATATATATATATATATATATATATATATATATATATATATATATATATTGTCAACAACTGGGAAGGAAATGTAATAAGAATAACAGAGAATAGAGAGGCTTGAATATAGGCTAGAAGACTGAATCTGAAAACATTTGAGCAGATAAAAGGGATGGTGAAAATTAAAAGTCGTAAAGGCACACATAGAGGATTTGGTAAAAGAATAGCAGTACGGCGACAAGACAAAACGCTCATATGAAGGGTGCAACAGTGAGAAACAGGTTTATAAAAGATTGTCATGATTTCCGAGATTTATGAAGACAATGGTGGGTCAAGAACAATTGCAAATTAGAAGAGAATGACATGTGGAAAATGGGAAGCAGTACAGAAAATGTGAGACATACTCAAAAGGTGATTGCTAGCAGTTAGCAGTTGAGTATCTTATAGCTGGTTTTGCACCCTGACAAAGATTTACAAGAAAAAAGAAAGGAGTGTAGATACTTTTGATGTCACGAAGTAAGGGTTATATATACAGTAGATGTTTTGGATGCATCAACTGGAATGGATGCATGCATAAAGGAAGTGGAAGTTAAGCATATTCAGGAGGAAGTTGGGAATTACACAGTTTTGTACATCATGAAGAATAACCACCCATCAATGCCTTATTTGTGTACTAATCATTACCCTAGACCTATCACTAACCTTAACTCCAGACCTAACCATACCTCTCAACCATACCAAATTCTTCAGTATTAACCAGTTTTGAGGTGAAAATAATGGGGTGCCACAAATTTCTGAGTGGCCCCTTTAATTTCTGAATTTCCTGGGGTTTTTTTGGCTGAATTTTTGCTGATGTCATCACATGTTGGGAATGTGCGATGATGTCAGCTTCATGAGCAGAATGTGCTAACGTGTCGGAATTCAGCTGAGGGCTTGAGAGGGTGTGGACTACTCTGTGTTTATCTTTACACAGTTATACTAACATGTTGCAGGCAAGCCATTTGTGGTTCAAATTGTTAGTAAGTGCACTTAATACAGCAGTCATCGGACTTGAACCAGTCTCATCATGAGAAAATTAATCACCACCAGACCTAGTTCTTCCCCCGGCTCCTTGAGGTAAAAGAAAGAAAAAAAGAAATGCAATCATTTTCACCTTTATTTAGCGGGGGAGTCACACTGGTATTTCGTGTCACCAGGTTCCCTTTATACTATTCAGGGTCAAAGTATTTGGTGTATAGTGGTCTTTCTGTTTATTCTGAATAACCTGTATAATAACATTGCACCAAACAATGCATTGTCTTCGCCTTTTGGGCATTTGTTTCCATGTTCCCATTGTAAGTTTTGTGTTCCCCAGTGGCTTCAAAATAAAATGTTGACAGGTTACTCTGAGTAAGGAAATAAGGATCAGAATAATACACTCAAATCAAAATAATATATGAAAGGCAAAATTCAGTAATGTATGCAGCCTAAATTTTAAGAAGAAATACAATACTATTATAACAATATATAGACTGTCCAGTAGTTATTTTAATAAAGTGACAAGACTGTAGGGAGTGATGCAGGCTTTCATTAGGAGATCCAAAGAACAGCATTTCATAGCTAGAACTCTTGGTATAGTGAAGTATTTCCCCCTATTCTACTCCATAATTTGTTTTGCTTTATAAATAGATGGGCAAACAAATAAATTTGCAATATGTACAAATCAGATATTACAAGTAACCCCCAAACCATATAATGTACTTAAAAAAGACAGCCCCCCGGATTCATGAAGCTCGGTGCAAGGCCGGTGTAAAGCCTGCACCAGCCGTGTGGCATATAAATTGTGTAGTAGCGCCATATGCATATTAATGAAGGTGCACCGCTACCACATCCACGTGCATAGGACTCATGCGCGAGTGCATGGGGCGTTACTAAGCTGCGCCCGGAGGCGTGTCAATGTTGGCTGGCAATGAGCAACCTAAACTGCTGAATATTATATCCTGCCTGCAATAGTAATCGCACCTATCAGTGTCCGTGGATAATGAAACGTATGCAAAGCATGCAAGACAGTTCCCGGCCACACAAAATGGAGAACCAAACAGAAATGCACGCAACATAATATGAGTTTCCGTCCATGGAACAAATGACATTTAAAATTGTGTGTCCGTAATGTACTTCACTGTCAGAAGTTATACCCAGTGGAAGTGAAGCTCATCATGTCAGCACGCCGCCAATACACACGTCTAGCCCCATGGGTATGGTCACCAGCAGTCCCACAGTGGTAGTCATAGTACACAGCAGGGCAGTTGTGGCTATATAACAACCGTAAAGAAACCTGACAGTCCATATTGTATACCAAACACACACAAACATATGTATATTAAAATGTGCTACACACATGAACAGGAACGTAACCATCACATACACATAGGATGCTATATGCGGAACCGGGATATCCAAAAGTAGAACCTATGCCTGCAAATGCAATACGCAACAACCCCTGTATAGCACATAACCCGCACCCATGTCCGAATGTCTACCAAATCCAGCTACCAGCCTTGCGCATCCGTACACCTACACATAGCGGGTATTCCCCATATGTAGTAGAAAGTATCGTCTTAGGCAGTGTCTGGATTTCAAATATGTATCCCACGTTTGTAAACATCCCATCACAGGTACGTAAATCCAAATGCCCGTGCGTTAGTGTTATGGCAAAATGTGTGTACATCCCACGTGGGATAAGTAACCTGTTGAAACCTCAGAGTTGTTTACACGCCACGGTGTCCACTATTGTACACATCTGGACAAAACATGTATGTGTAGTCACGGTACTGTTCAGTTTCTACACAGACATGCAATTCATACTACGCAGGATGGAACAGCTGTCCACCATGCAGGTCACCCCACTAGGGTTGCCACCTGTTCAGATGGCCAAGGTGGGACATCCCTTATAGAAATGTGAGAATTTGCAGGATAAAACATACCCCTGGCCTGTGCAAAGTACAGAATTACATGTGTATGCCAAGATAAAAGCTAATGCCATAGCATTTGAATAGCTTATGCTATCTCAAATAATAGTTATGTGTACCAGATACAAAATACCTGTATCATGCAATTAGTACAGAAATGAAGAAATATATTATTGTCTTAAAATCACAGGACATTTGCCATGTCTTAGGTGTCATCGCAGGACACAACTGTCCAAAGTGGGACCTCCCTGCAAGAGGAACAAGTGGTAACCCTACTCCCCACTGAATTATCGACAGTATATATTCAACTCAATCACATACCGACACCACCTCTCAACCTATTACAGCAACAAAACCTGGACAAAGCCTAAAAGGATGGGTGGACAAATAGGGACAGATGTAATTACTGCTCTCACAAGCTTCGAAAGTTCACGGAATAATAGTATGTACATAAGCAGGAAATGTTGTGAAGGATGTGGGGTAGTCCCCAGTATTACAGAGGTCCGTATATATATACTGTAACAAGCCGTCACATATGTTGACTGTACTACTGCATACCCATAGTTAATTCATAGTTAAGTCATGTGCAAAATAATAACCCTCGTAAGAATGAATACAGGAAATAGTCAAATGTGAATGGGAACACCACTCACCGTGGATTATGTATCGTAACCGCCCCCACACATATTATGTATTGCCAACATCATAAGCTGCTGACAGGTGCCCAAACACCTGTGTCTGTAAACACAGATTAAATGTTTACAATGGACAAACCCTGTCCATGTGCTTTGTCTGACATTTGAACACGGTCAGGGCAGTTCCGTTCTCCGGGTGGACAAGCCTAAACCCAGATCACCACATGAACACCCTGACAATTAAAGACCTGTATGTGTCAGGACTATAAGCCTTTGGGTTCTGAATATCCCTGCAGTGATGAAATATGCAGCATGGGTCCAGAGCAGTAGGGAATAGGGAACGTGTAACATGTAGTACCGCATTTTTCCCAGCAGGAGAATGGATGCCTGTGACGTAAGTGAAGCGGTGAGGCATATGTTAATGTAGCTATGTACTATGGGTATGCATATAAATGAGTCAGAATACCAAACGTATAGTGGTTACAGCATCCGGCCAACGTGAATGCAGTCCCGGTTGAACAACGACTACAGCACATATAATGTGAAAGTGTAATGAATGCGTCTGTGCTGTACAGACAGTTAAATATGTAAAGGTGAACGTGTGTTTTGCAAACATCTGTTAACAGTATTACAGATAATTACTGGTACTGTCACAAGTAATAAAGCCCACATAAGCACAAAGACTTAGTAAACATATGTAACCCACAATAAGGATATGCATGCTGCGCTGCGTAACCCACAATAAGGAAATACAAGTGCGCCTGTGCATGTGTGATCCGCTCACAGCATAGTAAATGAATGCTGTTTCCCCCATGTTAGTTATACATGGCTCAAACCTGTTAACCTTGTAAAGTATGAAACCGGACAAAGCCATGCAAACTACCGGTACAAATAGGGACAAACACCAGATATGTGCCAGAACAAACATAGAAAGTGGATAGAATAACGGGTGTATCAGTAGCATGGATTCTCTGAAGGGTATGCAGTCGTAACCTGAACTGCTTGCCAGAAATCCCCACTGTAAGTCTCAAATGAAATGCCACGACATTGCCAGATAGACACAGGTTTATTTAAAACACATCAAAGATAAAGGGGCAAGCAGCTGTACACTCTGCGACAATCTGTATAGTGGAAAGGTATGGTATGGATATAGATATATGTGTATACACATAATCCACAGACGTAAACTGAAGCAAGTTATGAAATGAGGATTGTACATGTATATATGTATACACAACAGACTTATGTCCCGTAGATATGACATATGTAGATAAATAGGCGACATTATATCTAATATGGGTAGACAAACAGACATGCAGGAAAGGTGAATAAACCACAGCATTCCAAACCATTGGCCAGAAAGTGACAGTCCAGCAAGTTCTACACTTTAAACATGCAGATAGGTGTCCATTGCAGGACTCCAAAAATTGAATCTTACGTAGTGTCAACCGACATTGACACAAAAGAAGTGACCGCAGCAAATACAAAATAGCTGTACATGCAACAGTATCAGGTGCAAGGGTGACGACACATGTGTCGATAGAATGTATGATGTACGAACTGATATCCGGAGAGTGGGGAGTGCATATAAGTGTCTCCACACCTATTATTGTGTCAACTATCTACGTTTGTAAGAGCAACATGTCAATACTGCCCCTATGTGTCCCACTATCAGATAAGGCCTTGTCCAGCAACTTGCTCTAGAAGGTGGAGTGGTATGAACAGAAACAGATCCATGTGTGTGGAAACAGCAATATCGACTGCAAGATAACGCAGAAGGTATGAAATGTGCTGCAGTAGGACGTGCAGTACTGTCCGCAGGTATGTGCTGACATGTAAAATGACACAGCAGTCTACATGAAGAACCTATAGGGCTGTCACCTTTACAAATGATAATAGTGGGACATACCCAGAGCCATGCACACAGCACAAATAGACATACACACATCAAAACTAGGCCATGATACATGAAGCCTCCGGCGTGTACGAGTACAGTGAGAGTACAGCAAGGTTAGATGTCTGCCAAGATATACAGCAAACACCTGTAAGGGCGTGTAACACCGCCCGTAACACGGACGTTGCATGGACAATGTTGGGAGTTGCAACATACCCCATTGGTATGTGAAAGCTATGCAAATATGCGATACATGAAACAGTCAGCTGTCCATGCAAGAGCAGAGTTATGGGCAGAAAATAGATTTTATATATATATATATATATATATATATATATATATATATATATATATAGAGAGAGAGAGAGAGAGAGAGATACAGACATACACACACACACACACATGCGGCAGGGCTGGTAATCAAACCTACACATGACTACCCTATCACACTACAGCATGACGCACTTACAGAACACGCTACCGAGATTACTAAACACAGCAGACACACAGGAATTCTACTAGGTGCGTGTCAACATCCGCAAAGACAAAGACGTCAGCAGGATACATCTGTGTTGCGAAGCATCTAAAAGCATAACCTGAGTCCCCAGGCAGACGGGAGCATGCACACACACACACACACACACATCTGGCAGGCCTGGGAATGAACTTACACCTAACTACCCTATCACACTACAACATGACGCATTTATAGAATGCGCTACTGAGACTACTGAACACAGCACTCCCAGAGGCATACTTCTAGGTGGGTGACATCATCCGCAAAGGCAAAGACGCCAATAGGGAATGTATGTGTTGTGAGGCATCTAAAAGCATTACTGTGTCCCCAGGCAGCTGGAAACACACACACACACACACACTTGGAAGGGCCGGGAGTTGAACACACACCTACCTACTCTAACACACTACAGCATTATGCATTTACAGAACGCACTACTGAGATTACTGAACACAGCACTCCCAGAGGCATACTTCTAGGTGGGAGACATCATCTGCAAAGGCAAAGACGCCGATAGGGAATGTATGTGTTGTGAGGCATCTAAAAGCATTACTGTGTCCCCAGGCAGCTGGAAACACACACACACACACACACACACACACACACACACACACACACACACACACACACACACACACACTTGGAAGGGCCGGGAGTTGAACACACACCTACCTACTCTAACACACTACAGCATTACGCATTTATAGAACGCGCTACCAAGTTTACTGAACACAGCACTCCCAGAGGCATACTTCTAGGTGGGTGACATCATCCACAAAGGCAAAGATGCCCATAGGGAATGTATGTGTTGTGAGGCATCTAAAAGCATTACTGTGTCCCCAGGCAGCTGGAAACACACACACACACACACACACACACTTGGAAGGGCCAGGAGTTGAACACACACCTACCTACTCTAACACACTACAGCATTACGCATTTACAGAATGCGCTACCGAGATTACTGAACACAGCACTCCCAGAGGCATACTTCTAGGTGGGTGACATCATCCGCAAAGGCAAAGATGCCGATAGGGAATGTTTAGAGAGTGGGCGGTCTGAAAGCATATTACCGTCCCAAGGTAGACGTACAGAAACACACCAGTGCTGTCAACGGGCCAACTAAATATCTACAGAGCACAACAACACTGAATAGATATGGGATGCGCCACAGACAGTACACCCTTCGAGAGAGCAACAAGTGTGTTCAATGTAGGCATCCATCGTGACATTGAAATTGGACATCTGGTGCCTGGATGACCACCATGGCTATACAGGATGTCAATGGCCATGCCCACACACTTAGTATCACACGTCTGTTTGAAATGTACTGTGTGTCCATCTACACAATGGTGTACTGGGCATGCTCACACACTTAGCTGTTGCAAAGGGCCAACTTGCATGCACACGGAGTCTAATCACGGAAGGGTGCAGTGTGGAATGTACTGTGTGTCCATCTACACAACGGCATACTGGGCATGCTCACACACTTAGCATTTGCAAAGGGCCATCTTGCATGCACACGGAGTCTAATCATGGAGGGGCACAGTGTGGAATGTACTGTGCGTCCATCTACACAATGGCGTACTGGGCATGCTCACACACTTAGCTGTTGCAAAGGGCCATCTTGCATGCACACAGAGTCTAATCACGGAGGGGCGCAGTGTGGAATGTACTGTGTGTCCATCTACACAACAGCGTACTGGGCATGCTCACACACTTAGCATTTGCAAAGGGCCATCTTGCGTGCACATGGAGTCTAATCACGGAGAGGCGCAGTGTGGAATGTACTGTGCGTCCATCTACACAACGGCTTACTGGGCATGCTCACACACTTAGCTGTTGCAAAGGGCCATCTTGCATGCACACGGAGTCTACTCACGGAGGGGTGCAGTGTGGAATGTACTGTGTGTCCATCTACACAACGGCATACTGGGCATGCTCACACACTTAGCTGTTGCAAAGGGCAATCTTGCATGCAGATAGAGTGTACACACAGAAGGGCACAGTAAGGTATAACTGCCCTCATGCACAGGGCGGTCACACATGCAGTGACCTGTACACACACAGCTGCCATCACAGCTGTCACAGGTGCAGGTCACACACGTACACACTGCAGTGTACACTGCAGCTGTCAAGTCAGCACCATGTCGTTGGTGCAGCACTACACAGCCTTACGGTCCAACAACATCATGTGACACATGACCACTGGGCTGTACAGCGGTGTACACCAGCTGTGCAGAGTACACACGTACCAACAGGGATCCAACAGGTGTTATGCATTGCAATGATACCAGTATATATGAACAGGTCAGCTCAAGACATACCATGGCCCTTACACAGCTGTGACACCTGACTGTTGCTCTACACCAATGAACACATGCCTGGGTATGTCATACATGTGATTGTGTGGATGTGTGCATGGACTGCACACACAACACATACATACATGGCCTTTGATGTACCTCGTGCATAACACTGGCCTAATCAGTGCTACACACGCGAATTGAATGTGGGCCCATGTCTGTTGAATGCTCACACTACAGGGGGTAGCAGTGTTGACCGGGACACATACCCTTGTACTGGTCGCCTGTGACACCAGTGATATCATACCGCAGTCCATGTGTTATGTATGTCAACACACATGTCCAACAATAGCAATGCATACAAACATGGCAACAGTAGACACATGTGACATCTGTACTGTGCATGCAGCAAACATACATGTGCAGTGGCCGATGTCCCTAACATAGTTGCACCTACCTACAACATGCAGATGCAATGCAGACCCATCATTGACATCTGTATACGGTGACATACAAACAGCACGTATGGAGGGATGCGTGTACATAACATGGTGAACCACCTGACTAGATGTATGTGTGCAGGGAGTGGCTCACAGTTGTGTCACACACCATCCTATCATGCCATGTGCTAACTGTACGCTATGTCGCTGTTACGTGACGGTGCTGACATAATGCATACCCAGTGGTCAGGTGTTAACAACTATATGTCATATGGCACCTGTAACACCTACACCCTCTCGTGTGTATATAGCAGCACATTTGCCAGATATAGCGTTGGTACACATAATGCAATCAATACTGCTGCATGTCCATCAAACGTGTCATCATATGGCTGGTGTATCATTCCCAGCACTGCCATGTGTGTCCGAATGTGTGACCCGGGATGCCACATATCATGGGGAATATGTCACAGTTGCTACATATCCCTGTACAATATTGTAGATAACTTTACATATGTCAGTGTGGGAAGCATGACGTTCGCCAGTGAGGTGCATCACACACATCGGCTGTCCGTATACACATGTTTGGTCACCACAGTGTGTGTGTGTGTCTGTATGTATGTCTGGTGCTTGGTGTGAGTGTGTATGCTAATATACGGTGGGAAATTATCACTGGCCCCACGTGTTGACTAACCAGTAATGGTGATGCATTGCGCAACCCTGTTGATGCCATAGGTCCCAGGCATACTGGCTACCTGTGCATGTCCCTTCTCTGGGACACGTCGTGTGGGTGCATAGTATTGTGAGGGTGATGACCACAAAGGCAAGGGTCCCCAGCTGCACACTATGGGGTGTGCGTTATAGTGGTGTACACCTCGTGACTGCGGCCATGTTCATGTACTGTTACAGGGTCCTACTGCTGCACAGTGTGGCCTCCAGCTACCAAGTGATACCTCACATCATCATTGGCCAGGCCGCTGTGTACAACCCCTGCACCATGTCACCATACCTGTAATGTGTCCTGCTATGTATGTCACGTCTCTGTCCAGTGCAGCCTGTGGCACCGATCACATGCGTCAGGTGCAGTATATGTGTGGACATCTGTGTCATGTTTGTGTGTCCAACAGTCAGGATGAAGGTACATGTAGTATGCTGATATTGCCAGATGTGCCTGTGTGTACTGTACAGTTACACGTGGGGGACTGCAAACACTGCTACCTGTAGGCACATGCAAGTACACCGTAGGAGGGAACCAGGGTATCACAACCAACATGGTGCTACAGATGTAACCGTGATACATACCGTGAACACATCACAATGCATGTTGCACCTGCACTACATGGTGTGACTGGTGCATGTCGACAGTACACAACCTATGTCACATACACAACTCAGTATTCACACACAACCACTACAACATACACATCCCTCACTATGCATACACAGGTATTACATACACCTCTCACTATGCTGTTCACCCTGTGCATCAGAATATTTGTGCATAACCCTGCACCGATGGTGTGGATGACAGGGATGTGGCACAGGTGTCATCATATGCACAGGGTGATATGTTTGCCAGGGGCATAGGCTGCACACAACCCCTGCAACATACACATCCCTCACTATGCATACACAGGTATTACATACACCTCTTACTATGCTGTTCACCCTGTGCATCAGAATATTTGTGCATCATCCTGCACCGATGGTGTGGATGACAGGGATGCGGCACAGGCTTCATCATATGCACAGGGTGATATGTTTGCCAGGGGCATAGGCTGCACACAACCACTGCAACATACACATCCCTCACTATGCATACACAGGTATTACATACACCTCTCAGTATGCTGTTCACCCTGTGCATCAGAATATTTGTGCATAACCCTGCACCGATGGTGTGGATGACAGGGATGCGGCACAGGCTTCATCATATGCACAGGGTGATATGTTTGCCAGGGGCATAGGCTGCACCACTGGATAACATCATGTGTGTGTGTAAGGGCCAGTGAGTTGACTGGACATGTCTGTGCAGAATGCATGTGGATGTTGTGGAGCCCTACAGTTGTGTTTGCTGTGTGTGTGTATGTGTGTACACAGTTCTGCCATTTGTGATGCCTACACGGGGTATAATTGACAGCCCCAGATTGCACAGTGCAGGTTGTACAGCTCACTGTGTCCATCCACGGCCACATGACCTGTGCCTGCCTGAGATTGCACAGGCACTACCAGGTGGAGGTACAGAGTGGCTACTGTCCGACGACACATATCCGCTGGAAACATGTCCCCACTGAGACCATCCAGGGCCACGTCCACGTGGCCTGCTGTGTCCTGGTGTTGACAGCGCAGCAGCAGCTGCACTGCTACCGGCACTATGGGAGCGGGCATGTGAGGTGGCACGCTCATGTCGACCTACACTAGGTGGTGTTGCTGGCCTACATCCACGTGGCCTACGCCTCACTCCTACCAGGTGTTCCAGCACAGACAGTTCCTCATGATTGCCATGCCTCGGTCAAGGGTTCCGACCATTTCACCTAGTCGCCTATCCAGAACATTAGCAATCTGCTGTTGAGCATTTGCCAATGCCTGGATGTTGTCATTTAGGGTATGGATAGCAGCCCTCTGCAGCCTCTGCCCTTCTCTGTTCTGCTGTTCAGCATGTGCCTGTGCTGCCATTACAGTCTGGAACATGCGTCTGGTGATACCAGTTGCTGCGCTCTGTCCTGCAGGTGCATGTCTGCCAGAGGTCCTCCTACGAGCAGCACCGGCCACATGCCTGTGTGGCACATCTGCAGTCATTACACTGACAACATGGTGTGTAGACACACTTTCTGTAGCCACCACACATTCCTGTTCCACGCCAACAGATGCTGACTGTCCTTCCTCTATGGCCACCGGTGATGCGGTATGTGTTGGCAGCAGAACTGTGTGCGGGGAAGAGGGGGACATAGCTGGGATGGTAACCATTGGCGCAGATTCAGCCCCTGAAAACCCTGCCTGTACCTCATGCATATGTTCAACACCACTAGTATCTGTGGGGACACTAACATCAGATGGACCGCAGGAGGGTAACGCACCGACATCACCTGTGAATGCAAAGAAATACTGTAAAGTACAATAGACACAGACAACCACACACACACAAACACACACACACACAGACACACACACACACACAGACACACACAGACACACACAGACACACCATGCATGTGATTTGTCAGCTGGCATGCAGCATGCCTGCGGTAGAGCAGAGGGCATGCAGCTCAGACATTAATAGTGTTAGTAAGCATACCTCCCTGGGGTGCACACTACAGCAAGCAGGTGTCATATCAGTAGCCATGCAGTTCACACAATCATGGTAGTATGCATGCATCCCCAGAACAGGATAACAATACACATGGCTGACGTGACCTTGACATGTAATTTGCTGACATGTGCATTAGCATGTATACATGTTTGACACAATGGTGTCCTGACACATGTACAGCAAATAATGGGCTTCACATTGCAGTGTTGTGTGCATGCCCTACAGATAGAATGCATGTTTAGCAAATGTGCATGAGCACGGGAGGGTAGTGTGAGCAGTCTACATTGCTATACAGTGTGAAGTACAGACACTGTGCCATTGCATGGCAACATGAGGCATGTATGTTGCTGTAGAATGCATAATATGTACACATTGCATAGCCATAACTGCAACACAGTCGTGATGTTTGACAGATCGTATATGGTAGACTTCAGTGACACCTCCAGTAGCTGTGCACAGGCTTTTAGGTTGTCCACTGTACCACATCAACTGTATAATCGGTCAAAAAAGGCTATAATTGGACCATGTGTGGAGAATGTGCAACAGGGTGATTACACATCCCATGTACTGTGTGGCTACATGTCTCTGGCCATCCCCCATGGCCATGTGTGCACATGTGGTGGCCAATTGTGTGTGATGGGCATCTTCTCCACATGTCTGTGTGGTCCCATATGACATACACCCATACATGTCAGATATGTCACATTCCACAGGTCTATGCAGACAATGGGTTGTATGTTTGGTATGTGGGGTATAGGTCATGTGATAGTGTGACAATATTGCAGACAGAACACTACATATCTGGGACATGTCAGGTGGCACATCACAATGTGTGCACCCGATGCAGGGGCATATGACACAATGGTGACACTTGTGGGCTGCCCATATCACAGCTCACTGTGTGGTACTGTGTGCGTACCACACATGTTGTTCCAATGCATACTACATATGCCTCCATTGTAAAACACCTCCACCGTTGTATACACAGCTGATCACACATGTCACAATGACAAGTACTGTGGTTTCAAGTCTGTGTATCATTACATGTGAATATATTGCACATGGGTGGCGTGTGTGAATGCATGGTGGTGCGACCTGCATATCATGACTGGAACAAACATCAGGTGTGCAAGTGTTAACTGAGCACATGGCAAATAGATCTACACTGTAACATGCCTGATACTGATGACAGTCTCACCTGCAACGGACCCATGTCTGTGCGGCACGCCAGAGGTACCTGTATAGGGGTGACACACCAGTATAAACATTATCCATGACTGTATGACAGCAACAGGTTGCACTGTGCAATTGCACACATTCACCTGTGTAATAGCATATAGTATGCACATGTGTGCATACACAACGTAGCATACTGTAGTATGCAGCATGTGTGTCCACATACCTGGCATATGTTGTTACTTTACATTATGTACAGTGACACATGCAACTACATGGGATATAATAGCCATATGTGCATTACTGACTTACCAGGCAACTCCAGGCTCATTGGTTGGGAGACACCCACCTCCACGATGGCAGCTAGTGTTTCTGGATGCTGTTCCCTGGGTGTCCCCAGACTGGCCAGTAACTCCTTGGTGTGTGTGAGTGGGGGCTGGGTTGGTGGCCCACCACCTGTTCCACCTTGTTCCCTGGCGATTGCAGTGGCACGCTGTTTTGCATGTCGTATCAGGTCCGTGCAGTGTCTGCGCACCTGCTGGTAGGTGCGGTTATGGCCACCCACATCGTTCACCCTCCTGCGTAGATCCTGCCACAGGTCATCCCACTGCTGGGCATGCTGTGGCACATGGCTGAACAACAAGTCATAGTTGTCATAGAGCTGTGGGATGAGGACATCATCCTCCTGGCGGGTGTATGCTGGGAGGCGTGTACGGGGCATTATCTGTAAAACATAGTGATGGTGACAGGTCACAGTTTCAGAGATGTACAGAGATACTGCAGCACATACATTTCTATGACATCTACTGCATCTGCACAGTTATCTTTGCAAAGCACCATGACACTGACATGACTGACGTGTTCGTGTCACACATGTCACACCCATTATGCATTGGATATCATCACCATATATGTGTGTCACCTCATTACAGTGTTCATACTCCATGTAAATGCTGCCTTGCTGTGGGCATATCTATTTGCCTGCACTTGTGTTCTTACCTATCTGCACATGCCTCGATGTGTCCACGGTACTACTGTTGACCTGGATGCTGTGTATATGTCACATATCAGCACAGACACAGCCGGAATGGACTTGAGCAGTGACAATGCACACATACGCATGGACACCTGTACATGCATGTGTTTTGCCATATACATCTACACAGCACTGTACAACTGTTCAACATCCTGACACGGATCGCCTGTATTACACATGTGATAGACATGGGACAATGGATAGTCAGACGACATTCGCAGGGATGGTCATCAACCATAGCATGTGCGGGCACGGTTTCCACACTGTTACAGATGGCCATTGTGCCACCGCAAGCTGCATTAGTGCCACATTACTGATCCAGTCAGTTGATAGTACATCTACAATGCGGCCATCACACCATGTATGACTGGGATGACATCTCCAACTTTGATGGACAGGGTTGCATGGTATGGCGGGTGTATGTCACATATATGGCACAGGGATCTGTCCAGCCTGTGGCGATCCTAGTATTAGGACGGTGGCTGTCCATGACATGTCATATAGATCAGGATATGGACATGTAGCATGTCCATCATCATGGTGTAGCAAATGTCCTTCTGCAAGGTAGATGGCATGCTGCATAGTGGAGGTGTGGATTGTGAAGGCTGTTATCGCACATCCATGCTTAGCCATTACCCCTTACAGGTGGTATGTGATCCAATATTGGTCACCACAGTGCTGTATATGCCTGGCCACTGATCTCCGTGCTCATAGATGGCACCCTGACATGACATGGGTACCTCAGATGACTACCTAAGGGGCCTGGAGACGTCACCATGTCGGGGGTGCACTGCACAGCACCATCCCTTACACAGTGTCCATAATGTTGACCACAGCCTAGGTAGCAGTTTATGGGTACATGGATGTTCACCTAGCGGTGACACTGCTGGTATCATCCATCAGACTGTGCACATATGTCACACACCTCACACACACAGCCCATTCTGTATGTTGTTCACAACACTGACACAGCTAAACTGATAGGTCATGGCCATTCACAGCCTTACATACACAGATGCCCAACATTTGTGTGTGTGGTATGGGCTACAATGAGGGTGGGGTACAACATATTAACCCTGTTCTACTGTATCTGGCACAGATGTGCTGTGCACATGTCACTCTTGCACCTTTTGTAGTTGTGGGTCAGTCAACAGGCCTCTGGTGGAACACACCTGTGACATGCAAAGGTATTTGTAATCAAATATCCGTGCTATCTTGTACATCTGTACTGCTAACATCTACAGTGCTAATGGTTCATGGACATGCACACCATACTCAGCAGGGTTATAGTGCAGTGCCACCCTAAATGACTGTCATCACCACTTGTGGGTTGATATTATCAAACACCCTATCTGTATTGTATGGTCATGCTAGGCACTTGTTCAGAACATGTGAGCATGTCATGAGCTAATGATTACTATAGCACCCATTCCACACCATTTCCCACAGGTACACTGGATGTCCTACACTTCCCAGCTTGCTTAAGGTACGACAGCTGTTGTACACACGTAACGCACATATCCTGTGGGGCATGGGTGTTTATGCAGGCATGTCCAACCGTTACCTACCAGTGCTACTGCCTGTCTATTTGAGGGATATGTCGTACATGTGGCAATAGAGCAATTGTCTCATGTACACATTCAATGCTCACTTCCCAACATACGGCACTACAGCCTGTGGGGGATGCACGTCTGCAGCCGTGCTGGGCCCATAGCTCTCAGGTGTAACTCATTACGGGGAACGTACCTCATTTAGGGTTATAAAAGGTGCATGTTCCTCAAGGTTCCACATTGGAAGGGTCTGTCACACATTCATTGTTGTACATAGTTTACCTGCTAGCCATGGCTAGATAGATGAGAATCATAGTAATTCATTGGAATATCTGTTTTATATGTACGACCAGCCAATTTTAGCCATCATATGCCCTTCCTAGTTGATGCTGTTAGTAAGCCAGTTGTAAGTGTTCCACGTTTCGCCCATTTGTCACACTGTATGAGGGCTAATTTTCCTCATTTTGGGGACAGGAGGCTGACAGCTATGGCTGGGGTAATGCTGTCGCCAACCCTGACTGCACCTGACAGTCATTTGGGGAAGTGTAACATTCGCAACACACCTCACCCATCACATAGTCTCACATAATCTACACCACTGGCCACACCTACGAGGACAACCTGTGCAGTACGTCTCCATACTCACTGTAGGCACCAGAGGTAGCCCCCATCATGGAAGACAACATCACCAGCTTATAGCCCACAGACTCATGTGTGCCCACCACATACAGCCAATAGTGTGTTATAACATTCACAACACACCAGTCATAGCTGACTCTGTAGGGTGTCACACTGCAGTTCCACACAGCAGGCTACACAAGGCGTTAGTCGCTTACATCTTGCTGTCGGGTAAGTGCTTCTGCAACATAACCTATGCACCCATGCCACACCTCACCAGGTACGATATATCTGTCAGTCGCCATGTTAGTGTGACTGCCCTGTGATGCCACTTCACAGACTATGTGTGCAGGGACATGCAATAGCTCACCAGTCTTATAGCCCTGAGGGTGTGGGCCTAGCCTTGGGGAGCATTTTGCATTCGTCCAGACATGATACCACTGTACAATGACAGACTGTGTCACTTCAACAGTTGCTTATGCTCCTATTGTCATTCCACAGGCATGTGGTATCTGTCTGTGGCACAGATGACTTGCACCTGTCGGCCCTGGGAGTACAGCTCACATGCTAGGCTCTTGCTGCTGCTATACTGCCTGTCCTGCACAGTTTCCAATAACTGTCACTGGCAGGGCAGTAACTGGCATGCGTGACATGGAGTCATGTGACACATTGCTTGCATCTTCCCCTGTGACGCATGCAGGCAAGGCACACCTTATAATGCACCGCTCCAACATCTCTGCAGTGACTGGGACCTGCCTGTAGACTCTGCAGAGCACACCTGCAATGACAGGTTATAGACGGACCATACCTTCCAGGCACATACCTGGACCGGCACACCCACAGCTGAGGGGTTCCCATATCCCACTATGTTTTGCACACATCCTGGCAAGTTGCTTAGCACAATGCATCAGAGGTGCTCCACGTGCAACTAACTGTGTCCGGGACCGCTATACACATTGTAACAATCAACAGAGTCAACATCATACCCCACGGGTAACATACCTTCTATGGTGGTATAGTGGACAGTGGGCCTCAGCTACTACTGATGTGTGACTGACACTACCCCACACTTCACTGGGATAGCCACTCATGTACCGACACATCCATGAGTCATACCCTCCACTCTGCTGGATCAACACATACACACCACCTCCAAGACCTACATTACCCTTGGCATGAACACTACCACCATGTGACTGGTGTTACACACCTGGGGTTATCCCCTCATTGGTGGATTCCAAACATATGCTAATCTACCTTGTTAGCCACATCCCGGAAACACCCATCACAGCATACACAGTACATGTGTACTACTACACCTACTACAGACGTCTGCTGACAGCGGTTGTTAACATCATGACACCCATGCAGATGGACAATGCACATACAAATGCTGACACATACCCCAGTGCACTTAATTAGCATGTACACAACTGCATGGATCATGCTATTCCACACAGAGCCATGATGGTACACACCAGATAACAGACGCCACTCTGGTGGTCATGTTCCACGGACATATGATGTACAACAACAGGTGTAGGCTGTTGCACAGTGGTGTACATTCCCATGTGTGGGGTGGCTCACTGGTCAGCCGTGGTGGGGCCACAGGGTTCCTCATCACATACTCCAAGACTAGCTACGTAAACATGACTGCCACACATTCCGGGGTGTACCACCAGGCATTATGGTGGTATGTCAGTATTCGATGGCAACACCCACATCTGCTGTCACATACAACAGTCACTCAGGAACATTGCAGACCCAGGTATTGTTGGCAGCATGCTGAAGGATGGATTCAATGCTGACAGTACACCCTCTCACTCACTACAGGGCCGCAATCCATACATGAACATTGTGGTGTCCCTGTCTTCACACCTACACAGCACTGACCTACACTCTATGTGTCCTGGGACACTGGCCCCATGTCACCTTCCAATGTCCCAGGCTGTGATGTCCACCAACCTCTGAATTACTTGTCTCCCCACTAGGCCACCATATTCAGTAATAGCCTTGTTTCAGACATTGTAGACCCTGAATGGCACACAGCAGCATTTATCACACTACACACAGGTGGCACCACATTGCACGAGTGGGACTATAGTCCTACACACCTGACTGGACTGTTCTGCGTGGCTATGGGGCACATCGTCAAGGACGTCATTCTCAGAGACATTGTTGGTCTCCTGTCCTCTGCTGCCACCGGGTTGGGCTTGTTAAGGCCAGAGCATGGCCCCTACACATGGTGGACTCCTTTCATACAGTTACCAGGGCAGTTGCTGATGGTATGGGAGTCCACACATCCTACATTGTCCTCTCATTGCCTTTCAGCACCATTCCCCATTCTGGTATTGACAACATACACATCTACCTGCACATCGTACCCTGTGTCTCAGGATGTTATGCTATGTGGCTCATGGACAGGACACACAGTGAGGCCAGCATACCATAGTACCTACTACATGTCAGGTACTTTGGCATACCACAGTCCTCAGTCATAGGGCCCCTCATGTTAAGTATATGCTTCCCTGCGGAACAGGCTGGCACAGGGGACTTTCCCTGCCTAGCTTTAGAACCCCTACATACCATGCGCCATGATTGCTCCACCAGCTGATACTGACTCCAACCATACGGGTGTCGCTGTGACAGATACATAATATGACTATCATGGCATCAAGCTGCATGACACAAGGTGCATGCACATCACCTTTGCATTACACCATTCACCCACTGACTATCACATGGATGGTAGTCCCCTACATACATATCACATTGTACATGTTTGCAGTACACACATATGTCGCACCCACTCCTGTGGTTATCGTATTGCCACTGTGGCATTGATATCCTCCTACGTGGCTACACCTATCTGTACTGGGTGTGTAACTGGTACATAGGCACCCATTGTACCTCTGAACTCAAGACATCTACACAAATTCAAGGGTACACCACCCCATTTAGGGTGTACCTTACACAACAGCTACAGCTTTACATGCCACAACATTAACACGCCATGACGTTTACTGAGCTCCGACAGTTTAAATATGCAGCTGCACTATGGACACCACATCTGTACACATTTGCATACTACATACTCAGGGGTGACCTCTGCTGATCAGACAGGGCCCATGTCCACAACATTATTGATGGATATACTCCTCATACGCAACATAAGCAGAGGCCACTGTGAGCAACATGCTCATGGATATGTGCACACACGCCACAATGAGTGGAATGTGCTTCTGGGTTACATTCCCAAACAGGACACTCACCATGCTGTGGAACATAAGTCCTCTGTACATCACGCAGGGACACTCAGTAGCACTGTTCATGTGATACCTCCCTTGGTGGTTGGGAGACACATGTAGGCCTGGGATCACTGCAGTGGCTGTACTGTGCAGTGTTGCAGGTGACACCTGGCTCTGCTCTTCACAGGACACTACCCTGGAGAGGTGCCACTAGTGTAAACACTGTAGTTGTGCTTACACATGGACTTGACAGACTGCATAGTACCCCACTATGCACCTGTGCAGCTATTACATGTCCTTTGTGCATGGTTACTTGGTAGCCCTTCCATTTAGATTAGCTATCATGCTATTACTATGTCCCATACCTACAGGCCATATGTATCCTGTTATTGTACATACCAATAGATGATACCTGTGGTATGCATGATATGCCTGTTATGCTGTGTAGAATATCTGTCATATCTACCTATAATACTATACATTACACATATTTCACATAGTATCCCATAATGCAAAGCATACTTGCTCAGCGGGACCACCTTACATATGTCATTAACGTTATTTACCCATACACATGCGTGCTGTGACAGTATATCAACATATACTATCCCCTGCTATGGCACATCCTTGTTGGACATACCCTACCACTGACGGCGGGTTGTATGGCATTGTTCTGTTTAATGGTCTCATGTAGCATCCCTTCTGGTGTCTGTGCTGTGTACCTTGTGTCCCACTGCTGGATGCACAGATTCTATAAGCGTTAGTATGCTCAGCAAGACATCACTACATCAATACCTTTCCCCACTTTATGCATTGCGGACACGTTTAATTAGTGCAAACCAGGCTATACATACAGTAAAACTAATTAATACGGATCATGCTATACATAACCTTACATATCGGGCATTCTACATACCTTGTTGTCATTACAGCATTTCGTTTCTATCTCTCTCACAGTGTTTCAACTGTTTTTCGGTATGAGCATACGGTTTGAATGTCTGGCAAGTCATCCATATATACGTCGTTACCTGAAACATGTAGATTCTTCCCGCCAATTGATGTTCCTGAGTGACTAATTACTTGCATATCAGCTGTGCAGCTACTCCATTCGCCAATTACGCGGCGACAGTTGGGCATAATTGGATTCTCCACTTGGGCGTTGCCTATTTGCCCTACCTTCGGGGAGACGGTCTGTATTGTGTTTTGTTATGAGTAACTGCAACTGCTATGCATGGGGACAAGTATAGTTTGGATTCATGTCCCCTGTAGATTGTGTGTGACAGGTAGAGTATTTGGTTCAACATGTGGGTGTACCTGTCATCCCGACGTCTGTTAACGGAGTATTGCAATCAATACCTGTAACATGGCTGTTTGTTCCATTATACAACGCCTGCAATTTTGCATGTTGCCTTTAATTGTGTCTCTCACACGGTATGTTGAGGGTTCTGCAGATGTAATTGACTGACTGGATATTTGTGCTGCTATTACAGTTTGTATTGCTTTAGTTTCTAGTGTGGGGGATGTCGGTGGTTGTACGTAACATATACGGTTTGTGGGCCTTGCATTTCTACATAATCCGTATATATGTGTGTGGGCTCCGTCCTGATTAGAGAGCTAACAGTTAGTAGACTTATGTTACGGGATTGTAATTGGTTTCTATATCATCTGCAGGTGAGCTTGCTACTTGTATACCTCCGTAATTGCAGCGATATATCAGGGGATATGTGTAGGTGACAGCTATCCCTTGTATTTCTGTCCCAGATATTTGCAGTCATTGTGGTTGTGTTGTTAAAAGCGCCTGTTTGCCGTGGGTTGCCACCTTATCATATGGTCATTGTTGGACACTTGCGGGACACAAAGCAGTGTTTACAGGCCAACACATAGCCACGGTCAGTACACAGGTAGCACATACTTTTACCCTCACTACATACCTATTGTTGTGACTTTGGATACTTATCATATTGCATGTAACATTTAAGTTTCTTACATACAGGCATAACTATTACATACAACTGTTACATTATATATGGGACATATTTATGTCCTACCATCTCGGACATTTGCCCTTTGTACTGTTTTATGTCAGGACACACCTGCCCAGGGTGGGGATGTCCCTCCTACTGTGGTACAGGTAGTAACCGTATGCCTACGGCTAGCTATACCCACACCTACCATACTGGTCTGCTTCTGACTTGGCACCAACATACACATGTTGCGGACACACACACACATTACAGTCACACAGAAACGCACATGGCACCCTCAATGCACACTTACACAGACTACGGCACTCACAGACACAGTTGAACACAGTACCTACGTGGACCACGACACCGTCAGCGGTGGCTAACTGTCCCTTCATATCATCATACTATTACTCGCGGATGTACTGTTCTGGTACTGTGTTCTATCGGTCTTTCAGCCTCGTGGTTACGCATGTCGGTATGTTACACATTCCATGGTTGGCGGTATCCTATTTATTTGTACCTTCAAGATGTTATGAATGTCGTTGAACTATCTATCATATTTGCAGATATCGCTGAATCCATCTATATCACCATGTATCCCTCTATTGCCCTTTCTATCTGTATTATATATATGCATATGTGTACATATATATATATATATATATATATATATATATATATATCTGGCGGGGAACGTGACAGGCACACAGCACCACCATATGCTGTATGACTCATGTACTGTTCAGGTGCTGGCATTCCGTGTTGCACTGGCTGTTGTGTTTACAATGTTTGAGGGCTGCCTATGTAGGAGTCACACATTGGACCACCTATACATTACAATTTACAGGTGGTCATGTTTGTGTGCCATCCATTTTACTGTGTGTGCAGGTGGAGAGGTGTCAGTCCGTAGGGATCTACACGGTCAGTGTATGTGTTATACGTTCCCTCTTTGCTAAGGCGTAGGCATATTGGGCACGCCTCCATCTGCCTACTGGGGCTGGCACAGTGTGTTCATGGTCTGAATTCCTCTGTGCCTGTACTGGCCTTGGCAATTGCGGTGGGCTATGAGGGCCTTCACCATTTTGTCCCTGCTGCAGCTGCTTCCGCAGGATCATATTATGTAGCATGGCACATACTATGACGATGTGGGCACACGTGCCTGGAGAGTACTGCAAGGCTCCACCAGATGTATCCAAGCACCGGAACCGTGATTTCAGCATCCCGAACACACGCTCTATGATGATTCTGGTTTGTGTGCCTCATTATGGTGTTCTTGTATGGGTGTGTGTGCATTTCTGATGGGAGTCATCATCCACGGCTCCAGTGCATAGGCAGCATCCTCCACGAGCTGGCCATGTGGGATGTCCCCGCTGACAAATACCTGATACAGCTGTGAGGCATGCCAGATATGGGAGTCATGGTAGCTTCCAGGACTGCCAGCACACACATCCATGATAATGCCCTGGGCATTGCACACGACCTGGCAGTTGATGGAGTGGAATCCCTTGCGGTTTATGTAGCGCATACCCTGCTCACCGGGTGGTGACTTGATTTGTATGTGCATGCAGTCTATCACACCCAGTACCTCTGGGTATTGTGCCACATGGTGGAAGTGACGCATATTGCTGGCCAACTCCTCCTGAGTTCTGGGGAAGTATATCTGCTCATTGGCATGTGGTAATATGGCATCCAGGAACTGGTGTAGTACCCTGGATGCTGATGCCTGTGAGATACCCATTATATCTCCAGTTGGCCTTTGAAAGGTACATGTGGCCAGTATTTGCAGGCTTACACATACCTTCGTGTCCACTGGTATGGGTTCCCCTCTGTTGTTTCTGGTTCTCAGGCATGGCCGGCACAGCTCCACTATTTGCTGTAAGATGTCCCTGTCCACCCTGTAATGCTCTACTATCTCCAGGTCATGTAGCCCCTGGTAGGTTACCCATGGTCTGAACACTCTTCTTCTCCTCCGAGGCCTGCGATGGTTGTCGGCATCATCCTCCACAACACTGTCAGTCTCTAACACATGCTGATGAATCACAGCTATGGCAGCTCCCAACATGTACATTTTAAAAGTTCCCCATGTGTTGACACCTATGGTGCGGTGTTTGGGAATACACAGGTGTGTGTTGGGTGCTTACACACTTTATACTATTGTGCTGTGAACACCGATGATGTCATAGGGCGTGTATGTACGTTCGTAGCTACAGGTTATGTTATGTGTTTTACTGCCGGAACTACTATTGTGGTGCCTTTGGTGTTGAATTACATTTGCCTGCCGTGGATTACCTCTTGACCTTCCCTTTACATTTCTGCGCGCTGCACCTACCATTTTCTGGCGTGCATCCTGCAGCCTACTTTCATTTGTGCTTTCCTGGACCTGGCGTATCTTGCGTTATGTGTGCTACTGCCGGTCTGCTGTCAGTTTGCTTTGCTCTGCTGTGTCAGGTCTCCTATCTTTGCAATCCAATACCTCCCCTCCTTTCTTTGCATTCACATGCCTCCCCTATCCTGTTTTGCATGTTTCTGCAACGTACTTGTAAGCTGCCGTTGATTGGCCTTCGTGGGTTGATTGGTGTTGATTGCTCATTAGTACTCCAATTACCCTACTTCCGCATTTCCTTTTCTTCCCCTGACCTTCCTGTTTCTGCTATTGTTTGCGGCGCGTGCGTCCGATTACTGGGTTTCGGGCACGTTTTCATCCTCGTACACATGCTCTTTTGGCCACCATGTGTGCTCTCAGCTAAACGATTCCTCCCCACCCCATCCTGCAGCTTTGCTTAGCAACGGACAGGCCAGATTTGCAATGCTCCAATGTGCTTAGTGCTACAGTGGCACACCCCTCTGCTGATGTCATGTATCTCCTCTGAGCCACTCCTCGGTGTTATATCTACCAGTATGGTACAACCTTCCTCCGGGACATTTGCGATTCAGTATTATCTGCCTCATTTGCATGGCATTGACTACTAATTCATAGTTACCGCGCCGAACACTATTGCAAGCCCTTAGCAACCCTTGCACCTTGGTTGTGGTGTTCCATCCCTACCATTGTGTGTTATGCTGTAAACCTGATTTCTATTACGTTGCGATTTTATGACATTTTTATATTGTTTCTTTATGTTACAGCTTCCGCACACATGCCCTGCGGTTCTGCTGTGCATTACTGTGGACATGACATTAAATGTTGTTATTTACATGTTGTGCATCTTTTCTTATGCCATTGGCTGTGTATTTCACCATTAGCATGTGTTCACATTGTGATACCTGGGTCTGGCCCTCTTCCATAGCTCCGATGTTATGTTTGGGATAATGTAAACCGTGTTTTTTGGTTTACATTTCTGTGGGCTTACGCTACGCCTGCACCACTTCACGAATCGCTATATGCCTTCATTTGCATGGTGCAACACTGCACATGGGGTGATTTGCATACCTACGCCGGGGACTGCGCAGATCTGGCATACGCCGGTAGTGCACGTGGAATTAGATCGTACCTGAATCGCTCGGCAGCCATATTTGGCATTATAACGCCTACGCTATGCGTGCGCCTGGCGCAAGCTTCATGAATCCCGGGGAGCATTTAACAGTGTGTGTGTGTGTGTGTGTGTGTGTGTGTGTGTGTGTATGTTTACAGGTACTTCAGTTACTATTTCCTGTGTGATATCAGAAAGGTAAGCTAGACAGGCGGAGAGAAAGAAAGGAACACTTCTTGTTTTGTTCCCTTTGAGCAGGTTATTGGTATCCCAGTATTCAGAGTGTGTTGTCTCTACTGTGTGCCAAACTACAAACATGAAATTAATACAAAATGCATACACAGATGCCTGATTTCATTATCTTTGAAGAAACAAAAATAGAAAATAAAACTGCAAGGTTATCAGAATAGACAAAATGCCAAATGAACTATCATGAAAATAAAAAAATGCAGCTTAAAAGATCCAGATAGACTCATCCAAAAGTCATTGCATGAAGATATGTGCATCTGCAGTAAATTTTGAATAGCAAAAGCAACTACAGTCAAAGGTAAGTGTTTGCATGATACACATGCTGAAATTATGATGGATGATTGTGTATAACTGTATTATATGCAAGCATTAAATGATTTTTTAAAAATGCAATGAAAACAATAAACTTAAGGTGATGCTGCAAAACACACCCAGCTATAGAAAGAAATGTTATGCATAAACCCAGAAAAGTACTATAATTTTAATTAACATTAATATATTCCATTACATGGTATGGAAAGTGATTCAAAGATTCAAAGAAACCTTATTGTCATTTAGGACTACACAAGTGCAGCCTGAACAAAATTACAAATGTCAGCTCACAAGAGAAATGCAGTGCAAATAACATAGATACAGCGGTAACAAAGAATAACATAAGAAAGACAATAACAACATGTATGACATGCAAGAGGAAGTGCACATTACATAAACACATTCAATACCCATTATCCAGAGATAGTAATAAATACCCATCACCAAACCCCTACACTGTTATGATTGAGAATAAATAGAGACTAGTGAACCTGTTTAGTTACCATATTGCACTTGTTAACCTTAGACATGACTCAGTATAGCCATCATATTGCATAATAGTAATGCTGGCCATAATTACTCAGAGCAACATAATTAAATGAAAAAAGAGGCTTCAATGTATCAGGAACTATGGTTGGTGTCTGTATTAATAAGTCTCACAGCTGTAGGATACAAACTGTTCCTGAATCTGATAGTCCCACAGCGGAAGTTGCAATATCTCCTTCCAGATGCAAGCTGTGAGAAACAGTTGTGGGCTGGATGGGTGAAATCAGCAAGCATTTTATATGTAATCTTTCTTGCTCTTGTAAATAAAAACTCCTGAATAGAAGAGAGGTTTGTGCCTAATATTTTCTCAGTCACCCTCACCACCCTCTGCAGTTTCTTCTTCTCAGCAGCTGTGCAGTTGCCGGACCATGCTATGAAGTTGCTAGTGAAGATGCTCTTGATAGATCCCTTGTAAAATATGGTAAGAGCAGACAGTGGGAGCCTGACCTTTTTGAACTTTTTCAGGAGGTGAAGCCTCAGTTGAGCCTCCTTGACTATATGGTTGGTATTAGCAGCCCAGGAGAGCTCATCAAACATGTGAAGGCCCAGGAACTTGGTTGTTTGACTTTCTCAACTACCTCTCCTTTGACAGTGAGTGATTGGTGAACTGTTGCCTTTTTCTTGAAGACCATAATCATCTCCTTGGTCTTATTAACATTCAGGTCCAGATTGTTCCTGTCACACCAGGAAATCAAGGTTTTCATCTCATCCTGTAGTTATGTTCATTTCCACAACTAATGAGACCCACAACTGTGGTATCATCAGCAAATTTTATAATATGATTTGACTTATGTTTTGCAGTACAGTCATGGGTGAGGATGGTGAAGAGCAAGGGGCTGAACACACAACCTTGGGGAGCAGCAGTATTCAGTACTATGCATTGACAGGTACTGTTTCCAGAGCATGTCCATTTAAAGTATATTGAAAATGAATACGGTATTGACCTTCTCCTCCAGTCTGTTTCATTTCTTGTCATCAATCTTTGACAAGGTTGCAGTAAACTGAAAATCAGCTATTATTGTCCATTAAAGTGCCCCAGAGGAATGCTGGACCCTGTCTGCATAAGTTTTAAGAGGCCACCAATGCTTCGTGACTGTGTGATGCTGGTCTATCTGTTAGTGTTTTTTTTCTCAGGTTCAGAGAGCTATATGAGCATTGAGTGTATATTAGAAAATGAAAAAGGAGTTTGTGAAACTTGACTTGTTTCTTGGTGCGTTTTGTAGTACTAGTTTGTACACTCAGCTTTCCTAGTTGGTGAGGGATGGATGGATTGCTTGGGGAAATGTTTCTTTTGGTGCTTGACTGCTTGTGCATCCTGTTGGAAACTACTGAAGGGATGGATCACTGGGGAAATGTTTCATTTTGGTGCTTGTGCACATATGAAAACTACTGTGGGGATGGATTGCTGGGGGAAATGTTTAATTTTGGTACTTGTGCATACTTGAAAACTACTGAGGGGGTGGATCACTGAGGGAAATGTTTCATTCTGGTGCTTGTGCATACTGTTGCAAGCTACTGAGGAGACGGATCACTGGGGAAATGTTTCATTTTGGTGCTTGTACATACTTCGAAACTACTGAGGGGGTGGATCACTGAGGGAAATGTTTCATTTTGGTACTTGTGCATACTGTTGCAAGCTACTGAGGAGATCGATCACTGGTGGAAATGTTTCATTGTGGTACTTGTGCATACTGTTGCAAGCTACTGAGGTAATGATTCACTGGGGGAAATGTTTCATTTTGGTACTTGTGCATACTGTTGCAAGCTACTGAGGGGGTGGATCACTGGGGAATAGTTTCATTTTGGTGCTTGTACATACTGTGTTGCAAGCTACTGAGGAGATGGATCACTGGGGGAAATGTTTCATTTTGGTGTTTGTGCAGACTTGAAAACTACTGAGGAGATGGATCTCTGGAGGAAATGTTTCATTTTGGTGTTTGTGCAGACTTGAAAACTACTGAGGAGATGGATCTCTGGAGGAAATGTTTCATTTTGGTGCTTGTGCACACTTGAAAACTACTGAGGGGATGGATCATTAGGAGAAATGTTTCATTTTGGTGCTTGTGCACACTTGAAAACTACTGAGGGATGGATCATTAGGAGAAATGTTTCATTTTGGTGCTTGTGCACACTTGAAAACTACTGAGGGGATGGATCATTAGGAGAAATGTTTCATTTTGGTGCTTGTGCACACTTGAAAACTACTGAGGGGATGGATCATTAGGAGAAATGTTTCATTTTATTGCTTGTGCAAACTTGAAATTACTGAAGGGAATTAAGCTTTTGGCTTTTTGCTATGGGCCCATTTCTCATAAAATTGTAGTTTTCTGGCAAAAAATGTAATGCTATGCAAAATCTGTTATTCTGTCAAGAGTCTAAGTTTAGAAGAACAGTTTTTAAAAAGTGTCAATGACTATTTCTGTGCCTTTATTTGGTCCATCATTTGTGGATTTGTCCAGAATGATTTCTTGCTCTAAGAGATTGAGAGGTTATGGGATGGGGTCCATTTCTCATAAAATTGTAGTTTTATGACAAATCACTGACAGACTCCATGATAATGTGAAGAAAGATATTCTGAGAAAGCAGGTTGCTTAAACCCGATTATTGAGTAACAGCACAAGTGTTGAAGAAGCATTTTACAATGGAAAAAGTGGCAATGTCTGGAAAAGGACAGGAGGTGTGAGTGTAGAGGAATGCTAAGAATACCCATGGGTGCTATAGATGATAAGGCACTAAGGTGGATTATAAGGGGTAGCAACGTTGCTGGGTCACTGGGTGGCATTAAAAGCCAGACTCTTCACTCTAGCAAAGTATCAGATATCTTTACTGGTGTGAGAGGGAGACGTTATTCCTGAAGTCTTGGTAGATGCTGGACTGGGACATTGAACCTGGTTGTTTCTCAGTTTGATCTTCATGAACATTTTGAAAGTCAGGAAGCCAGTTTTTAGGGAGCAATCCCTCCATGACATAGCACAGATATTTAAAAGTGAAGAACCTAAAAGATGGTGAAAGGGGCAGGAGGACTACTAAATAGCAGGAATCTATTCACTAAGGATCAAGATAAGGGTCCAAGGGACAGACGTAAGGACTTTGAGATGATAGGTTTTTATGAAGTATATGTGAAATAATGTGTTGGTAGATGGTTGATGTAGTGACAATGTGTGTTAAAAGACCAAAGAAGGGCAAGAGGGCATGGCAACAGCTATGATTAACAACAGAAATAATTTGTGATGCAATGCAAAGGGACTTGTGTGGTGTGTGTGTGTGTGTGTGTGTGTGTGTGTGTGTGTGTGTGTGTGTGTGTGTGTGTGTGTGTGTGTGTGTGTGTGTATGTATGTATATATATATTCTTTTTTTATTATTTATTTTACATTTGTTGACTAGGCTTGTCCGACTGAGCTGAAGAGCCCTTTTTCAGCGGAGACTAATATGAGACTATTGAAATGAGAGGATGGTGGGAAGAATGACAACAGGCTAGAAAGAAAGTTGCTGCAATCATGAGGAGAGCATAAAGAGAAATCTGGGTGTCTTTTGAAATTTTAAAGTCCATAACTGAGATCTTCAGAACAGCAAAACTGCTAGTGCAAATAGGGGAATATATACAGAATTCTGTGTTGTAGAACCATTGATTATTTCCACTTTCTCTAATGTACAGTGGTGTTGGAGATACTGTGCTCTGGTTATATTTTGCATTATTTAATTTTAGACTGTAGAAGCAGTTAGTTTTATTTTTATAAAAGAAAATTGTATTTTAGTTTTACACAAATTCAAATGCTGTTATAAATTATTTATTTATTTAACATTTCTTTACCTGTAAACGCAGTTAATTTTATTTTTATAAAAGAAAATTGTATTTTAGTTTTACACAAGTTCAAATGCTAACATAAATTATTTATTTATTTAACATTTATTTACCGGAAAAGTCTGGCTCCAGATGCATGTCTTTGTAATGTAAATAAAACACTATTGTTCTGGTTATATTTTGTCGTTAATATCTTGTCTCTTCTTCAATTTGTGTTTAAAAGTTGGTATCCCACAATACCACTAAAAGGTGTAGGGTTACATAATAATGCACGCTAATTTTATGTTAATCAGTGTACAGACTTTTGGCCAGCTGTACCTACTTTTCATAGGCCTTTGTCTAGATTTTTGATGATTCCATGTTGAGTGGCATAGACCTAACCATAATACTAACTGTAACCATATCCCTAAAGTTATGCTGACAGCTTAGTTTTGGCATTTTTTTTACCATCAGGATGTATGTGCTGGGGAATAAGGTTTATTTGGTGAATGTATTTTTCAATATTTACATTTCAACGTAAATTACTTCATTCTTTTGGAAGGCACTGCATACATCTACCTGTCTATCTATCTATCTATCTATCTATCTATCTATCTATCTATCTATCTATCTATCTATCTATCTCTCACAGAGTGCCTCCACTGCAAAATGCCTAGCAGATGGTATTGTTCGACAGATTAGGGTCAATTTGGTATAGTGGCATTTGAGTAAGTGCAGTACATAAAGGACAAAAACAAGTGAAAATATAAGGAATTTAGAACTGATCTCCTTTAAGGGAATTACCTTGAGTCCTAGACAGATACTAGCTGCTTCATAAAGCCAGCACATTCACAAGTATGACAGATGTCATTTTTCAAGACCAAAGAAGCTTCTGGAAGAGATTTCCTGCAAATAAGACCTGCACTGAGACTGAAGCAGTTTGCTGTCAGACGGAGAGTAAGTATTTAAAGTTTTGTGTACTGCCAGTTAACTTTTGGCTGGTATCCAAAGTCACTATCACTAAGGATTTAGAAGCAAAGACTTTAAGTTTTGTTTCGCTAACAAGGCATTATTAATGGACTTTGATATTTATTTCTGTGCCTCAGACTTTACCTGTGTTGGAGGGACTTTATATTTTCCTACTTGAAACTTCAGTTGTGTGCGACTCACTAGGTCTGTATTCACTGCATTTATGTTCAAATCTGACTGTTACCAACTGTAAAAAGATAATTAATAAAGTGTGCAAAGGTAATTGCCTGATAAATGTATTGCACAACCACAGTATGGTTTAGGGCTGTCTTCAGGCCACTTTTAGTCAAATAAAGCTCTCTAGTCTCAACTCCAGGAACAAAGTATATGAGTAAGGTAGCCCACATTCTAGGCAGATATCATATGTGTAAATCAAAAATTCTAAGGTACAGTAAAGTGTAAAGCAGGTTTTTGCTTTGATAACTCCTATCTAAAAAGAAGTTAACTAGGGGTGTATTCACTGCATGCGTGTTCTAATTTGACTGCAGTCAATTGCAAGAGTAAGTGTACATTTCCTCTGGAGTAACAGCTATTGGGTTCTACTCCAATACATCCAACTAACCCATGAGCAACTGTCTAGTTTACTTAATGTACACAAACATACCTCTCAACTGTCATGATGTTTTGTAATGTAATGATAATTGCATAAGCTGGCTGGTCCTTGATTAGCAGATAAATGTTTACCTGGACTGCAATGTGTTTGCAAATCCATTTACAGAACACCTTGTTAGTAATGTACAAGCACAGTACATAAAACAGTTCCATGTAGTTGTGTGCCTGCATCTGTTAGTGCTTGGCCCATACTGTCCTATTCTAGCAGCTTGAGAAGTATGTACATGTAACATCATCTAAAGAAGAACTGCAGTCACTGTACTCACAACTGACACTGCACACCTGTAGAAGTATGTACTAGTAGTCTGTGTAGTGATATCATCTGCAAAATCATTAATGGTATGTTTTTCTCTCTCCTCTCACCCCTTATCTTAATTTATTAATGATATTTATTATTATGCTTTAATATTAATGTATTCTGTTAAACTAACTGTTATGTTTGTCTTATGGGTTACTTCACACTGGTTTACCGTTATGTTATTTATTGTGCTCCCCATAATACATCTTAATATGCTTTTGTATAATCAATATTATGTTCCATTATGTTAATACTAGCATTAGTTTGGTTATTACTAATTTTAACTTATGTTTATATCTAATTTACTACAGCATGACAAGGATGGCCAGTTCCAGCTGATCCACCTACCTTGGATCCTCCAGCCGTGGCACCGATGCCTAGTACATCTGTTGCACAGCCTGGTGATGCCCTGTCTGCTGCCACTGCACTACATGTGGAATCAGGTAGTTCTGCCCCACAAGCCAGGCTTGGGCCCCCCTCCGGCAGTGGTAGTGGAGGGGTGACTTTGTCACCCATGATGAACTGCCAGGTATGGTACACTTGATGTTTATCCAGACGTTTGGATGTCACCTGAGCTGGATGGTGGGCATGCTGGCCACCGTGTTGGGGCAGCCTCGCCTAGGATACCAGTCCCCACCTCCACAGGGGCAGTGATGGAGCAATGCTAACAGTCCCATGGTGGGGACTTGAGTTGCACTGTTACCTGTGGAGGCACTTGAGACTGGGATTCCACAACACCCTCTCCATCCAAGGTGTTCACCCTCCTCTTGTGTCACATATCATCCCTGTCTGCTGTCTTGTCTCTCTGAAAAAACTTCCTCATCTTCTCAACTTACCTCACCAGATGTACTTTTGTCCCTTCCCCAACATTCCACTCTCACCTTAAAAAAAAAAAAATGGGCACCTGTCCCAAAAAAAAAAAATATCATCCCACAGATAACTCTCCATTTCGCACACATGTCCACTGGACACATGTAATTTGGTCCAATTGGCTTGACAATACAGTTATGCTGTCCTCACCCCTCTCTCTGGTGGTGACATTCCAAATTCAACTACAAATTCTGTTAAAGTGCACAGCTGCTGTTGTACAAGAAATGAATAGCTATGGTTCTTCCCTACACAGTTCCTGCACACACTTACCTGCCTTTCACTATGTTTTCCCCCCTGCTTGCAACCCCTTTTACCACTGTCCCATCTCCCCATTTTTTTTTTCTTTAAAGATGTTTTATCCAGTGTGGCACAGAGCGCTGCATCACTTAGCTATGCTAAATGCAGATATATTGATATGTGTGTTTGAAATTATTATAAACACATTCAAAATGCATGCCTGTGCACTATTTTGAACCCAAGACCATCACACCTGCAAAGTAGTGCATTAACCTGCCATGCCACATAGCTGTTAATTAAAATGCATGGTTTAGACAAACAGTCATAATTCCAAGTTACCATCATTAAGCATGTTTCAGCACAGCTGCTCATTGCACAGCTCATGCAAACTTGCTTAAAGAATAATGGAAAAACTGAGAGTGTAACTAGGGGCCTGGTTCACGACTACACCATTAGTAAGCCAGGCATGGAATAATGGATGGAAGTGAGGTGCATAATAGCAGGTAAATTTGCACTTTTATGAGCAACATGTAGGAAAACATCTGCTAAAACAGTAATAGAAAAAAATCATGTTCATCCAGAACTATGGTGGAGAAATGCATTCCTTAAAGCTAGGCATATAATAATGCCTGTAATGGAGGTATGTTACAGCCTGTATGTGTGCACTTATATCTTGACAAATAGACATGCTGTAACAGTGACTCAGAGGGTCAGTCTGCTAAATGCTTAGTGCACAGTACCTTTTGCCACACATGGTCCTGGGTTCAAATCCAGTAGTGTGTAGCACTGAAATTACATTATTGTGATGTGAGCCATGAATAAATGACTGGGTCATCCACTGTTTTTCCACAAAATGCATTTCAAATCCAATGTCTGATTTTGAATGATTGAAGTTAAAATATTACAGATAGGAATGCAGCTGACATATCCCTATGGCAACAGAATAAAGTGCATAAAGTGTTTGGTCATGCATTAATATGTATTCAAAAAGTGTTCACACTCTCTGCCTATGCCTATTGCCTGCAGCATCAGCTGCAGCCTGTAGAACACACATCTGTATGTAAAAAGTAGCTGCTATAGACATACTCTCTGTGATGACATAGTATCTTGACCCCAGTAATTTTCAGCAAAACATAGCAGGAAGGGCTTCTAATCTACATGAAGGCCTTATATCCATTGTTGCTGTAGACATTCTTGTTTAATGAGCTTTTATTTACAGGTGACTACAGATTTTTTTTAGAAAATGATGTGCTCAGACAAGTCTGTAATAGTGACACCAGTGTATACAGCTTAACATATATTGCAGCATAGTATTGCAGAGTGTAATACTGCAGGTATTAATGTACTGCTTTTCCATTTTTATCACAGGTAACCAGGGGGATAGGTCTCTCTTCCCTTCATAACCTGATTTCAGTGTCTCTACAGACTGTGATGATGATGGTGACCAAAGTGAGGCACAGTTGGGGGTGGAGGGGATGAATCTGTCCCAGAAGTTTACATCCCTCTTCTACTCTCATTATCACCCTACACAGTCAGTATGCCCACACATACCCAGTCCTCAAAGTCCATAGATATTCGACAGTCAGAGGGTGGGGACATTGAACAGAAAAGTGTGGCAACTATGGCTGCAGTGAGTGCTGATACTGACTGTAACCAAAGAGCTGGTGAGTTCCCACACAGACGATTGATGGGGGTGCTCATAGGAGGCCTGCTTTTCGTTCATGACCTGTTGCAGGTGTCTTATCATGGATCACTTAGAGTATGTTTCAGGCCATCATGGAGGCTCAGGCATGTTCTGAAAGCACCTCCAGACAAATGCTCAGGGTTATGGATGTAGCACAGTCTGATATCCATGACAGCCTCCACCGCATTGCTGATACGCTGGATAGGTTCAGTGATGCAGAGGACAGACATTGCTCTGAGACAGATTGCAGACTATCTGTTTTGGAATGCACATTGTCTGTGATGGAACATCTTGCTGGAGTTCAGCACCAGACTTGTGGATGTAGGTCAGCAACTACATCTGCTGAGAGTCCACATGGCCTTACACAATCACAGTCCCATAGTGGCAGTACATCCAGAACTCCAGAGGGGAGTGTGCTGTCCACACCAAGTTGTGCCAGGCCATGGGCTTGTGGGCCTGGGCTGTCCAATGGAGGACATGGTCCCAGCAGCTATGGTCAGGTACTAGTATGGCTTCTGCCCTTGGGCATGGAGGTGCCAGTGCAATTCCTGGCAGAGCCAGTTCCTATGTTTGGGGGCAGAGACAGTGAACTGTCAGCTCTATCATGCATGGTCCAAAGCTGTCCAACATACACACGTAGGGCTAGCACTGTGCTTGACTGTGTACATACACACACACATACACACACACACACACACACACACACACACACACACACACACACACACACACACACACACACACACACACACACACACACCACTTTCACAATCAGGTCACCTATAGACACACACACTTCATATTTCCATGGCCCCTCTTGCCTGCTTCCCTTCCTGACTCACACACATGCTTTCAACCTATTTGGTCAGCCTAGGCCTCCTGCACCCTCTCACAACACCCTGTGCAAGTGATCATATCTGTTCCATATTGCTGTCATCCTCATCACTGATGCAGGGAAATTGAGCTATGTGTCTAATGCACAGGGTAAATATATTAGTTACTATGTATTTGTGTAATCCATTGTTGCCTTTGATATGCCACTTGTACTGCTCAATGACAAATCCTGTATGTTGACATATATAATGAGTAAAGCACATCATTCTGTGCAACTTACATTGTATGCTGTCATTATGGCTGTATACTTACACAATGAAAGGTGTCTCATGGACCTGTTTATGTTTCATTTTCAGGAGTCTGTGACAGAAACCTATGGGTGCCCAACAGCAATAAACCACAAAACATCACAGCACAGGATAGAATCTCAGCACAGAAGAAAACTGTCTTCACAAAGATATAGCAGTATAGGTGCATGGTTCCATAGGGTCATATTTGTATAACAGGCTAACAAGAACAATAGCATCATTCTGCCTACTCATGCATCCCTAATATCTGGAGAGGTCTGATACCCTTGATAACTGTATCAGCATGCTGTTTGGAGCTAAGATCTACAAGTTGGGGTGATGGAGATGAAACTTCTACCATTTTCCTGTGTCCGCTGCAGACATTTTTCCTACACCAGTTATGATTGGCTTGTTCCACATCACATTGTCTAACTTGCACATACTGTGTGTTACAGCAGGCATGTGCTTTACATGCATGGGGATTCTGTTACATATAGGGTGTAGTGTCTGGGTTACATACCTATGTCTCCAGCATGTACTATTTATACCACAGTAAAGGTGTAGGGGTGTAGAACAGGTAATACATGTGTTAGTCCTGTCTTGGATATCCAGGAAATACACAGTGGGATCTCACACCTCTCTGTATGGCAGCCATATACCTCCCCTACAAAGCATGTAGAAGACAGACTACACATTCACGGCCTTAACATGGTCTGCATAGGACATGTTAGCTACACTGTGTATTGGCTTACCATGGAACCTCTGTGGCTCTTACAGTTGTCAGATATGCCTGTGTAGTGTCATAGCAAAGGTGCCATTGCACTCAATGATAGGTGTGTTGAGTGCCAAATACAGTATAACAATGACAGTCTGGGATATACATGCCATTCCTTTCTCTATAGATTGTACAAAACTGAATGAATCCCCACATCTGTATGACCAGTGACAGTCAAGGGCTAGATCACTGTATGTGTCCATAAGTCCCTGAGTAATGGGTCAACTGTGTGGGTTGTGCAGACAATACTATATGTTCCCAGGCTGGATGACTTCCAAAAGGATAGTATTGTGCACTCCTTAGCATTTACTATTTGTCAGTGGCTCTGACAATAACTGAATGTGTGTCACAGACCATCTTGGATAAGTGTTGGTTCTGTGTAGGATTCAGTGTCATCTACTTTGCAAGCATCTGTAAATGTAGTCAGTCAAAGGTCACTGACAGTGGCTGTGACTGTTGAGGAGGGAATGGCTAGAACAGGTACTCCATGAATGATTTCTGAGGGATGTCCATTGGTGATTAGCCTCATTGTAGCAGTAGACTACCCACTACCATCTTCCCAGATAATGACTATCACACACTTGGCTATCCATCAGCTGACATACTACTTTGTAAATAACCTATGCAGTTTTTCAGCAATGCCTGATGACCTAATATTGTCAAATGCCTTGTCAGGTCATGGTAAGTGGAGTCAGTCATATGTTCAGAGTCATAGGCTGTGTAAGTTTCACATACCCTTTTCCAGGTAGATGCCTTCATTAGCAGCCTGAACAATCAGTTGACTTTTGCATATATTACCTCTTCTGCTCCAGTGGTATTTCACTAGGGTACTGACCCAATGGTGTGTAAGACCATGGCTTCAGAGTCACAATACAATGTGTGATGTCCAGTGAGATAGATGTCCAAGGTTGCTCAAACAAGCACCACAGTGGCAGTGATCCATTTTATGTCAAATTGCACTGCAATTCATGCATCCCTCCCTTCAACAGCTTAATGGTGGATATCAAATGACATGGCTATGAGACCAACTGCAGAGGAGTGGCCACCTTTGCACAAGGTGTGCTCACATGCCACATGTCCTAGGTATGTCATACCTTACAGTTATGTACCCAGAACACATGTTTGTGTTCCCACATCATGTCACATAATACCCAGGCTACTACAATTCAATGATCGTATGATGGCATATGCTGCTGTAATATGCTCTAACATCCACACACACAAACCTGGCTATATTTGGGATAGCACTAAACACAATTAATGTTTGCAGGACACTGAACAGCGCACAAACACCCCAAGTTGGCTGCAAGTAGATTAGAAAACCTACCTATCTAATGGTACACGCTACACACCACAATACATAATGCATGCACCACACCTGCTATTAATATCTCTTTAGGACATCTTCTGCTTGATGACATCACCAGGCCTTCTTGTGGTCAGGAATTTGGAGGCCCACATCACCTGCTAGAACAAAAATATTGTAAACCCCTACTTCTGTCTAAGTCAGTGATGTGATCATATTTATGTCATGGGGAAATACACACTAAGTGGGCTAGAGTGGGATTAAAACCCCTATCTATGTAGTCTTACACATTATAGATCTCAGTACTTCTTGCACACACCATGGCTTAAGTCTCACAATAGTATGGCAGTTGGTAGTCTTAAGGTACATGACCTGAGCAGGCCTTGTTGAACAGGGCAGTTTGGAGACTGGCATCAACTTACAGGGCCAAAAAGTGCAGCAACATTGGAGTTAGGTAGTGACTGAGGGATATTCAATCGTTTTATAGAGAGATGCAAACACTCACTGAGTGGGTAGGCTCTCAGTTGATTTGCAGAGAGATGCAAGCACACACATTGAGTGGGCTGGAATGAGATTAAAACCCCTACCTACCTAGTCTTACACATTACAGATGACAGTACTTATAACATGCACCATGGCTTAAGTCAGATAGTTGTACGGCAGTTGGTAGTCTTAATTGTATTCATTTATTATTTATTTATTTTACATTTGTTGACCGGTTTTGTCTGACTGAGTTGAGTAGCGCTTTTTCAGAGGAGGCCCAGGGATAAAAGCTCCAACCAGTTATACAAATTATCATTTACAGGAAACAGCCAGAAGCAAAAGAAAATAAATGATAGAACAGTAAATATTAACATCTCAAAAACTGAAGAGTTGGCAGTAGGCATAAAGATAAAATTATACTCTTGTCAGCAAAGATAAAGAGCATGCATTATTCAAAACAGTGTTTAAGTAATGTGCTTATAGGGAGGAGTAAGATATGAGATAGTAAGTAGGTGGGAGGGGAATATGTAGGTGGGAGGGGTAGGTAGATGACCTGAGCAAACCTTTTAGAAGAGGACACTTTAGAGGCCAGCATCAACTTACATGACCAAAAAATGCAGTAGTATTGCAGTGACTGAGAGAAACTTAGCTGTTTTGCAGGGAAATGCACACACATACACACTGAGTGGGCAGGAGTAAGATTAGCTCCCCTATTTATCTAGTCTTGCATACTATAGCTCACAGTACTTACTGCCTGTGCCATGGCTTAAGTCCGACAGCAGTATGTCCATTAGTACTCTTAATGTAGATGACTTGAGGCCTTGTAGAAGAGGGCAGTTTGGAGATCAGCATCAACATTATAGTGCCAAAAAGTGCAGCAACTTTGCAGTTGCATACTGATTGAGGAATGCACAGTTGTTTTGCAAGGTGATGCATACACACACACACCAAGTGGCCTGGAGTGAGATTAGAACCCCTGTCTATCTACTCATATACACTATAGATGACAGTATTTATCACACACACCACAGCTGACATCTCTTTTATAAAGAGCTGCAGGTAAAGTACTTGTGGAGTACATAAAGTAGGCTTGTGTCGAACAGCATCTGTGTCCTGCAGAGTTATATTGCTACTTACTGTTATCTGCATCTAGTAGCCTAGCAGTCAGGTAACTGTTATTTTCCTTAGCTATGTAGCTACAGTTGCCATTTTGGACATACATGGCTGTTTGCATGTAGTCTTGGAGTATATGTGATGACATCCAGCAGGCAAAGAGGTCTGTAAGTAAGTGCATTATCTACTGTTGAGCCCTTAGTTTGGATCCTTTGTGCAATGTTACACCTGTCAAACTTCTGCTTTACTCACCATTATCAGGGTATGTAGGACACTATAGACATCTACACACATATGTATGCATATAACAGGGATGTAGATATATATATATATATATATATATATATATATATATATATATATATATAAATGAAGTTGTGTGTATTTTATACACACACACACACACACACACACACACACACACACACACACACACACATATATATATATATATATATATATATATATATATATATATATATATATACATGTATGAGCATGCCCAGCGGGATTCTTCCTACATATAAACAGACTCTAGCCCACACTTACCTGTACTCCAGTCTGGGATTTTTTGTGTTACAGACAAAGATATATGTCCTTGTTTCTGCAGTGCTGCACTTCACTCACATTGTCTACAACATTCTACAGCTGTCTGATATAATTACTATATGCAGAGGTTATTAATATTACACCACACACAGAATTACAGTGTCTAAAACACACCATAGTAATACCTCACATCCAAAAGAAATGGATACTTGTACATTAGAACCATCAAAGCCATCCCCCCTGCTAACTTTCCTAGTCCATTGAGTCACACAAGATGTCTGACAGAGAGAGGTCATTCATCATACCATCAACAGCATAAGCATGTACTTTGTTAGTCTGATATACAATTGCTAAGTTACTGTTAGAGCAGATGTAAGGGAACACTGCTGTGTTTGGGGTGGGGGAACAACACTGCATGTTCTGCTGGGATACAGAGTAGTCTGGATATTATGTGACCCACACTGTGTAACATCTCCCCTGACTGATGTACTGAATATGCCATGCATGAGGTCTAGTGAATATTAAAGGACACATGACAGCTGAATGGGTATCTGTAATCCCATGTGGATTTTACTTTTGTCCAAATAGCCCACTATATTTACAGGTATAAATGTAGCAGATCCATACATACTATGCCATTTCATAATAATCCTTACAAGTACTGTGTAGGTTAGAGACCTACCTTGTGAATGCAACCAGTTGACAGAACAGTAGTTCAGGACTGACTCTGTCTGATGTAAGCAGTACACAGTCAATACATGGATAGGTACAGGTTGTGTGGGCTGCCTGACATCAATTTTAATATGTGTATTTGAGTAGGAGTAAGGTGTCAGTCCCTAGGTCCCTAGGTTGTCAAGGAATGTGCTATGCATTGTCTCTTAGCCCAAGCCAGGGTGTACTGAGCACACCTACATCTGTCTACAGGGAAATCAGCAGGCGGTTCCTCCTCTGAGTCCTCTTGTGACTGTGGCTGTGGTGATGTAGGCACTGGTGGGAGGCTGTGTATCCCTTCCCTTTGCTAATCCTGCTGCAGCTGTTTCTGCAGGATCAGATTGGGAAGCATAGCACATACTGTGAACATATGTGTGCATGTGGCTGGAAAATACTGCAGGGCTCCATCAGCTATATCTAGGCACTAGAACCGTGACCTCAGCAGCTCAAACACATGCTGTATGATATTCCTAGTTTGTGCATGTGCCTTATTATGGTATTCTTCCATGTACTCCAGTCCTGCATTTCAGTGTGTGCATTTCTGATGGGTATCATCATCCACAGTTCCAGGGCATAGCCTGCATCCTTCAATAAATGGCCATGTGGGATGTCCCACCTAGCAAACATCTGGTACAGCTGTGATGTATGAAAGATATGAGAGTTGTGATAACTGCCAGGACTGCCAGCACACACTTTCAGGATAATCCCCTGGGCATTGCACATTACCTGGCAGTTGATGGGGTGGTACCCCTTGTGGTTGACGTAGATTCCACCCTCTGCACCGGGTGGTGCCTTGATGTATACATGAAAGCAATCTATGGAACCCAGTACTTCAGGGTAGTGTGCAACACAGTAGACGTGTTGCATATTGCTGGCCCTCATCTCAGGGGTGAGAGGAAAAGATATGTGCTCACTGGCATGTGGTAGCATGGCATCCAGAAACTGCTTGTGTAGCAGATGCCTGTGAGACCTCCATCATGTCCCCAATTGGTCTTTGGAGAGTACCTGTTGCTAGTATCCTAAGGGCTACACATACCTTTGTTGCAACTGGGATGAGTTCCCTTCAGTTGGCTCTTGGTCTGAGTTGAGGGCAGTACAGCTCAGTGAGTTTTTCTAGTATGTCCCTGTCCACTCTGAAGTGCTTTACAATCTCCAGTTCATGTAGCTCCTGGAAGGTTACCCTGGGCCTGAACACTCTTCTCCTTCTCTGACTAGGTATATTGTCAGCAACACCAGCAGGATTGACTTCAGCCTCTTGTACATACAGATGTAGCAGACCTGCAGCAACCCCCTAGCATTTTCACAGTTAAAATTCCCAAGTCTATACTCCAATTGTCCAGAGTATTGGGGGAAAATTAGAATGTAGGGTGTATGCATACTTTACACAGGTCTGCTGTAAGTGCAGAATATTTGATTGTCTAACTATGATGCCTTTCACCTGCCTACAATAACATTAACAGCATTTAATGGCTCGATTTCAGTATGTGACATGGCACTGTGTGCAAACTTTTTAAACTATGAGGTGCACCACTCAGCATAGCTTATAGTGTGCCCACACAGACCTTTTAAGCTATGTGCTGTACAGCATAGCTTATACAAGGTTTAAAATTAATAATTGAATACATTCAGTTTTATTGACTGGCTGCCTACGTCACCACTGTCCCCTGGGTGGTCTTTCCACTTGAACACACTCAGAGCCAGAACACCACATGCAAAAACATGCACCTGAGCTGAAAAGAGCCTAGAAGTATCTTGACACACCCCCCCCCCCCCGGGGTAAGCCACATCCGGTGCAAACATCAGCATAGTCTTAGACCGTACACAAAGTGGATACATTTGCATACATATCCATACTCACAGCCTACAGACCTCAATGTGCAGACCCGTATGACCCTAGCAACAGCAGCAATGCACCATTGTACAGACCGGATGCATGGTCCTTTAATACATTTCTGTCACATAGTAAATAAATCTTATGTTTATTCTTCTTTTTTCTATTAAGCATGTTTGTGCACCACAGTGCGGAGCGCAAATATGCCGGGATGATTAAAAAAATATTTAATTTCAATTATGTCCTTCCTCTTTTTGACATCCACAATAAGTATTTTGCTAATATGTGTATCTACTATGACAATTTCAGGGGATGTATATCTATTATCTTCTATTTTAAGTCCCCTTTTGTCTTTCTATACTTCTGCAAGTGGAATTTTTCCATGTGCACTACGGACACTGACATGGAGTCTACACAAATTCTTTTCTGCTTGTTGGATCACTGAACCTGCCTCATTTGCATAAGATTTACCTGCTAATGATATGATTTACATTACATGGAATTTTCCATGTTTGCACGGGCATGCATGCTGTTAAGTAGTGCTTACTGAATCTAAAATTATTTATGCCCATGTAACTATCACAGCGAGATGCCTACACAAAGAAAAATCATGTAAGCTTTATTAAATTCCCACCTATATGCATCAGCAGTGTGAGTCCTGGTGAGAACAGACTTCTATTTAACTGTTGCATTTTATTTTATAAAAGTCTGTTATCTCAGAAAAGCTAACTTGTAAAGGCACAACTGGGGCTATAAGCAGTATTGTTGTAGCACCTTTGGAATAGCTGCCACAGTCATGACTAATAACCTGACACAATAAATTTTGTGACTGAAACTGTTCTAGTAAACATGTTTTACTTTTTCAGCTGTCACTATTATTTTTGGCTCCTGTTTTGATGAACTCTAACTGAATGTTTGCTGTTTAAATAAAACTACTATTTTTTTAAGAATGTTTGTATATTTGCTGCCTGAGCCATCTACAGTTTGTGTGTGTGTGTGTGTGTGTGTGTGTGTGTGTGTGTGTGTGTGTGTGTGTGTGTTTGTGTGTGTGTGTGTGTGTGTGTGTGTGTGTGTGTGTGTATGCACTCTATATAAGATGAAAACAAAGATTATGGTCCACTTGGATTTGCATTTTTCCACCCAGTATTCATAATCTCACAACCCATCCAGGATACATAGTGTTATGGAAAAAGAAAACAAAATCCAGAGCTGCAGGCTTCCAGACATAGCTTCCAGGTATAAAAACAAGTGATTTTACAAGGCACATCCCATTTGTTAGCCTAAAGTGGGCTCTCCAACTTCATACTTCCAGGGTCTTTCTTCAGAGGGCCCTTCAGATGAGGAACTAATTCCTGGTCTGCTGCTTTAAGGAAACTTCCTTATATTCATCATTATCTGGTAGGTACCACCTTATTGTCAAAGAACCCTCCTTATATACATCATTATCTGGCAGGTGCCATCTTGTTGTCAAGGAACCCTCCTTATATACATCATTATCTGGCAGGTGCCATCTTGTTGTCAAGGAACCCTCCTTATATACATCATTATCTGGCAGGTGCCATCTTGTTGTCTAGCTAACTACTGTAAGAATATTCTCACACTCCATACTCCATAAAAGCACATTGCACATTTTCCTGTCAACATTATACAACATCTCGCCTTGCAACATAAAACAAGGAGTTTATGAATCATAGCAATAGGTTGTAGGCCCTTAACAACCCATCACCATTATACTGGGTAGACCAGAACTATAGGTTACAGTGGTCTGATAGTATTAATCTCTAACACTAACGGAAGTGTTAGATTCTGTATTGACTTTAAGAAATGAAATGGCATTTTAAAGTTTGATAGCTATTTCATACCCAGAGCTGGTAATTTGATAGAGAACCTCAGTAAAGTAAAATATTTGATAACACTAATCTTGACAAAGTGATATTGTCAGATATCAGTTAGCCCAGCAAACAAAAAATAAAACAGCTTTTGCCACCCCTCGTTGTCCATGTTAGTACAAAATGTAACCATTAGGCCTACTTGGATCCCTCACCACCCTTCAGAGTCTGATGGGCAAAATATTAAACCTTCACTCTCAGTATGCTGCAGTAAAGCTAGATAACATGGTCATCCATCAAGAGGAATGAGAGTCACACTTCCCTAAATCCTGGGCTGTGCTAGGATCCATGGGATAGGCATGCTTGACTGTAAATACTAAGGAAACGTGGTGTGTTGAAAGTACTTAAGGGTTTGTTATAGGAAAAGGTGGTAGTACCACAACTAGGAAAGAGGGACACCATAAAAAATAGCTTGTACCCTCAAATAAAGGCATGGTGAAGGCTTTCCCTGGATTAGACAGATACTGCACAAAATTTGTGCCTAATTATGTCACTACTGCCTAACCTTTGACAGATCTCAGAGAGGGAACTGCTCCTGTCATGGTGTAATTCCCTGTTCAAATAGACAGAGCACTTAATGAACTGGAAAGTATCCTTTGTTTTAAAGCCATGTTAGTAACTTCAAATTTTACTAAAGAGTTTTCCTTATATACACCTACAGGTCAGAGATAGGTTTGAGGACATAGTTCATAGGTTCATCGGTTCATAGGTAGGTACTAGGCTATAGGCCCAAGGGCCTAAGTAAGCCTAGCCAACAAGGTTCCCTGGTTTATGCCACCCAAGAAAGTTATTTTATTTTCCTGTGCCACCGGTCGAGCAGCCCAGTGAGTATTTCCTATTTCCCATCCACTTATCAAGATTTTTCATGAAGAGGGTTTGGGGAGGGGAGATTTTGGGAGATTTGAATTACCTAGGGTACTGCTAATAATGCACCAGTGGATGACATGCAAACTGATGAACTAAAATAACAGTTTGAGGAATTTAAATATATCAATTATTCTCAACAAAAAAACTCCTACTATATAGTTTACCTTACTCAAAAAAGGGTTTAAATTTGTTCCTCACACTATTGGTGATGGTTCTAAATACATAATGGATTTAAGCTCTTCCTACATAAAATGAACTTGACATTTGATGGGCAAGGTAATTTACAAACACCTTATGGGCAAGAATTAAAGCAGAACAGTGTTTTTATCCTCCCATTCATCCCCAATTAAGAAATTTGAAATTTAATTGAGAATTGAAATTTAGATTTTTATTTACCATCCAGGAATCTAGAAAGAAGGTATTTAATTAAAGCATGAATGATCCTCTTTTAAAACAACTAGCTGATAACACTATACAGATCATGAGGCTGATAAAGGTGGAGGATCTGCTATTATGAGCACTGTCATGTGAGAGTAAAGAGGAGATATTGTTGGATCTTTTGGGTGATATTGACATATATAACATGGGTTTCACAAAAAACTCAAATTCGTGACAAAAAAGATTGGATATGGTCCTGTACGACTTAACCAGACTGGCCAGTAACCAGTAAGACCAGACACAGTACCGGGAGTAATGAGGACTCCAAGAATCCGCAAACACATTTGGACCTTCCGGACCCCACATAAGGACCTTCATCCACGGAGGGTTCCAAGCCACTCAAAAGGAACCAACCAAAACTTAAAATTTAATAAAATAAACAATAAGCAAAACTTAATCTAAATTCTGAACAATATAAAAATTTAAATTCGAGTTTTTATGTAATATCAGATTTTTTTTTTTTACTTACAGGTCATTTTTTTTCACAACATTGCATAAAAAGGGTCTGAAATGCAATATGGCATTCTTGACTTTTGGAATCCGAGGAACTGCTGATTTAATATAGGAGGTCCGTTCTCATGATAATGATCTACATTGTGCCTCTTGGACTTAGTGGTTATCCTAAGACATTCAAAGTGAGAAGCACTGATTGTGCTATAACAGTAGAAAGCTAATTAATGTAAAAAAGAGATACTCATCTACTGAAAGCGGAGGTATAGCTATAAAGTGGATTGTTGAAGGAGAGTGTATAGCTACAAAGTGGGCTTTTTTATGCCCTGAAATACTATTTTATAGGCAGGTGCTTCAGTTTAGCAACAGATCATGCCCCCTTACAAGGATTAAGTTGACCAACTGATGGTAGTACCAAGTTGTGCCTTTTTCATGCATCCTTTATTTTGCTCCACTTAATGTTTCACTGAAAGCGAGGGCCCTGCTACATTCAGTTCACTACAATATTAAGTTTTTCTGTAGTCAGATTAGCCTAAAGAAAACCATCCTCATATGTGAAGCATGAACAGAAAAAGACAGATTTAGGATTTGTCTGCCTCTAATACTCTGATAGCCTTAGTTTCGCTCATTTGTTTCAGAACAACAGAATTATTATTAAGTTTCTTGACTTCAAGTAGATGTGCTGGGGAGGTAATTAACAGTGACGATCTTGTCTACACATTACCATTGATCTCTTTGTAGGTTATACAGGGCAGATGATTTTGTTCTCACGTCCTTATTAATCTAGAAACATTTTAGAAATAATTAAGTGACTTTATAAATAATTGAGAATGATTGTGAATTTAGTATGTATGTTATTTATAACTTCTTATTCTCTGCTATAAAATGCTGTACTCAAAAGTTGCCACATACACATTTTTTCCAGTCAGATTTTCTCTATTATGTAATTGCAGTCTGTAATTCAGAAGAGTTGTCATGCAATACTGAGCAATGAGCAGGACATAAATACTACAGCAAACAGAGAAGTGGTTAACAACCAACAAGGCATTCCTGTCATCTCATTTTCATACATTTCTGGAACTTTTCAGCTGTAGAATTATACAATAAAAGGAAATGATCACTTTCTCACTGTAGTTAAAATAGCATTTCAGCTGCAGCCTCTCTGTTGAAGTAGTTCTTCAGCCAAAAAATATTTTTCTAGAGTAACCGCGTTAATGGATGATGCCAACATACCATAAACTCCATGGCACATACCAGAGATTATCCATTAAGTTTATACTTAAGGAAAGGGCCCTCCTTCATGAGCAGTCTGCAAGAAAACAAATAAGGATCAAAGAAACCATTAGGAAGGAGAGGGGAATGGAGATGAATGACTGTTTAAGTGTATTAAAAATATAAAGGACATTTATAAAGAATTCAAAATAATAGTCATATAATTATTTATTTAATGATTAAATATGTACAAAAATGCCCACCGATGTGCACATTCTGACATGGTAGTGAGCCACATGGGTGCACACACACACACACACACACACACACACACACACACACACACACACACACACACACACACACACACACACACACACACACACACACACACACACACACACACAAGCACACACGCACACACGCACACCTGCACACACACACAGAACTGCATGCTCTTAATTGAAAATGTGTACTGTTTTTCACATATAAATGTTCCTCATGTAATCGGGAGTGGTCGGCTTGTACTGAAAATGTCATCTTGTTCATTGTGTCACAGATCAATCAGCAGATGGTGGGAATACGGTACTCTTGACTATGTATCCTGTTAATCTTAGAAATTATAGACCATGAGAGTATTATCAGGATTCGAGGTCCAGATACATCTCCCACGGAGACTGCAAAAAAATTGCATGCAAAAGAGCAATATGAGGGAGAAAACCAACAGAGCAGATACCAGTTCCATTAACTGACCAAAGTCCGTTCCTAAGGAATCAAACCACAAGAAACAGTATGAACTACATGAACAAAAAGAGCCAGCAGAATATGAAAAAGAAAAATCCTGTTCTGTGCACAAATCAAACAAGTGGAAAAGGGCAAATAGAAAAACAGTCTAGAATGCTGATCTTTTATAGACAGATCCTTAAAGATGCACTATCTCAATATCCTCAACTTTTCAGGAAGGTGAATAACTGAAAATGAGGTTTTATTCTTGGTTAGATTCTCATATTTATCATTACTAAAAGACCAGATATAATGAAGACAATCTATATGCTCAAATTATGCATCTGAAGTTCGAATCTATACCAATGTGCTTTTTGAATCAACAAGATTTTGAAAGGGCATAAACACCCACTCAGGAGAGTCCTCATTCTCTTTTGCAACATAAGTAGAACATGCTGGAGAGATACAGTTGATGTATTTCACAGAGAATACAACTACTTTGGAATCATCTTCATTTCCGCATAAAGCAAAGTACTTCTCTTAAACTATTCAAGTATACTCTGGCTGAATGGATGGATAATCATAAATTCACCCCTGGTTTTGTACCCTTGTTTCACATGGATAGTAAGTATTATGTTCATATTTGGGTCATTCATACTTATAATATAAGGGCTAAAACTTTTATGGATTATACGGATAAGCTTCTAAAGAGCCTCATGGATCAGTAGTCTAGTAAGTGCCTATTGACCTATAAACAAGTGCGATCAATGTGTAAACTAATAGCTTTACTCCTTCAATCCATCTCACTCCCAATGCTTTTAAAGATGTACATAATCAAAAATGAGAAAAGTGCAAGATCTTGTCCTCACTAATATGGGAGAGCGCTACACATCCCCTAATGTAATGTTTTCTCTGGTAAGCTCAGACCAAAAATTGATCTCCTTTGAAGTAAAAATAAAACCTGGAACCTCATCTAACCTTGGAATATTCAGGTACTACTCTAAGGCTAACTTCCTACTATTAAGTGATAACCCAGCAAACATTCAAGATTCCAGAAACCCTGAAAACACTGCTGTCTACATGGAACTGTTCACAGAAACCCTATGCAAGCATGTTAACAGCTGCATAGAGGCAGCTTTACCCACCAGAAAGAAGTACAGAACTAACTCAAAAAAAAGGAATACTGGTGGAATTACAGCATCAAATGACTTTTTAACAGAAGGAAGAGAATCATGACAAAAAGTAGGAAGTGCATCACTCAGTAAGATAAAAGCACTCTCGTCAAACTAAACAAACAATTCAGAGGAAGCAGGAGGTGCATCACTCAGTACGATAAAAACACTCTCGTCAAACTAAACAAACAATTCAGAGGACAAATAAAGTCTATTAAAGCCAAATTTGAGGTAAATTTGGCCTCCCAGATCAAGGGCAATCAGAAGGCATTCTTTAGCTATGTCCGCAATCTCAAACGTAATAAACAGTTGTGTGCAGAGCTCATTGTTAATGGAGCCTCCTATACTAAGCCAGAAGATATAGCAAACCTCCTGGCTGACAAATTCATTTCTGACTTTACCCTTCTCTTCCCCCCAACATTCCCTCAGGAAATACTATTAAATATAACTCCCCCTGCTATCACTAGGGAACAGGCTCTTAATGCTCTATCTAAAACCAAGAACTCTGCATCAGTGGGCTCAGACAATATCCCAGGATGCCTTCTAAATAGTATGAAATATGACTTATCAGGCCATTTCAAATTGCTTCCTAACTGTAGTCTCCAAACAGGCTTCATGCCTCATGAATGGGGAATAGCAGCAGTTATCTCTCTGCACAAAGGTGGGCCATCTACAGACCCTGGAAACTTCAGACTCATAAGTCACACTAGTCTCATATGCAAAGCCATGGAAAGAATTATCATAGAAATGATCATTAATGACATAGGAAATCTCCAGACACTGGAAATCTCCAGACATTGGACACAACACAATTTGGTTTTGTTAAGGGTAAGTCATGCTTACTCAACCTGGTGAACTTCTTTGATAAGGCCACCAAAACAATGGATGAGGGCAAAATGCTTCACACTGTCTACCTTGACCTGACCAAGGCATTTGACACAATAGCCCTCTTGGGCATTGTAGACAAACTCAAGTGGTTAGCTATAAACCCTTATGTTATCTAGTGGATAGCCAGTTCACTCACAGACAAGACCCAGAAAGTTAGAATGGGGAAGTCCACCTCTACAAAGAGGCTAGTCACAAGTGGAGTCTCTTAGGGATCGATCCTGGACCACTCCTTTTTGGCATTTATTTCTCTAAAGTCAAGGCTAATGTCAGTGGCATCTGGCTGACTAAATTTGGAGTTGTAATTGAATCTCACACTGATACAAATGTTCTCCAAGAAGAAGTGGCACAAACAAACAGCTGATGGCAAGGCATGGACTAAAACAAAATGCTAAGAAATGCATAATAGTATCCTTTAGGTTGTCATCCACACCTCATATTGACAACACACCCCTAAATGATGACTGAGTAGTCAGAGACTTGGGGACACACATAGACAATAATCTAGTCTAGCCTTTGACCATCAGTTCTCTACAGTACTGAGGAAATCATTCCATGTTGTGCAACTTATAAACAAAGGGATGTAATTTAGGTCCAAGGAAGTCATTAGTCCACTGTATTTGTTATTCATCAGACCTATCATTATGTATAATTCCCCCTTTGGTATGTAGCTAACCAGGCATATGCAATGATTGGGGATAGGGAAGGGACATCAGGAATACATGCCCGTCAAGCATTGGGACAGTGAGAATCTAGTCCTCACCCTCACCATTACTGCCCCCTTCTTTGTCTTCCTTTTGGATTGCTTGAAGTTTGTTTTTTTTTTCTGTATACTCACAGACATGCACAAATAGTACTTTCTACGACCTCATGCACCATGCCTGGCAGCTCCCGGCAGGTGATGTAATCCCCACCTCCACCAGTAATCTAGGAAGGTACCATTCCACTAGTTCCCCGGGCAATGCTACCTGATGTTGAGGACCCAGGTACTGTAGGAGTTGCAGTGGCAGTACTGCCAGATTGCATCCCAGATGTGCTGAGCATTGGTGTGCCAGCTGTTGGATTGGGGGTGGGCTGAACCACAGTGGTTGACTTACTTTCCTGTACTGGAAATAAATTTGTTGTCAGAAAATTATGACATCAGAGTGGTCTGATCACACATACAAAAACAAAGAAACAGAGAATGAGATGGGGTGAGAGAAGAAGAAAAAATGTAATTAGAAAGATTATGTGACATAGAGTAATTTAGTACAATAAAGCTATATTTTTACTTTTATGTTAGCTATACTTTTTTAAAAAAATCCAAAATAGGACTGAGAATTTTTCCAAATAATCCTGGCAATAGGCATTTATTGCATATATGTTTTAAATATAATACAGATTAAGCTAACATGACATTTATGCCAGTTTTGTTGAAATTAATATTAAATAACTTTTTTAATGGTATATCTTTGTTACATTTGAAACCACAACATCTGAATGCATTATTAGACTTGACTCGTACAATTATATTGACCTCCAGAATAAAGCATTCATGATTGCTTTTACAGTTAAGATATGCATGCTTAATTTGTTAGTAATGTATAGAAGAGCAATCATTTTAAAAATGTAATGTTTATTTGTGATGTATACATATTCCTTGCTTCTCTGAATCTCACAAAGCATTCAGCATGGGCCTCCCTGTTTGCTGAATCTTCTGAGCTGCTGAAAAATAAAGAATGAGAGAAAGAGACACATGAGAGCATTAGGCATACCAGTCTTGGATATCTATCTATGACATATGAAGGGTAATGTGATACTTGGCATTAATTTATGGCTTATCTACTGCTACACCTGTTAAATGAATTGACTTTTAAGACAGAAATTGGGGGTATGTGTTTCATGACTTGACAATATTCTGTGAACCTTACACACAGTGATAAAAGTAATTTGTACAGTGTGGGATTCAAACCTATATAAAACAGTGAATACATCATCTTCAGCATAGGAGTTTTTTCCTCATTGTCACAGAAGAAGTGCTTGTCAGACAAGATAATTAATTATATAGACACATTAAAGAGTGAGGGTGCTACATTTCAGTTAACCATGTATGTGTGTGTGACCTGACAAGGACCTGCGTTATGCATTTTCATGTGTGGTACAGGAGTAATGTGTGACATACTAGAAATGCACATACTTGTATTACTTTCAGGTTAGATTTCTGAGTTCTGGGTCAGACCACACAATACATTCCTTTGTTACAGCTATATTTGTGTTATGTGAGTTGTGTAGATGACTATCAGCAAAGTATGAAGTCCATCTCAGGCCAGAAAAAAAAATAATTACAGAAACTTAATTGTCAGGATATCACCAGTTATACATATAATTCATATGATATCAACTGTTATAAGTAGTTATTGTTATGTATAATTATCTTTATATTGATAAATTTTATATAAATTACAGTAGAATAATATTGTTAAAATTTGGAGTGTTCTGGATTAGAACCCTGGCTCACTTGTGTTTTGGCCATGAACTTATACCTACTACCACAGAGAAATTTGGTGGCAAGTGTATTTTTTCACTCAGTATTGTCCAGAGTGCTGACCTCCTTGCAATGCCACTTATCGTGTTTGCACACAGTAAGGCAAAACAAATAATGTTTCATTTTAGCAAGTTACAATATTTCTTTTTTGTCTGCAGGTGTTGTGTGTGAGTGCTGACTGCAACGCAACACTGCTTAGTGTGTTTGCACAAAGGAAGGCAAAACAAATAACAATGTATCTTTTTTGCCTGCAGCAGTATGTCGTGTCTGTGCACAGGCGAGCAATGTGCAAATGAAACAAACAAAGGCAAAAACACATTTTCTTTGTAAAAAATGCTTAATATAATTTATGGTTAAAAATAGTGTGGGACTTGAACTATGGTCTAACAATCTTATGTCCTGTGTGACTCAACATCTTTACAAGGTTTACTACACACACAGTTGATTACATGAACTACAAAATGAACTGGCATCTCACCTAAGTGTCATGTTTAATCATAGCCTCACCTCAGGCTTCGTCCCCACTGAGTAGTGCACAGCTACAGTTATCCCACTCCACAAGGAGGGATTCATCTTGGAACCTGGGAACTACCATCCCATCAGTCTGATGAGCGTGATCTGCAAGGGCATGGAATGCATTATCATGGAACTTATAAACAAAGACAGTGGAAATATTCATACACTGGACCCTACCCAGTTTGGGGTTTGTGATGGGCCGATCTTGTCTCCTGAATCTGACTGACTTCTTCGAATCAGTCACCAGAGCTGTGGATGAGGGTAAGGTGGTCCACACAGCCTATCTGGACCTTGCCAAGGCCTTCAACACCACCCCCCACTCTGGAATCATAGATAAACTTACTAAGCTGGGCATAAATCCCTATGTCACTTGATGGGTTGCCAACTGGCTTACTGACAGAACCCAGACTGTAAAAGTAGCCGACTCCAAATCCAGCTCCAGACAAGTGACAAGTGGATTAACTCAGGGTTCAGTCCTGGGACCGGTCTTGTTTGGCATCTACTTCTCTGAAGTACAGGCCAACACTAAGGGACTCTGGCTAACAAAGTTCACAGATAACTGCAAACTGGGAGCCATTATTGAATCCCCAAATGATATTGATATTCTACAAAAGGGCCTTACAGAAACAGATGCTTGCCAGAGCCATGGGCTCAAGCTTAATGCCAAGAAATGTATAGTTATCCTTTTTGGGGAAAAACATGTACCCAGGTATTACCACTTAGGTGGCAGCATACTAAACACCGAAAGTGTGATGAGAGACTTAGGGACACAGGTGAACAGTGGTTTCACCTTCGATAACCACATTGCCACAACAGTCAGGAAATCCTTCTGTGTGGCACACCTCATCACTAAGGGCTTTTCATCCAGCAAAAAGGAGGTCATTGTCCACTGTACTCATCCCTCATTAGACCCATTATAGAGTACAATGTCCTGTTTGGTATGTGCCACACAAGACATCTGCAACAGCTGGAACGGTCGCAGAAATACCTCACTAAAGGAATCACAGGCCTAAAGCAGATACCCTATGCTGACCATCTAAAACAACTCCGGCTATACTCTGTGGTATATCATCTACTCAGAGGCAATCTCTGCTTAACATACAAGGCCATGTCAAACCCTGAGCTGTTGGACATGATCTACTTAAAGAAATCCCAATCCATCAGAGCCACATGCTCCAGGGATCTAAACCTTATCATCGCAATGAACAAAACATGCTGGAGGGATAGGTTCCTGACCCAGCGACTCCCCATACTCTGGAATAGACTGCCTATACATGTCAAGCAGGGTGCCTCCTTGGTCCTCTTCAAAAGGAACCTTGACAATTGAATGAGAGATAGGAAATTCACCCCGGGGATGACATCAGTCGTTCTGCTAGATAGGGGTCCAGGAAAGTAAATATTGTGGGAAGAAATATCCAGGGAATTGTTATGTCTAGGATGTATAGGCCCTAGAGCCGATAGCCTAGTACCAACCTATGAACCTATGAACCTTTTAACAGATCTAATTTATGTTGTCAATATCAACCAAACTTCTGAATGCCATACAATTGCGCTAAGCAGGATTGCACTTCTTAAGGCAACTGTTACATTTTAAATACTTAATAGTTTCGCTGTGTATGCTACATTGTGCAAATATTAATATTAAAAAACATTTTAACACATGTTAAATAATTTTACACAGCTTGGGATTTTAACTATCATACTAGTGAAACTACAAAACACAGCGGGAGTGTTATCTCTCCTTTCCACAGGCACAGCTTTGTAGCATGAAAGCAAATCATGTGGAAACAAGCAATTCCCATTTCCTCTACAGTATTAACAGGACATACCCTTGTACATTTTCAGATAGTTGTACATATGTGGCTTACATATATAGTGCAATGAGTGATCACACAACCTGACCATTTATTAATATCTTTGCACAAATGCAGCTGCGTCTTGTCTTTGTATTCTATTCATTCTTCCCTTATCTGTGCTATAATATCAAACATGCAGTCTATAGTGCATTGTGTATCACTCAATTTTAACTGTATGATAAAAATACATTACAGTGAGAAACACTTATCAGCACTGGCAGGAGAATTTGTCTACTATTGAACATAAATGATAAGTGTGTGCTATTTAGTTGCATTTAAAAGCTTCCTAAAGTTACCTCTACACTTTGTAAGTGTATCTTGGGTAGCACACCCAATGCAGGTAAGATAGTCTGAACTGCTGTAGTGTATTCCTTCTCCCTCGCACCAATCATTCACATTTGCAAGCCATTAGCAACTAACATTGAGGTAGTGCCTACACATCTGATATACAGAGTCAAAAGTTTGGTATTCAGGAATTCTAATGAGTTCATACCCTCATTTGCATCTTCACCATACTGAGAGGCCTGAATCTACACTATAAAAAGGTAACCATTTAAGTAGGAAAGTTGAAGGTGAGGAGACTTGTGTATTCAGACAAAACAGAAGATCACTATTCCTTTTGCTTTATCTGCAGGGAAGGCTTCTAATTTTGCTAAGGTATGATCACATTATTCAAGTATATATAGATTTCATAACATGTTACAAATACATTTATATATCCAGGAGAAGATGGAACTTTTATCTCTAAGCACTTCCTATAATTCACTGTTGGTATAGGTAGTTTTGGTAGGTATTAACATTTCCCAGATAGACAGGTTATTAATTTTCATCACAAGTATTATTGCTAACATTGTATTTTGCAATTGTCTATGTTATTGGAGAGAAATGCAATGTACATGTCACTGACACAGGCCTTATGTGTCTGAGATGACCCAGTGCCACCTCCAGGAGAGTGCTGGGCACAGTGAGAGGTGACTGGCAATTGTAAATTGACTTTTCTGTTGTAAATGTGTACACATTCAGATAATTGTGTGGAAAGCATACATACCAATTTAATTCTGTGGTATTCCTTGGTTTGTACAAACCTTCATTTTTTTTTGTTTTTTTTGGGGGGGGGCATCTGCCATTTGTATGTTGCTAGAACAAAGGTGTGTTTCAAATGCTTTTCTTTTGAAAATGTGTAGTCATCCTGTTATTTCAGTGAGAAACATAATACATTACTAAAGTGGTATTCCTTGGTTTGGACAAACATTGGTTTGTGTGTGAGGGTGAACTGGGACAACCACATAATCATCAGTTTTAATAACTGAAAAGTCTGTTTCTAGTGCTTAATGTTCACAAATGTGTATGTAAGCAAGACTTTAGTTATGTGATATTTATGGGTTGTATCATTCTCTGTTTTATATTACATAGGATGATGGCACCCAAGCTTATAAATCCACGTAAATACCCCTTTCGGTGACTATGAAAATGAAGTGATAATCCAGGCAGTTAGGCACCATGGCACCTTTCTGCTTGAGAGAGGACATGGGGATATGGTGGCCAGAATGCAGATTTGGAACCAGTTAGTGAATGATGTCAATGCAATAGGAGGTTATGACAGCAATTATGATCATATCAGGCCACTAATATGATTTCATCAGCTTGGAGGAGAGCAGTTGCAGTTGCTCAAGAACAGCTGGCTGCAGAGGGAGTCTCCTATCAAGCCCCAATGACACCAAATGAAGAGTTCCTGTCCACTGTCAGAGATCCAGGCAGCTCAGTGGAAACTGCACACCAGCATGAGATTGATGTTGATGCTGATGTGTCTGGGAGGACAACTGTGTCCCAGGAGCAGCTTCCAGGTAAGCTTTCATATGATGAGTTTTAGATTTGCTTGTATAATAAAATATATAATGTAAATAATACTTCCTAGGGAATTTTTTTTCTCTACCTGTTGATAAGTTAATATGCTTATATTACACAGTTGTCCATTACACATATGCTGTGGGTAAACACGTTAGACAACTTTCAGTTACAATTATTTCTTACAGGACATATAGGTATTTGTGGCTTCACTGTCCCCATGTTATTCCTGTTGTGATGTTTAATTGTTGTCCTTCCCTTGCTTCATTTCTTCCAGGACCATCCTACAACATGTGGAGTCATCTGCACATGGTAACCAAATGTTTTTTTTTTTTTTTTTTTTTTTTGCTTATTGATGACCATTCTTCAGACATATGCATTTATCTGTATGTGTGAGGTGGGTGTATTGAGTGTCTGTATTGCTGTACCCTCTGCGATAGTGGGACCAGTGTTACTTTGTTATCATATATTTTTTTTTAATATCTAGTGTAGTATTAATTTTGTTCCTGTGTTTATTGCTTATTATCATAGGTGATCCAGACAGTGGAAGTGTTGGACTCCTATCACCTGATGTCAGAGTATTAGTAAGCTCTGATGATGATGGTGGCCAAACAGAGGCACAGTTGGAGGGGTGCAGAGGTTGAGTCTAGCACTAAGGTAGACATTCCACCATCCCCTGGATTTCCATCAGACACAGTCTGTATGACTATACATGCCTATTCCACTGAGCCCAAAATTATTGCACAGGTGGCAGGTGACACACTTGATCAGGGTAGTGGTTACTGAGGCTTCAGTGCCAGTTGATTCAGGCTGTAGCCAAAGAGTGGGTGAGGTGCCATGCAAGAGGATTGTTAGGGGTGCTCAGAGAAGGCCTGCTGTCCACCCTCCACCTGATCCTGCGTGTCATTACATGCCACTCAAAGTATGTTTAGGGCCACCATGGTGGCATAGGCACATTCCACTTTGAGGACATTTTTAGGGTTGCAGATGTATCACAGGCTGATGTGTGTGACTGCCTCTGCCATGTGGCGGATTCACTGGATTGGATGAATGGCACAATGGAATGGGCAGTGTTTATGAAGGAACATTTGCTTGGAGGGGAACAACATCCACATGATCATAGGTCGCCAATATAATTTACTGTTAGCCAATGTGGCCATTCCCAATCCCTCTACTGTAGTGGCTTTAATTCCACTGCTCCATCAGTGATTGAGGTGTTCATATCCAGATGTGGTAGGCTATGGGGCCATGGTCCTGGTCATTAGAGGATCTTGTCCAGCAGTCACATTCTGGTTACACCAGCACACCTGACCATGTACTTGGACGTGTCAGTTCAACTCCTGGCAGATCCAGTTTTCATGGCTGAGGGTGACGATGATGAATTGTTACCTCTACCATGCATGGCACACATCTGTCTGATATGCCAGAATGTAGAGCTACCAGAGAGCTTGATGCATGAGGCCAGTTCATGCAGACTCTCACACATAGATTTTACCTCAAGTACCCATACAGACACATAGACACATAACAGGTGCATGAGTCATTCATGAGGCTTGCAGCTCATTCGGTCTCACTGGCCATTTGATAATTAGCTAAATTTCTGCCTGGCTGCCTTTCTTACTCACATGTACTCCCTACATTTTGAGTCAGCCTTGGCCTCCTGCCCCCGCAAACAACACCCTGTGCAAACGATGATAATTGTGTAATCTCCTTGTTTCTATCTTTTGGATTCAGGGATACATATGTATGTCTTCTGATGCACAGGATACATAGCTGATTGAGTGCTTAGTATATGTGTGTGTGTGTGTGTGTGTGTGTGTGTGTGTGTGTGTGTGTGTGTGTGTGTGTGTGTGTGTGTGTGTGTGTGTGTGTGTGTGTGTGCATTGATGATGCTATTTTGAAAATTATACTATTTTCTTACAAGTTTTTGTATTGTGTGCATCTCTGATGCATGAGGCCAGTTAGTTGATAAAGAGCAGATATCTATTGATATGTTAGCCCAGTTATATATCAATGTCATTGCTGTAAAACTCACAGATCTTCTACTTAGGTACATTTGCAAGTACCAGAAAGCAAGGACTTGCCATTCATTTGTGTTCTTACCCATTTATTTTACTGTTCCAGGTTCAATACTTACCGTGACAGCTCTGCAATTACAACTGTTTTAAATTCAGGCCTGACTCTCTTGTAAAGGTTGTGATCATTACCTGGCATCAATTTAATTGCAGAGCAGTTGGTGGTTCTCCCTCTTAGTCCTCACCTGTGTATAGCTGTGGTGACCTTGCCAATGATGGTGGGATGTATGTCCCTTCCCCTTGGTGTTCCTGTTGAAGCTGTTTTCTCAGGATAATATTATGAAGGATAGAACAGGCAGTGAAATTTTCAGCATAAGTACTGGGATCATACAGCATTACCCCCTCAAATGTTTCTAGGCACCAAAATCATGATTTCAGCACCAAACACATGTTCTATGATATTTCTTGTATGAGTGTGTGCTTCATTATAACATTTTTTCCCCGGGTGAGTGTGCATTTTGGATGGGCATCATCAGCCATGGTGCGAGTACATACCTTGCAACCCCCAGTAAATTACTTTGTGGAATATCCCCCCAGAAAACCTCTTGTAGAAAGTTGTGCCAGATATGTGAGTCATCATAACTGCCTTGGTTACCAGTGCACACATTCAGGATGATTCCCTTAGCATTACACATGACCTGGCACTTAATGGAGTGGAAGCTGTTTCTGTTTATGCAGATCCTTCCCTTTTCCCTGGGTGGTGCTTTGATCTCCATGTGCATGCAATCTGTAGCACCCAGGAGTTCAGGGAAGTGTGCTATAGGGTAGAACTCCTACATAGTTGTAGGTCTATCCTCAGGAGCACAGGGAAAATGTATATAGTCACTGGCATGCTGTAGCATAGCATTTAAGAACCGAAGTAAGATCCTGGATGCTCATGCCTGTGACACCCTCAACATGTCCCATGTTGGTTTCTGGAGAGTTCCTATAACTAAACTTCTAGCTGTTACACATACCTTAGTCTACACAGGTATTGGTTCTCCTCATTTTGCCCCTGATCTCAGTTGAGGATAACAGAGGGTGCAGAGTTCCTGGAGTGTGTCTCTATCCCCCTCTAGCACTCTACTATTTTCATCTCATGCAGAACATACAAAGTTATATAAGGTCTAAACACCGTCCTACTTCTTGACTGAGGTCTAGCAGCAACAGCAGCATAGACTTGGGCCTGTTGCACATGCATATTCAGACATCCAGCAGCAGCCCCTAACATTCTTTCTGTGTAGTGTAGTTTCCATGGCTGTATTTCAATAGGTTTTGGAATTCGAGGTCAAAACCTGCACTAAGTGCACAGAATTGCTTTATAGCTTGTTGAATAGCTCCACAATCTTGGACTGGTTGATCAGCATACAATTCAGCTGCTTATGTTGTAATTAGCATGCCAAAATGTTTTATGGCTCTACACAGCTGTTTATTGAATACAATTTGGTGTGCACACGGTTTCCATTACTGAATACAAATATGTGCATGCAGTTTCCATTACTGAATACAAATTGTTGTGCACACGGTTTTAGCAAGCCGTGTAGGGTTTATTGAATCCAGCCGGTGTTTTTAAACAGCAGCTCAACACCATCCTTGAAAGAATCATATGAGTCATTACTGGGCACATTACGGGTGCTGCAAAGAGCACTTTTGGCTGACATCAAAGAGTGGAACAATACTAATTTCATGAACTTTAATTGTACTTTGACTTAGGAATGGGGACCAGTCCTGTCATGGTATTAGAAACCCAAAAGATTTGGAGAAATTAAAAAAAGAATCAAAAAGTGTATAACTACTGAAAGTTAGTAAAGATCATCAAAACGTTAACAGTTATAGACCATCTTAGTTAATTAACTTAAAAGTTAAACTACTGAAAGCTAGTAAAGATCATCAAAACGTTAACAGTTATAGACCATCTTAGTTAATTAACTTAAAAGTTAAACTACTTACACAGAGATGCCAGCCCCTGACATGTAACTGATATTCAGACTGGATTTTTTTAAGGGCCTTTCCAGTGCTGACCCAATAAAATTGTGTTAAATTCCATGCAGACTAAAAACTCTCAAACAAAGCCACTACAGTCATTCAAGAGGACTCTGAAAATGCATTTGATTCAATTCAATGAAAATATTTCTGGCTTGCAGTAGAAATTTTTGATTTTTATACCAGCTTTCATAACCGATATTAAAGCTTTATACCACTCTCTTTTCCAAACCTTCTATCTGGTATTGCTATTAAAAAAAGACAAGGCGAGCAGCAATGCTGCATGTTGTCATTGTTGCCTGCTTTTTACTGAAACCCTTGTCCATATGGCTGAGCAGTCACAACACTTTTGTGTTTTGGACCTTGCAAGCACAGAGAAAACATGCTGAAGTTGGCTGCTGCTGACAGAAAACCCTGCTCAATATATTCTGAAGCTGAATGCAGTGCCTTTCAAGTTATAAGGTTCCTCTTACATATCTGGTTGCTAGGATCTATCCATTGGACTATATTTGTTAGAACATAATTACAAACCCCCTTTTGAAGCTTTTATGTTAAGGTTTATGCATGGCAAATATGACAGTTATCAGCTTACATTGCATTAATGTAGGAAAATGTTATTTTACAAAAAAATGTATTACAATGCTTAGTTATCTCCCTATGTCTCACATAAAACTGATTACATAATACAGAAATTAGAACTCCAGTCTATACAGAATGGAAAGTATACAATGTAACTTAAAAACCAAACTGCGAGCACACGTAAAAACAATAGATTTTATTGATTTTGGCAGAGGAACTCTATTTTCATACAATCAAGCCACATACAACACCTGAGGGCTTTGTACAGTGTAAAATTCAAAATCTGGTTGAAACGAGTCATTGATGAATATCACGTCACATTAAAAAATAAAAGAAAGAGATGAAGCAAGAAACTACAAGAACATTAATACCTATGCTGTTGCATATAAAATCAAAAATAAGCCTTTGCCATATACATTAATAATAGAAATAGAAGAAAAGGCATATTCAAATGATTCAAATATACATAAATTTCTCTACTTTAAGAAATACATGTCTACACGATAAAACACTTTCTAAGGATAGATTATCTGCTGTGGTGACCCCTAATGGGAACAGCCAAAAGGAGACGAAGAAGTTTATAGCAGGCTTCTTTATGTAACGCTGCATTTGGTGGCCTATGAAAAGATTGTATAAAAACATACGCAAGGAAAATACACATATGTACACTCTCATCTGTATCTACATCCACTTCGGTATTCACATGTATATCTATATATAGATAGATAGATAGATAGATAGATAGATAGATAGATAGATATATCTAGATATATCTATAGCATCTATATATATATATATATATATATAGATATATATATATATATATATATATATATATATAGGTCTATTTCTTTTGTTTGAAATTACACTTCTCTGAACAAGAGAAGATCGAGAGCCACTTTAGCGAAAGTGCACTTAACCGAAAGTGCACTTTCACAAAACTCACTTTACCGAGCCACAGTACAGTGGGGACAAAGAAATATACCTTTTCCCCACTGTAGTGCAATGTTGGAGTTAGTATATATAAGTAGCAAGGGTGCAGGAGTGCAGGGGGCTTTCCCACCTTCTAAAATGTGTTTTTCTTTTCTGGACAGGACACTCATTACTTATATATACTAAGTGAGTCCAAGCTCTGTAAAGTGAGTTTCACAAAAGTGCACTTTTTCTAAAGTGGGTCTCGGTCTTCTCTTGTTTGGAGAAGTGCAATTTTGAACAAGAGAATTAGACCCAGTGGACTCATATAAATGTGTGTGTCTGTGTGTATGTGTGTGTGTATATATATATATATATATATATATATATATATATATATATATATATATATATAGGGTCCCTATTAATTATTCGAGCATTTTAAAGTTCAAATGCCATATAGTCGACACCATCGCTAAACTATGGAACTCACTTCCACCTTCTATAAGAAACACAGGCAGCACCATCACCTTCAAACAAATACTGAAAAATTATGTCTTTTGCTACTAGTGACTGATAATACTTTCTCCATATTTATTTTTATCTTCACTTGTTGATACTGGTACAATAATACTGATTAATATATCTCTGTTTATACCACTCTGATTGAATTCATTGAATTCTGCTTTAATGTATATTTTCTGTATATATATTACTGTAATCAAACAAACTAGATTCCTGCTTTTATGTATATATTCTGTATATGTTACTAGATTTACTATCTGTAACACTGTTTCTACTTCTGCACTAATTAATGTTTATATTTTTTCTGCATCTCTTTGGAGCTTTTCTCCCCGGACCTCCACTGAAAATGGGCTCTTTTAGGCCCAGTGGACCTTCCCGGTAAACAATGCAATAAAATAAATAAATAAATAAAATATGATTGAACTTTAAAAAAGTTTGAAGGCGAAAAGCAACAGCTCCATATGGCGCAGAATGGGAAATTTTCCCTTTTCTGCACTGAAGTACAAACTTGGAGTTGGTATATTTAAGTAGGGGGGTATGGGGGTGAAGCCCCCTACATGGAGGGTACAGGGGGCTTGACCCCCCCACTCAGAGTGTTGAGGTAAGTTTTTTTTTTAATTTTTATTATATTTTTGATGTTTCAAACTTCACTCATATGTTGTTGAACATATGTGGTTTGACGTTTTGAAACTTTGAATATATAATATAGACCCTATATATATATATATATATATATATATATATATATATATATATATATGAGTATAAATCTCCATCTAACTCTACCTATCTAGATAGGTAGAATCTTGAAGCCTACAATGTTCAACATCATAGACCTGAGACAATAATATTGATAGACCACAGTATCGAACTCCTGGATGTGTCCTGCTTCCAGGATCCATGTTAGCAGTAATTCTTGTGTCCATACCACTGCAGAACTAATGTTAGCACTTGTTCCAAGGGTCAGACTCCTACAGACTCCATGTTAGTACTTGTTTCTAGGTTCATACCTTTGTATGACTCATTTAGGTCTTATTCCAAGGTTCATACTCATGCAGGACCCATATGTGCACTCATTCCTACTTTCACATCCATACAGGAGCCATGTTTGTTCCTAGGTTCAGACTGCTTGGGGATTCATAATTTGTAAGTTTTCTACCCTCTTGCCTTTAGTGTATTAGTGTAAGTATTATGATTTTCAAGACTGTATGTATTCACACACACACACACACACACACACACACACACACACACACACACACACACACACACACACACACGCACACACACACACACTCACACACCATTATATATGGTATGCAGCCATTTTATTAAATCGGTTTGTAAAAAAAAATATATATATATATATATATATATATATATATACACACACACACACACACACACACACACACACACACACACACACACACACACACACACACAATTTTTAAAGGTGTTTATTTAAACATGGTATACACAAAGTAGCTGCATTAGAAATGCAACTTTTTTTTTATTAATTAATAAATTTCCCCAGCTAGATTTTATTTATCATTTGCTTCCTGGAAAAGAGCCAATTTTCAGCAGAGGTCCAGGAAGAAATGTTCCAGAAGCATGTCTTTGGAATGTGGGAGGAAACCCACATGAACACAAGGAGGACATGCAGACTCCACACAGAAGGCACTCCAGCCAAGAACTGAACCAGAGAACTTCTCGTTGTGAGGTGATAACACTAACTGCTTGCAACACTGCTACTGCTAGGTTTACTAGTACTAATATATAGTAATCCTGTGTAGTTCTACAAAGAAACAATTAGCTGTAGGGTACTTCTTCTTATGTTTATAATGCATTATTTTCCCTCTTAGTGCATGAATCACTATGTGTGGAAGTCTAAGACCCCCATCAACATTAGTCCATTTTAATTATCCAGTCACTAGAAAATGCAGTTACGTGTCTGATCTTTCTTAGTCTATAGGCATTGGTTTAGAAAAAACGAGAAGTCATCCACAAAGTCTAAACTTTCCATATGGTTGGCTGCCATACTGCTTGTAACACAGACAGGACTGTGCAGGACCATAAGCAGCACTGATGAGGTATCATACTATATTCTTCCCTTCATGGTGTTCTTATATTCATCCTGATGGTAAAATAGAATCCAGATATCTTTCATTTAATAAAATTGGCCATTATTCTGAACTATCAAATTTTGAAAAAAAAAAAACACTATTGCTGTTAATTATGCGTTTTAATTCTGATTTGGAAAAAGGATTTTGCTCCATTTCTTTCTCAAAATACTCACTGGAACGGATTTAATGTGCTCATGAGATGAGTTTATCATGGATGTATTTTACCCCTGTGATGAAAACATTGGGTCAGTTCATTGGATAAGCTATCAGAATCCTGAAATGAAATATAAATCTGTTTTAATCATGAAAAATGGGGATTTTGGAATATATTTGATTACATGGTCTAGACTGCAGGTAGCTGGTAGCAAAAAAGACTGTTTGCAAAAGAGTTTCCACATGAAGTGGTCATCAATGAACCAGCTTAAATTTTGGTAGCTGAAACTTTTAAAAAGTCAGTAGCAAATAATTCTTGAGAGAGAGAGAGAGAAAGAGAGAGAGAACTGAATGTTTAAAATGATAGGATTAAATATTTGAAAAGAAAATTTGTTCATTCTACTAAACCAGCTTTGCAAATTAGCCAACAATGCTCCAATAACTGTCTCCACTTGTCCATATGTTGTAGTGATCTTCTTCATGAAAGGAAAACATTTTAATGGCTACTATCCTAGCTATAGTATTTCCTTCTAACCTTATCAACAAGCATATTTGTTTGTAGAGGAACTTTCTTAATTTAATGTACGTCTTCAGTTTTATAAATGTAGGTAACTGGTCACCGGTTAAAAATTATAAAACACATTATGTTTTGAAAATTTTCTGTTCAGTCGCAGGTTGCAGACAATGCCTCAGTTCCACCTACATATGGCACTGACCAGAACAACATCATTTTGGCCTCCACACCTGGATGGCTTTCCATCCCATGCCAATGCATTTAGATTCAAAATGTCAACTAAGGTGGGGGGGCCTATGCATGGAATATTTGTAAACTGAAAGCTGGACACGACTTACCATGTTTTGTACGACTTATGAAAAAGTCTCTAGACATTCAGAAATCAATACTGAAAAGCATAGAGCTTATAATGGCATACACTACTTAAGACAAATTCACATGAAATTGTGTGGATTATAAAGCAGAAAATCATCAACAAAAGTCATAACATTGCTACAGATTTGTATCTCAATATGACAGGGCAATGTATAGTAAATTTGGATATTCGTGAAATCAAAATGTTCCAAGGCCTTTGATGAGACACAGAAAAATTCAGAATACAAGCAACACAGAAGTGATCTATAGAAATACATATATAAAATTAATGTACTCTTAATAAGTGAAAATATATTAGTTCATTGAAATGTGGTTCTTGTCTTTGCTATATGGTTTAAACATAAATATATCATAAACTGCTAGAAAATAGTATGCAATTATAAATTTTAGAGTACCTCCCATGTACATCAGACACAGACTCTGACTCAACAATTATTTGTGGTTTAGGTGTAATGTAGCAGATGACTGACAGAGTAACAAGAAATGCCACTGCAACTCTAATTATTCAAATATATTCGTTGATCTGGAAAGTCAAATCAATACTCAGGTATGGCACTCAAGAGTTTTATTGTCACCTTCACTGAACCAGGCCTGAATTAGGAAATTTGCCAAAACTAGTTTGGCTGGAGTGTAATCTCACACAACTGGTGATTGACAATTGTTATGACCAGGGCTAGTTTTGTGATGATTTGTACCTGCACTGCTTACTGGAACCTCGGTCATGACCTCCACTTTGCGATTTTTGATTGGCTTGTATACTGCAATTACACCTAATTGGCATCATGGTATATGAAACAATCAAGTAACTATTTCTGAGGCAATGGGAGCCAGTGATGAGGAACAGAATGGTCAATTTAGTGCTGCTGGTAGTTTTTGCACCGTTGTCCTTCTCAGGTCTGGCTGGTCCTAGCTTCTCTTGCAGTATGTCCCTCTGCCAGGTCAGATGGCTCTTGGTGGGTTACATTCTTAAGATTTTAGGATGGGAAAGGGTGAGGCAGTGATGAATTGGAGTCACATGCTTTCTTTGCCTGCCATATGGGGAAAAAGAAGTGAAAGTTAAGAAGCAGCAGATTTTCAGCGTTGTACAGAAACCATTGTTATAGCTCACACAGCTCTAAGCTTTTCAAGTATGCCATGGTCATTTGTTATTTTTGGAAGGAGTGTTTGTTAAGTCTCTTTGTGAAAGACGCATTCATATAGTTCAAGTAACATTGTCCAAAAGCAAGTTTAAGGTAGGGAAAGAATTGCTTACCTAGCTGTTCTTGTTTTGTTTAGTGAATCTAAGATGGTAGGCTTTTAATGTCAATGATTCCAGGTTGCAAAATGTTTAATTAAAAGTGTTGTACCTCTGGAGAAGAGCAGGAAGAGAAGAGGAAGGTTTGTAGTGTGGTAGTGAAGGTAAGAACTTTGACTGTTTGCAGTATGACTGGTATAGGGAAAGAGCTAGCTGATATGATGGAGAGAAGGAAGGTGGATATATTTTGCATGCAAGAGACCAGATAGAAGGGGTAGTAAGGCCAGGTATATCGGAGGTGGGTTCAAATTGTTCTATCATGGTGTGGATGAGAGGAGAAATGAGGTAGGAGTTATTCTGAAGTAACAGTATGCCAAGAGTATTTTGGTGGTGAAAAGAGTGTCAGAGTGTTTATGAAGTTGGAAATTGATAGTGTGATGATGAATGTTGTTAGTGCATATGCTCTGCAAGTTAGGTGTGCAATAGATGATAAAGAAAAATTTTGGAGTGAGTTGGAATAAGTCGTGGTGAGTGTACCCAAGGGTGAGAGATTGGTGATTGGAGCAGATTTCGATGGGTATATAGGTAAAGGGAACAGAGGGGATAAGGAAGTGATGGGCAGGTATGGTGTTAAGGAGAGGAATACTAAAGGGCAGATGGTAGTGGATTTTGCAAAAAGTATGGACATAGCTGTGGTGAATACATATTTTAAGAAGAGGGAGGAGCATAGGGTGGCATACAAGAGTGGAGGAAGATGCACACAGGTGGATTATATTCTATGTAGAAGGGCCAGTCTGAAGGATATTGGAGACTGTAAAGTTGTGACAGGGGAAAGTGTAGTTAGGCAGCATGGGATGGTGGTCTGTAGGATGACATTGGTGATCAAGAACAGGAGGAGGAGTGTGAAGGCAGTGTCAAGGATCAAATGGTGGAGGCTGAAAAAGGGTGATTGTTAGGTGGCGTTCAGGGAAGAGTTAAGACAGGCACTGGGTGACAGTGAAGATTTACCAAATAGCTGGGTAACTACAGCAGAGGTGGTAAGGGAGACAGAGGACGGACGACAAGGAAACACGGTGGTGGAATGAGGAAGTACAGGACAGTATACAGAGAAAGAGTTTGGCGAAGAAGTAGGATTGTCAGAGAGATAAAGAAAGTAGACAGGAGTATAAGGGGATGAGACATATGGTGAAAAGAGAGGTGGTGAAGGCTAAGGATAAGGCATATGGTGAGTTGTGTTAAAATTTGGACACTAAGGAAGGTGAAAAGGACCTGTACCGATTGACAAAACAGAGGGACCGAGCTAGGAAAGATGTTCAGCAGGTAAAGGTGATAAAGGATAATGAGGGAAATGTACTCACAAGCAAGGAGAGTGTGTTGAGAAGATGGAAAGAGTACTTTGAGGGGTTGATGAATGAAGAGAATGAGAGGGAGAGAAGGTTGGATGATATGGGGATAGTGAATCATGAAGTACAATAGATTATCAAGGAAGAATTAAGGACAGCTATGAAGAGGACGAAGAATGGAAAGACTGTTGGTCCAGATGACATACCTGTGGAAGCATGGAGGAATTTAGGAGAGATGGCAGTGGAGCTTTTAATCTAGGAAAGTGAGAAGATACCTGAGGAGTGGAGAGGCAGTGTTTTGGTATGGATTGTTAAAAATAAGGGTGATGTGCAGAGCTGTAGTAACTACAGAGGGATAAAATTAATCAGTCACAGCATGAAGCTATGGGAAAGAGTAGTGGAAGCTAGGTTAAGAAGGGAGGTGATGATTAGTGAGCAGCAGTATGGTTTCATGTCAGTAAAGAGCACTACATATGTGATGTTTGTTCTGAGAGTGTTGATGGAGAAGTACAGAGAAGGTCAGAAGGAGTTGCATTGTGTCTTTGTGATCTTAGAGAAAGCATATGACAGGGTGCCTAGAGAGGAGTTGTGGTATTGTATGAGGAAGTTGGGAGTAACAGAGAAGTATGCAAGAGTAGTACAGGATATGTACGAGGGTAGTGTGACAGTGATGAGGTTTGCGGCAGGGTATGGCTGCATTTAAGGTGGAAGTGGGATTACATCAAGGATCAGCTCTGAGTACTTTCTTATTTGCAATGGTGATGGACAGGCTGACAAACGAGATCAGACAGAAGTCCCCATGGACTATGATGTTTGTGGATAACATTGTGATCTGTAGTGAGAGTAGGGAACAGGTTGAGGAGACCCTGGAGAGGTAGATATATGTTCTACAACAGAGAGGAATGAAGGTCAGCAGGACTAAGACAGAATTTATGTGTGTGAATGAGAGGGAGGAGAGAGGAATAGTGAGGATGCAGGGAGTAGAGTTGGTAAAGGTGGATGAGTTTAAATACTTGGGATCAACAGTTCAAAGTAATGCTAAGTGTGGAAGAGAGGTGAAGAAGAGAGGACAGGCAGGGGGGAATGAGTGGAGAAGAGTGTCAGGAGTGATTTGTGACAGGTGGGTATCAGTAAGAGTGAAAGGGAAAGTCTACAAGAGGGTAGTGAGACCAGCTATGTTATATGGTTTGGAGACTGTGGCATTGACAAAAAGGCAGGAGTCTGAGCAGGAGGTGGCAGACATAAACCGTTAAGATCTGCATTGGGTGTGACAATGATGGACAGGATTAGGAATCAGCATATTAGAGGGTCATCAAGTTGGATGGTTTGGAGACCAAGCCAGAGAGGTGAGATTGTTTTGGTTTGGACAGGTACTGAGGACAGATGATGGGCATATTGGGAAAAGGATGCTAAGGATGGAGCTGCCCGGTAAAAAGAAAAGAGGAAGGTCTAAGATAAGGTTTATGGATGTGGTGAGAGAGGACATGAAGGTTGTTGGTGAGACACAGAAAGGTGTAGAGGACAGAAAGAAATTGAAACAGATAATCTGCTGTTGCAACCCCAGATGGGACCAGCCGAAAGAAGAAGAAGATCTGGAGAAGAGCTGTATGTCTTTATATGTTCTTTCAGCTGTTATGGTCCCATGTCAAGAAACTGCTGCTGTTTCACTAATTTTGGCAAATTAATTATGTAAAGGATGTTTTGAAACTGATTGCTGCATTCTTGGAGTTATCTTGGAAAAACATTTTTTTGTATATTTTCTGAATTTTTTCCTGTTATTGACTGGTTTAAGCTGCAGTTGTTTTTAAGTCACTCTCTGTGATGTGGAGTTGATATTATAAACTGCCTCGCAATTACCATCCAGGCTTAGTATGCCTGAGCCAGAATAGCTTGTCGTGAACTTCTTAGGGATGGGGTCAGGGTCAGGTAGGGATAGATTAGGACAGTGTTAAGTGCTGGAATCAGAGCTGGTGGTCTATGGGGAGAGCTGAGAATAGGCCAGATCCTACAAGGATTGACCTCTTTCACAGCTGAGATCCCAGGACAGTATCCATCATCTTTTTCCCACACTAGCTAACTACCAGGATGTAATTGATATAGCTGGAAACATTACCTGAGCATCAAAAATCGTATCACTGAACTTAGTGGGGGGTGGGTGGGTGAGGAGCAGAGGGTTAGAAAAATGAGCAGTTTTATTTTTTCAATTTTTAATAAACCATATGGTTAATAATTAAGAATTGTAATGTATTTAATAATGCTATATCTTTAAATAATGTTAATGCTATGAAGATGATCAGTCTAGAACGATTGGGCTAAATTGGATGGCAAAAATTATAACTCTCTGACTGACTCCTAATAGGAGGTTACTTCAGATATTGAATTATTAGTTTTAAGAAACAATGCTAGCATTGTTTTTGTAACTGGGTAGCCAACACTTGGGAAAAATACCCTTTTTCATACAGCCCAGGGTCACTGTCTTCATAACTTGCCTAGAGTAGCACAGTAGCTGTTAGAATCAAACCTTGGATTTCAGGCAATGGCGTGTAATCAACTCATAATATTAATTTTGTGCACTGTCAGATACTTTCTTATTTGATATTAATCTTGCTCAGTGATTTTATTTACATATTTTTGGTTTTAGGTAAGACAGGTGTTTTCATGCTAAACTCTTCTTTTCTCTCCATTCTGCACCAACACCATTCTGTATCTGACTACATTTGCCTAATTTGTTCCAACCTTTCTGTACCTGATTACACTTGTTTATTTGTTTCTTATCTCCTCTGTTTTAAATTATTATGTATCACTGCAGTGTATTCTGAAACCTTCCTATTCAGTCCTTTGAAGTGAAGTAAAAGTTGCAGTGGCATTTTCTACTTCTAAAATCTCCCTATGTGCTGTGTTTTTTTCTGTCTTTATATTGTGCAGTGCAGCAGCATAGCTAGGGGGAGGTGAGACGGCCAGTCCACCCTGGGTGGCAATTTTGCAGAGGGACTTTAATTTAAAAAAAAATACTGTGTTTTTATGGCATTCTGTTCTATCACATACGTGTGTTGTCACACAAACGCCCTTCCTTCACCCGCGTACATGCAAAATTTAACTTTCCTGGAAAGAAACCTTTTCATTGTTGCCTCTGCCTATTTAAGTAAGTGTTCAATTCACAAAGATTGATTTAATTAACACAAGGTGTGTGTGTGTAAAATGACCCACTTAATGATACCTGGTTAGTGTTACTCAGGCTCAAACCCTGTACCTTAAGTGCCAGGAATAACAGCCTGAGTTCTTTACCCCTACCACCATTTGTGTGATTCAAGGAGTTGAGTCCATAGCTGAGTTTTGGCTCATATTTTTCATCTGTTCCTCTTAAAATGTGTGGTTTTCTGGCATATCAGTGAGAACTGAGTTCGCTGAATAATGACAGTCATTTAAGTTTCAGTCTTCCTATCTTTCAGGAAACACATGGTAACACAAAACATTTTATTCTAGCAACTTTCTAAGATTATACAAGTAATATTTAAAATGCATCACTGGTTTTGGCCCATTGTTCCCCTCCCCATAAATTTTGGCTTTTTCCCAATTTTCTTGTGCTGCAAAGTTGAGAGATGTAGTTAAGCATCAAGTGCATTTTGCAAGGAGATGAGAACTTCAGACGAGAAGTTTAGTGCTGCTTATGTCAAGTCTGTTTGCAATATACAACTGTTGTTTAGCTGTGCCAAAATATTTTAAAGCATTGTTAGTAGCACAATAGGTAGTATACTTACTTTTGATGCAGAAGGCTGTGGGTTCCACTCCAACAGTATGTGAATAGATTACTGATACTGTACTGTGTTGTACTTTAACAGGGGTTGATGCTGTAGTCCTAAGTATGTCCTTCTTTGGAGGAGACACCTAGTAACTATGAACCTGAGTTTGCCATCCATTCCCTATTACAGTATTACCAGCTTATCATTTTTTTAAATATAATATAGGCAATTTATTCTTCAAGGACACCAGGCAATTTATTTGTAGATGAAGCAGTGAAATATAAAGTTGTTTGTTGGCAGCAGCCTCTTCATTATTTGCAGATCTATTTAATGTGGATTTAGATTACTTTTACTTCTGCAGATATTTTGCATATTTCCTGATATTGGTGAATTGTAATGGCAGGTGTTTGAGTAAATTTTTATGATGGAAATGTTCTGAATTAGGCAGTTTTGTCATTATTGGTTCATACATTTTTGTTTTCATTACTTACTAGAAAATTGCTCATAACAATAAATTTAAAACACGCTCTAACAAGTGTGCTGTATTATACAAGGAATTTAATTTAATACAATTAGGAAGGTGAATCAAAAAACACATGTACTTTTGCATGGTCCTAAATATGTGTGCAAGGCACCTATGATTTGAAAACAGCCCAGAGGTAAACTCTATCTGCCATGGGCCAGAAGCATTTTATTTCAATGTGGGTTGCAATGTTGTTTCAATGAATATGAGTATCAAGGGCAGAGTAGTGTTACTGCTAAATCTATTTTCATTCTGACACTGCATTGCTTTGTTTAACAGATGTCTATCAGTGTTTGTGCTATACATTTTAAAATAAAAGTTTTAAATGAAATCCAAATAATCATTGTAGAAGTAAAACATAACTCAGTATGCACATTATAGTATTTATGGTAAATGGGGAGAAATAGCCAAGTAATAGAATACTGGAATGGCTGCAGGGGTAAGGGCTGTGTATGGGGGGGGGGTCACATTTGGGCATGATTTTGTGAGATTGGAGGGGCGGCAAACTCAAAGTCAGCCCCCGGAAGCACTAACTCTAGCTAGGCCACTGGTGCAGTGACAGCTTTCTGTATCCAGTTACACTAGCATGATATGTTCTGTTTGTTTACATATACTCTGATCTCCTTTGAACAAAACAGTTATGTATTTATTGTTGCTGTTCAGTCATATTATTAGCATGCTACCACGAAATCTTCCTATATATATATATATATATATATATATATATATATATATATATATATATATATATATATATATATATATATATATATATATATATATATATATATATATATATATATATATATATATATATGTATATACACACACACACACACACACACACACACACACACACACACACACACACCATATTTTTGGTTTGTTCCTCATAAAATAAGTAGTTTTCAGGCAAATAACTGAGGATTCCAGTCACTTTAGTGACATTTGAGTTTCACACTTCATATCCTTCAGAAAATGCATGCTAATTGAAATTATTCAAGCAACATTCTAAGTGTGTAACATCAATATTTAACATTTGTCCATATTTTTGGACCTTTGCCCCCCCCCAATTTATTTTAAGGTTTGACCAGAGTTCTTGCTCCAAATTCCAAGTTTCAGGTTCCACCATTGTAAGAAGTGACTTCAATTGCTGTATTAGGATTTGGCGAAAAAAGGAGTTTTTTTTGAGGGGGGTTGACCCAAATGCAATGTATGCATACCTCCACCTATTTGGTCTTGGCTTAAGTGTTCTTGGTAAAGTTGTCTTACAGGTGAAATTTCCTATCTAGAATGGAGGAAAGTAGTTTGAAGCACCTCACCATGATTTTGACTGGTGAAATTAATATATTTGATATTTTATAGCAGTTTACATTGTTCATGATTTACATATCTGTTGTTTTAGACTGAACAGTTTGTTTTCCTCATCAAGATGTTCTGATAGACTGTTATTAAAAAAAAACATATACTATTCAAAAATGAACACATTGGGCCAGATTCAGGAAGGCTTACACGGAGTTCAAGAGTAGTGTAAGCCTACCAAAAGAGAATGCTGCAAAAACAAAACTCTACCAAAAGCAGGCAGCTAAGCAGGCAAAAAGAACACGAACACCGCCAACACACAATAAGAACAGTATTCCTCCAGGAATAAGCACGTATAAGCAGTAAAAGTTGTAAAAGTTGTTAACGTACATCCACTTAAGCAACGTTTTCGTTGTTAAAACAACTTCATCAGAATAAAAAGTGTAAGCCTCCGTGTAAGCCTCCTGATTCAGGAACAGCCCAAATCTCCATGTAAGAGACAGCTAACACGTCTCTTACACGGACTGGGCGGAATGCTAAATACCTCATTTGCAGCTCCAAGATATGCAAATGAGGTATTTGAGCGATCCACAAAGCAGAAACCAGTCCGTGTAATGGACGTGTTAGCTGCATAAATGTTCTCAGCTGACAACTGAGTACATTTCTGCAAAATTAAAACGGAGCCATGTCAGCTCCAAATAAAGGGTGCATATGTTTCATTACATGCCAATGGCCAAATATGTGGCCATTGGCATGAAAAAGTGTTGCAAAAATAAGTTATATAACTTTTTTTACGATTTTTGTTTAAGCCCCGCAAGAACGGGCGCTACCTAAAACTGAAAACCGAAGCTTATAAACCCACAATTGTGGGATTTATGCATTACATGAAATGTCAATGGAGGGACTTGCAGACCAAAAACAATATGTCCTCCGTGTAGTGGTTGTCAAGGGGAAGCTCCGTAAGACATGTAACTAAGCATTACTAGGCAATCCTATGTAAATGAGGGTTACAATACTGAATCACACTGCCACATAGGTAATGAGCACTTTCTGAGTAGTGTAAGAGTTAGAGAAGGGGAGGAACAGAGTAAGAGGTAGGTGACATCACAGGGGAAGGATAGTAATAAATGTACCAGATTGGAGGGCAATGTAAGGTAACAGATGACAGACAGACATCAGGGAGGGAGGTGTGTCCCAACAGAACACTAGGAAAGTCAAGAAATTGAGGGTATACGCTGTCCCTACACTCAAAGTTTCTTGATATGCGTGCATGCGCGCGTGCTGCAGCAATAGGCGTGTAAGGCAGGTTCAACATGTGGGAGCGTGTTGCAAACTGTTTACAACGGTTTGTGCTGGCAGTGTCGCGTTTTAGCATGAATCAGCCTAGCTAACACCGTGTAAGGATGTGCACGTAACACCGTGTAAGGATGTGTGCGCGTTTAAGTGACTGTGAGCTTGTGTAAGCTGGTGTGCACATTGCTCCCCTTGAGGAAACAGAGAGGAAACAGGAAACAACTAAAATCCAGGTAAACTGCCAGAGGATACTACTGGAGTTAATTGGTGGAAACAATTAGAAGCAGGCAATTACACAGGCAGACTAGAAGCCCGACCCAGCACTTAAAACACTGCAAGGAGCAGTGCAGGATGTTTCTCACAGCAGATACTGCCAGAAACTAAGCTATGAGAAGTGAAAACTGAAAAAAGCTGAACTCAGAGCAGAAATGCTAGGGGCTGCCATAGCTGTTATAGTCAGGCATAGGCGAATTGCTGAGGGTGGTGACAATGCAGATGCTGACAGACAACCCAGAGTGAGGAGAAGGAGAAGAGTATACAGGCCCAGGGTCACCTACCATGGGTTACATGAGCTGGAGATAGTAGAGCTATAGAGTGGCCAGAGAGCTCCTGCAGCAGATTGTTGAGCTGTGCAGGCCATGCCTCACACACAGAACCAACAGAGGGGAGCCCATCCCAGTGGAAACCAAGGTATGTGTTGGCCTAAGAATACTAGCAACAGGTACCTTCCAGAGACCAACTGGAGATATGATGGGGATATCACAGGCATCAGCCTCCAGGGTACTGCACCAGTTCCTGGATGCCATGTCACCACATGTCAGTGATCATATATATGTCCCTAATGACCGTGAGGTTGTGGCCAGCAATATGCGTCTCTTCCAGCAAATAGCGGGATACCCTGAGGTGCTGGGTGCAATAGACTGCATGCACATATGCATCAAAGCACCAGCCTGTGAGCGGGGTAGAGCCTACATTAACCGCAAGGGATACCCCTCCATCAACTGCCAGGTCGTGTGTGATGCCCAGGGCATAATAATGAATCTGTGTGCTGGCTGCCCTGGGAGCTACCACGATTCCCACATCTGGCATCTGACGAGCTGTACCAATCATTTGCCAATGGGGACTTCCCACACGGACACCTAGTGGGGGATGCAGGTTATGCACTTGAGCCATGGCTGATGACACCCATCAGAAATGCACACACAGCTGAACAGGAACGCCATAATGAGGCACACGCACAAACACGTAATATCATAGAGCATGTGTTTGGACTGCTCAAGTCACGGTTCCGGTGTCTGGACACATCTAATGGAGCTTTGCAGTACACACCAACTACATGTACCCAAATGATCATGATATGTGCTATGCTACATAATATGATCCTGCGAAACAGCTGCAGCAGGACCAGCACAGGGCTGGGCCAAACATCCCCACCATTGCCAAGGCCACCACAGGCAGGGGTGACTCGGAGGAGGAACAACCTGAGCCTGTCCCAGTAGGCAGAAGGAGGCGTGCCCAGTATGCTCTGGCCTTGGCAAAGAGGCAACGATAGCACATACGCTTGGTCAGTAGGAACACTGGGACTGATACCCGCTCTGACTCACTCATACAGTAACAGGATGCCTAACATGACACAACCTGCTTCCAAACGTACAGGAGTGTAGTATGTGTATCCGACAGAGGTGGCCCTGCAGCACCACCTGAGGCATGAATGCCATGTGTTAAGTAATGTAATATCATGTACAATATGCACACCTGAGGACCCCAACTAACATCCACCCTCACCAAGCATGAAGCCACAAAATGGCGATGGATGATCAATTGTAATAACTGGCAAGAAAAAATGGGGGTTAGAAAAAAAGGGGTCCAAAATGTTTTCCACCGGGAAGAACAGGGTACCCAGGGAAACCAAGGGAAAACCACCTCAAATTGGTTGTGAAACCCTTTAATCGGGCCCCCCAGGCCCCATGGTTCTGGCAAAGGCTTCGCCCAAAAAACCCTGCCCGTTTTGGGTTTGTCTCAAAAAAAACCCATTTTTTGGTCCCCAAGGGATAGGAACCCTTAATGCAACCCCAATCCAGGAAGTAAAAACGCAAACCCAGTGGGGTGAAAAACCCACAGAAAGGAGTTGTTGATATAATCCGGGGTAATAAAAAACGGGGTCCCTCCAGCACCCTAAATACCGGGGGTTTTACCCCCCCTTTACTGGGGTGAAAGGGGTCAAAAGGGGGAAAAAGTTCAAAAAGGGGGTTTGGACTACCCTTTAAATGTAAAGGAAACCACCCCCCTTTTGGACCAAACAGAAGCGAGGGTTTAACCCTGGAAACCCCCAAATGGGCCAAAAAAAAAGTTTCCCTTTACCTCCTGCGGGGAATTTGTCCCTAATCCAAGGGGAATGAAACCTTGGCCTATGGGGGAAAATAGGGGGAAAACAAGCCCCCAAACCAATTAATATTGCTTGATGAAAATTTAAACCCCAAACTACCCGGGGAATTTATGCAAACAAAAGGAGAAAATTCCCGGGCCCCTAAACCAAAATTTGCCCCTGAAAAAAGGGGAAACCCTTTCCCCAAAGGGGGAAAGCTTTGGGTTTTTTTTTTAATTTAAGGCCATGGCGGGTGGCAAGTTAAGTGTTTATAAGACCCCTAAGGAGTTTTCAAGGGGTTTAAAACATCCTCCCACAGTCCCCTTTGGCCAGAAAACCCCGGGGAAAAAAGTGTAAACAAATTGGGGGCCCCCAAACTGATGGGGGAACCACGGAAGGGCCCTGGAAGGGGAAAAAGGGGACCAAAACCCCCCTGTTTTCGGCATTCCTTTTGAACCCACCCGGAAGGGGCCTTGGGGGATTTTTCCAAAAAACCAACAAACCTTTGCCATAAAAGGAGGCTTTGGATCCCTTGGACCCAAAGGCCATTTTAAAAAAAACCAAGAAAAGGAAGCCCCCTTACAAACCCAAACTAAAGGGAAATAATTTCCTGAACCCCTAGTTTTTTTTAAAATTTTTATGTCCCCCATACTTCCAAAAGGGCCCGCCAAACAAGGTAGTTTCTGGGGGGGAATCCAAAAGGGGCCAATTTGTGCCCCCCTTGGGCCCAAGTACAAGAAAAAAACTCCCCAATTTTAAATTTCCCTTTTATTATGGAGAAAAGGGGAACCATTTCCCCAAAAAGGGCCCCTTGGAGGCCCCCCCAAACCCCGGGTAATTTTTCAAAACCTGGGTAAAAAGGGGGAGGGGGAAAACCACTAACCCCCAAAAACCCAATTTTCCCAATGCCTTATCATGAAAAAAACACTTTTAAACAAGGGAAACTTTCCCCGGGGGGCCCTAATTTCAAACAAAAAAAAAGGCCTAAAAGAGTCCCGAACCCAAACCCTCCAAACATGCCCAGGGAAAACCCATTTTTCCCACAAAGCGGGTTTTTCCCCCAAACAAGTCACGGGGCCCCCGGGAAGGAGGAAACCCCCAGCCGGGATCGTTGGGGTAAAAGGTTTTTTTTTGGCCGAACCATGCGTCCTACCAAAAGGAACAAGGGAAAGGGTTGGGTAAGGTGCCGTGGCCCGGGGGCCAAAAGCCAAAAACCAAAAGTTCAAAAGGAAGAAAAAAATTTGAGAATTTTCATTTTCCCCATCGGGGGTGGGGGGAAGGGGATTTGAGATGTAACCTCCCTGGGGATACCGGGGAAAAGGGCCCCATGGGATGAGGTTTCTAGTATTTTCCCCAGGGGAGGGGCCCACCGGGCCCATTTCGGGATAACCCTAACCGGAATGGGGGCCAAAGTCCCCAAACAAGGGGAATTGGAACCCCCCCAAAAGGGGGGTTTTTGGGAAACATTTACCCCTTCATTTTGGAGGGTTTAAGGTCCGGGTTTGGGCTTGGATGTCATGCTAAAAACCTGCGGCCGGGGTCTTGCCCCTTTTACCCTGGGGTCTGGATCTGGTGGTTTGCCACCCCATGAGGTAGGGGCCAAAAGGACAACCCACCACCCGGGGTTTTAAGTGGTAAAAAACATAAGGGTAACCCCCAATGGGGGGTGTGTAAACGGGAAAGGCAGGCCCCGACACTTCCCATAGGGAGAACATGAGTTGTGCAGTTAAAGGTTGAAGCCTTGGGCAACCAGCATTCCCAGGTTTTCCACTTTTCTGGTTAGGGAAACCGGGAACCAAAAAAACAAAGGGGGTTTGGAAAGGCACAAAAACAACCCGGGGGCAGGTAACCCCAAACCCCCCAAGCAGCCCCCGGAGCCCAAAAACCCCCTTGTGCACCAAATTTAAAGAAAAAACTGCTGTACGTCTTTTTTAGTGGAAAACCAACTTAAAAGGGGGAACCCCCAAACCCGGGGCATCCGGGCCTGGACAAAATGGGGGGGTCCCACCCCTTTTTACCGGGGAACAAGGTCCCCCCCAAATTAACTGGGTGGAAAACCATTTATGTTTTTGCAAGGGTTTTCCAGGGCCCTGGGGAAAAATTTTACGTAACCTTCTGTACCTACGGGGAAGTGGCTAGGGCTATTTTGGACCCCTATGAAAGGTTCCATTTTTCCAAAGGGGTACTTTTTGGCCCCAACTTTTCCCCTTTTCGGGGCCCCTTAATTTTGGGGGTTCCGGGGGGACTCCTTTTGGGGAGACCTGAAAAACCTCCGGGGCCGTTTTAGGAAGATTTTAAAGGTCCCCACCAAGAGGTTTAAAGGGTGTTTTATTATTTGGTCTTGCTGCCTTTGGGGGAAGACCACCCCAGGTTTAAATTGCACCCCACAGATTTTTTTTAACAAAAGGGAATTGTATGTCGGGGTTGTAAAGGGCCCCAATTTCCCAACCCCAGGAGAAGGCCCAATGCCCCCACAGGAAAATAAAAAAACCAATTTGGAAAACGGGAGATACAACCCCCCACCCCTCAACAAAATAAAGGGAAAATGGGAATGTTGCGGGAAAAGGAAAAAAAACTTTTAAACCCGGGAGGCCCCCAACCCAAAACGGTTTCCCAATCCAGGGTTTTAAGGAAAGGGGCCCCTACTGGCACCCCTAACAGGAAAAATTGCCAAGGGGATGGGTTTTGCCCCCCTTAATTAATGGGGTTCTTATTGTGCCCCCGACAGAGGCACATTAAAGAAAATAAAAAAAAATGGCCTTTAGCGGGGGCCAAAGCCAAAATCTGGGTTTGGGCAAACTAAGGGGCCCTAGGGTGGATCCCTTTATTTATAAACCCCCTAACCTATAAGTTTTACAAATTGTTCCAGGCCTTTTTTAAGGATAATTTCCCCCAAATTTTATTAATTTTTGATGGGTAGGAACCTTGTTGGGAATCCAACAAAGGGGTTTCTAATTCAACAAAATTTTAAAACCCCAACCTTTTTAACCCAAACAAAACAATTGCCCTTAAAAACCTAAACAGGTGGGAAAACCCCAGAAGGGCAAAATATTTTCCCCCCAAAGCAGACGGCGGGTTTCCCCGGGTTTGGGGGAGGGCGGGGAGGCCCCCGGGGGGCCATTTCCTTAAAAAAGGCAAAACAACCAGAAAGCAAAGGAAAATTGATTGGTTTTGGGTGGGGCCCCTGGATTCCAAGAATAATGGAATCCAAATCCCATACGGGAATTGTCGGGGTTTCCACAGGAAATTTTCCCAAAGAGCAGGGGGTTACAAAAACAGGGGTCCTTTTTTTTAAAAACAAAGGGTTTTGCCGAAGGGTTCCCAAATACCCCCAGGTCCTGAAAAGTTGGGTTTGCCCCAACTTGGAAAGGGGGTTCAAAATGTCCGCAAACAAAAAGCATGTGGCCCTTTATTTTTTGGGTTTTTATGCCCCAATTTGTTGGCTTTTTTTTAAAATTTGGGCCCCTAAACATGTTTCCCTTTGGGAAACCGCCCATTAAATCATTGATAAGGGAATGGGGGGTCCCCCAACGGGCCTTTCCCTTTGGGAACCTTTTTCATTTTTTGTTTCCAGGCCAATCCCAAAGGGGGGGTTTTTTTGGGGATTATTTCACCAGCTTAAAAATACCCCACCCCCGTGGGGGTTTGCAAACCCAGACCAAAGGACAAAACCCTCCCCAGGTAGAAAAGGCGGGAACCATGTAAGGACTAAAACAGATATAAAGGGGCCATCCCCCCCAAGGTTTGGTCCTGGGAAAAACCCCTTTCCCGTAATAATAATGTCCCTTGGTAAACAATGGAAGGATTTGTAAACCTAAACCCCAGCAGAATACAAACCCCCCACCTTTACCCCCAAAAAAACCCCCCCAACCTGAAAAACCAACCCAAAAAGGGGCCCCTAAAAACCAAGAAAAGGGGGAACCTTTTAGCCAGGTCGGGGCAAGCAAAAAATTGCAGGAACCCCTTGTTTTATGGAAAAACCACCGTTGGAAATATTAAAAAGAAAGGTGCCCCCAAATTTTACCACAAAAGGGTTGTTAACCCATTAACGTCCCAAAACCCCCTGTAATGAAGACCGGGGCACAAGGGGGTTGGGTATCCGGGCATGGACAAAATTTGTTTGGAAACCTCCATTACCCACCCAACAAAAGGTTTTTGGAGTGAAAAAAGGGGAGGCCCAACTGGGCTTGCATTTTTCCACCCTTTTATCGGGGGCCCAAAATTTTCTCAATGTTGGGGGATAACCTCAGCGACACCCCCATAATGAAAGTCCAAAAAATACCCCAACCGGAGTGAAAGACAGGGGGGAAAAAAGGCCCTGTTTCCCGGGATTTAAAAAACGGCGTTTCCAACCGGGGCCCCATACTGCCCCCCAGGGGGCCAATTTTGGTCCCGGGGATTGTTTTAAAGGGGATGTCCAAGTTGGAACTTTGAACCATCCCCGGGCCCCCTTTTTACAACCCCTTTGAAGGAAGGGGAGCATGCCACATGGGCCCGGGGCCCAGCACTGAACTTTTCATAAACCCCCGGGGCCTGTCCCGGGAATAATCCAAAAAAGGGGAAGGACCCCCCCTTTTGGTAAACCCCGTCCCAGGGGTTAAAAGGCCAGAATCAACCCGGGGGGGCCCCCCTTTAAGAGGAAATCTTGTAAATATGGGAATTTTGGTTTTTAACCCGGGGGGTATTTTTTAAAAGTAGAAGGAAGGGGGCCCGTATACTTTTTTCCCAAAAATGGCCTAATTTCCCAATTTTGGGGTGAAAAAGGGAAAAAACAACCCCCTTGCCCAAGCCAAAAGGGGTGGGAACAATGTTTCCCAATGTCCCCTATTTTTTTTTGGAATTTAACCTTATGTTTGGACAACCTTTTTAAAGGTTGGGGCCAAAATTAACATTGAACAGGGTTAATGTGCACAACTGGCCCCAAACCCCGGGCTGTTGTGCCACTAGGGAAATGTAAAGCAGTGATAGGACTAAAGCCCAGGATACTGCCACCACAGTGAAAGTACTGAAACCCCTACACTAACGGGGCCAGTGTTAGGTCATTTTGGGGGTTGACAATTTTTGCAAAGTATCCCATGCAAAACCCCGCAGGCACAGTATAATCCCTGTTTTTTCAACAAAAAGCATTGGCCCGTTTAATAAAAACATGGCAAACACACAACCATAAACGGAGGTATTTTTTGAAGGTTTACACCACCCCCAAAATGTGGTGGGCTTCAGAGTTCAACATATGGAAAGCCCACACTGGGCATGTACACACTTTGATAAATGAGGCATTTTCAACAACATGCCATGGGAAAAGGGTGAACTGGGCATGCTCACACCTTGGCCAAATTTATTTTGCAAAAATTTCCCCACCCAAATTTTATTTTCTGCATTCCCGGAACCAAACCCAAAAGAATTGGGAAAGGAAAAACTCCAAAAATAATAATAGTGGCCTCTAATTCCTCTTAAGGATAACAAGTTGGTTTTGGGGGAATGCATGGCAATTGGGTTTAAAAGGGGGATAAAAACAACCCTTTGGCAACTGGGGAAAAACAAGGGGTTGATCAAAACCACTTTTGCCCAAAGACAGCACCCAAAGTTATTGGGGGGCCCCCGTAACCAATAGGCTTGTGCCACCGGGGTAGGTCCCTAACAAGTTAGGTAGGGGTTTGTCCAAACAGGGGCAAGTGGGTAAGGGGGTTTTTGTGTTAAAAAAACACCCTTTTTGGTGGGCCAAAAGGGTTTTAACCTTTTTAAAAATTAATGGTGTCAATAAAGAATTAGGGGGAAAACCCTAAACGAAAAGCCCGGCAATTCCCGTCCAATGTTTAGGTTTTGGGGTTTTAATTTTGGGGGTTTTTCAAGTGTTTTTTGGGGGTATTTTAAGTTGTTGGAAAACTCCCCCTTTGGTTTGGGAAAAACCCACAGGTGTCTTTTCCCCTTTTAAATTGGGGTGATGTCAAGCAAAACCCCCCAAAGTATAAAACAAGGGAAAGAGATCCCCCGTAATCCCCCAAAAGGGCCTTTGGTCGTCCACCCCTCTTTACAAGTTAGATTGGGGGGTTTTAAAAACCCGGGGAGGGGGCAATTGTGGGGGGGGGAATGGGATATTTTAAAATTCCCGGGAAATGGGAAAACAACAAGGTGGCCTACCCCTGGTTAAAAATTAGTACCCTTTTTTCAGAAAGGGGTGCAAAAGAATTCCCCCTGTGGTGTGGGTTGGGTTTTGCCCTGACATTGGGAAAAAATTTATGGTGGAAACCTGGTAGTTTCCAAATCCCCCAATGTCCTGTATTTCAATGGAATGGTGATCCTGCCCAAAACTGGTTTTTCCCCGGGAACAAAGTGGTTTTTGGTCCCGGATGTGGGATGGGGTTTACGGTTTTGGTTTTGTGTTTTCAGGCCTGTGGGGAAAAGCCCCCTGGTTGGGCATAAATGCCCGTTTTTGGGTGTCAATCTGCCCCTGGTGGGGGGGTGCAAATGCAAAATATATGCTAAACCCCCCCGCAGGTGTTGAGTACATTTTTCTTAGAAAAAAAAATTTTTCGGAACCCTTAAATCTGATGCCCAAACCCAAGGCCCGGGTTTTAATTTTTGGGATTTCTCTGCCCCCCAAAGTTTCCCTTTAAGTTCCCCTAAATACATAGGGGTTGGCCCTGGAAATGCTAGTTTTGTGTTGTTGTGTTGTTGTTGTTGTTGTTTGGTGTGGGTTTACCTTAAAGTGTGAAATCTGGGTAGGGGATGGGGGCCCTTTTTGGCAACTGTGAAATTTTCCCACAGGGGCCCCAAATTTCCCCTTCCAAGAGGTGATGCAACACCCTTACAGCAGGGGAAGGAAACCTTGGGGAAATTTGGAATAGGGCCTGGTAAAAAAAAAATTGGGCCTGGTTCATAAATATTGGAGGGGTTTGGGAATTTTCCTTTTTAAAATGCCCGTGTTTTTTGGAGGGTTTTAAAGGGGTTAGGGGGGGTGTCCCTTTTGGCAATGTGAAAGGGAAACCCCACAATGCACATTTCCCCTTTTTTCTTAAGAACATGATGTCGCCAAACCCTATTAAATAACAGGAAGAAGGGAAAAATCCCAGTTTGAATGTGCCCCCCACCATTTTTCCTATGTATAACATTTAGGTTAAAATTTAACCCGAATCCCTGGTGGGAGGATTTTTTGGTGCAGCTGGTTAATGAGGGGTGTCCCTTTTGGCCCAACCCTTTAAAGGGATTACAGGATGCACTTTCCCGTCTAATTCACTGTTTTAGCAGACCCTTGTCGAGGAAAGGGAAAATCCCCGTTTCTGCATTTTGGTAAGGGGTTTTTTTTAAAGGTTTATAACAATTAGGGTAGGGGGGTTTTAAAAGGGAAATGTTTGGTAAAGTGGGGGGTTTGTGTGGCCCCTTAAAAGAAAACTTTTTCCTTTTTGCAAAAAGGAGAATTTTCAACCTGTTCCCCCCATTTCCCTGATTATGGTTCCAAGTGGAAAGGACAATTTTTTGAAAAGGGGATGCTTCTCTTTCTTTAATTCATTAACCCTCTTAAAAAAGTGGGTTTTAAACCCTTTTAATGGTGTGTTTGGTGGGGATTTGGTTTTTGCAATTCTGAGAAAGACCCCTGTTGGCCCTTTTTGAACAAAATACATAATGAACATTACCCTTTTCCAAACCCGTGTTTTGGGGACCCTTGTACCCGGGGAGGGAACCCCCAGCCAATTCTTTAAAGTGTTTCTCCCCGGTGTGAACCCCTAGTTAATAGGGGGTTAATTGAAATGGGAAATTTGTGGGGGGTAGTATGGTTAATTTCAAGGTAGGTACCCTTTTTGGCCCTTTCCCCACAGTCCCGGTGCTGTTTCCCAAAAAAACAAAAAGGGGATGGCAACCCCTTACAAAGCCAAACAGGGCTGTTTGGCCAAATTCCAATAGTGGGTTTTGTACCCGGGGATTTCCTTTTTCAGACAAAGTAGGGAGTTTTTGGGCCCCCCAAAAGCCCGGTGGTTTTGGCACCCCCTTTAGGGGCCCTTTTTGGGGTTTTGCCAAAAATTCTGGCCCATTGGGTAAAAGGGTGGGAATTTAACATGGTGTTTTGTTGGGGGTAACCCTTCCTTTTGGTTCAGTAGGACCAGCCCGGGGCACGTTGGCCCATTGGGTAAAAATTTTTTTTTGGGGGGGCATCTTACCCGGTCTTATGTCAGGGGGCATGTGTCATAATTTTTTGGGGGTTTGGGGGGGGAAAAACCCCGCAGGGGGTTCCACTGGTTGGGCCCAAAAGCCTGTGTGTTTTTTAAGGGGTGCAATTGGTTTCCCACCTTTTGGGGTGGGAACCCCGGGTTTTTTCCACGGGAATTGTGAACCCATGGGTTTTGGGGAACCTTTCAAAGTGGTTTAGACAAATTTAAATGGGTTTTCCCGGAGGTCCCCAATAAAAACATTTTTGGGCCCTTCCCTTTTGGGAGGTTTTTGTTTTAGGTAGGGGGGTTTTCCCTTTTTATGGGGGTTTTGGTGGGGTGCCCCGGCTTGCCAGAAGGGCAGCCTTTTAATGTTGGGTTCCCTGAAAAGGGCCCCGAAAGTTTTTCCCCTGCCCAACAACCCGGAGGTTTTGGGGTTTTTTCCGGTTTGGGCCTTGGGTTTTTACCCCTTTTAATGTGTTTTTACATGGTGTTAAAAGGGGCCCCACAGGCAAGGTAGGGTAATAACCTGGGGGTTTGGGGGTTGAATGTGGCCCATAAACCCGGACGGTACCCACAGCAAGTTACAGTTGAGGGACATTTTCCATGCTGGTTTTCAAAAAACCTTTTTGGAGCACCTTTGGCCACCTGGGAACCCGGGGGGGCTTTAAACCCCCCCCCCTCAGGATAAAGGGCCTTATGGTTTTACAAGGGAAAAATTACTTGGCCCCCAATGGGTGAGCCAAACTCCCCAAAATAATTTTGGCTTTACAAAGCCCCAAAACCCCGCCAAGGGTTCCCTTGAAGACATTTTTGGCAAAAGGAACATAAACCCCCCTTCCCACAAAGGGAGATATTAGGGTTTATCAACCCAAACAGGTCAAACTGGGCCCCACTGGGAGAATCCCTTTTTGTTCCCCATATTAATCCAGGGGGGTTTCTGGTCCCCCATATGGGATTCCCAAACTGAGTTTGTGTAATGCCCTATTGAACCCGTACAGTTTTTGGGTGGACCCCCCTTTTCCCCCAGGTTCAAATGTTAAAATTTCACCTGTAAAGCCTGTTTTTTAAACGGCAAGGGTCCTTCACATCTGTTTGGAGGGGTTTGAACCCCAAAGGGTGTTTTGTGTTGGATGGGGGTTTTTTGTGGCATTCTGGGAGGGTTAATGCCTTTGCCAACTGGGAGGGGAAACCCCACAGGGTGCACATCCCCCCCTTTTCCCCAGTGTGTTTAGACCCCGTCAGGCATTTAAAGGATTTTCCAATATGCAAAAAGCCACCTGCAATGGTTCTGGGGGCAATGTCATTCCCCCGTTGGTATGGGTTTTTAAACCCAAAAAATGTGTTTTATGTTGGGGGTTAGGGTTGTGCAAATGTGGGGGGTGTGGCTTTTTCCACATGGGGGATCCCCCTGGCCAAAAGGGTTCCCTTACCCTTAACCCAAAAGTGTGTTGATGGGATTACCCAAACAAAATAAAAAAACGAAGGGTTTTGGGGGGGTACTGTAAAAATTTAATAACACTTTCCAATAATGACCAAAAATGGTAAAACCCAAAACATTTTGCAAATTTTCAAAAGGCAACTAAAATGCGAACAGGACAGAATATTCCCGTATGTTTGGGAAAAATTTAATGTTTTTGGGAAAATGTTGGAGTGGGGGTTTTTTTGCATTGAGGGGAAACAGTTTTTTCCAGGGAAAACCCCCCGGAAAATGATGCAAAAAAACTCCAATAAGAGGGCCCGGAATGTAGTACAAAAAGAAGGGGTCCAAAGGGAAACAAATAGTGGGACTTCAAATTTTACCCAGGAAACAAAAGCTCCAAAGTAGGGGGAAAATAATTAAAGGCATAGGGGTTAAATTTTGTTTGGGTTAAAAGGGGGTTTTATAAATGCAAACAAACAGATACATTTTAACTTTAATTCTTTCATTAACAGCAACAAGATTGCCCCTTGCCCCCTTTTGTCAATTTTTGCATTTGTTTAAAAATTTTGCAGCTGGTTTCACTTTGGTTTTTATATGGGTGAGATAACAATTAGGACATTTATACAGTTACTGCACAGGCTGCTGGGATATACACAATTATACGCAACGTAAAAGTTACCAACATGATACTTTTCTAATTCACCCCGTGCATCAGCAACTGTTTACCTTTTTTGCACCGATGTTGGAGATTTCAGGAGGTGGCACAGTTTCATCATATGCACAGGGTGTGGGTTAGGTATGCCCAAACCGCCACTGGTAACCCCCAATTGACATTTTGTGTATGTGTGTTTGGGGAGGGGCAGCAGTACAGGGTGGGGGCTTTTTGGGGCAGTGTGTGGGGTTTTGGGGCCCTAGGTGTTAAATTTTCATGTGTGTAAGCACGCCCCAGTTCCCCCCTAAAGGCTGCCATTACAGGGTTTTTTGGACAGCCACAGACTGCACCTGGCAGGTCATTCAGATCAGTGTCTGTGGGCAGGACACGGTACCTGTGCCTGGCAGGGGGCTACGGGCCGTATCCGTACTAACCCCGACTGGGTACTGTCATCGGGAAACGGGGTGTTGACTGGACACAGGTTTCCCCGTTGGGACTGTCCAGAGCCACGGGATGGTCTCCTGGGGGGTTTGATGACAGCACAGACCCAGCATTGCTGGGGCTGGTGCTGGCACTTGGGGCATGGGCCTGTTGTCTGGCCCACTGCCAGCTGGTGCTTTGCTGGCATACCCCGGCCCCCAAACCCCCCACCATTGCCCCGGCCATGGACATTGGTTGTGGAACGCTGTTTATGCCCCACAACTTTTAAAGACATCGGGGAAATTACGGATAGCATTTCCCGATGCCGCCTTGTCATGGCGGGGACATGCTCTCAGCTCCCTCAGACCCTGTCTTTTACCTTTCCATAGGCTGTGCCTGCATGACAGCCAAACATAGTGGGGGTTGACAACCTCCTTTTGGGGACCCGCCAGAGGCAGTACCCACATGCCCCCGAGAACCCATGGGCAACCCGTCTTTTTGTTTTTTTTACCATTCCAGGACCCCGGCCCCTTTTTTCCCGTTTTAACAGTCCCCAGGATAACATTTCCCCTTTAATCCCCCCTGGACCTTTTTTCCAAACATTTGGGAAAAAGGTTACAAAAGGATTTACTGGCCAAAGGATTTTACCCCCCGTCCAAGTGGGGGGAAATGTGGGACTGGCAATTGGTTGAACCCAAAGGTGGACCCGACAACCCTTTCCTTCCTTAAAAACAAATTCAAAACATTATAGAAACCTTACCAGATTAGGTTCCCTGCTTCCCAAACCGGGGCCCAAAACCTTGGGGGAAAAGGGGGAAACACATTTCCCGTTCCAATTTAAAAACCCGGGAAACCCCCATGCACACATGCAAAGTGGCCAGCCCCACCTTTCCATGCACAGGACCTCCAACAGCACCAGGGAACCCCACCCCAAAAGAAAATTGCCACATTCACACAAAAACCAAAGGCTGGAAAACTCACACCCTTAAAATTCAAAACATCAAAACCTGGACAAGGGCCCACATCACACACTCACACATGCACCCCGGGAACATGACACTGCACCTGTGGCACAGGAAACCCGCCCCTCACAAAAATGGAAAACCCCCGGCGGTATACCACAAGCCCCTCTTTAAGGTTACACATTTTGGCACTACAGGACATTAAGGTTTGAAAACAATCCCAGCAGGTTTTCCCCGCCTTGGTAACCACCCCAAGGGGGGTGCCCCAAAATGGAGGGGATTTAAAAAGTCAATGGGCACAATGTGCCAAATTTATCTTTTTATTTTTTAACAGTTTCAGTAACACCAGTTTGGGGGCCCCCTTTCACCCCTGTGCCTGTATTGGGAATATCCCCCACCTTTTTTCACAAAATTAAATAAAAATGTTAAAACTACCCCAACCCAAACATGCATAAAACCCCAACATTTTTACAGAACGTCAAATTAAAATAATGGCATTTACCGGGCCCCCGCTCCAGTTATGCTGCCTTTTGTGGCCCCCCCTTCCAAAGGGGGGATGTTTTGCGTTCCCCCCCCTTTGGGGCCCCAACAAAATTTGGGTTTGGGCCCTTTTCCAGTTGGGGAGGGGGAAAAGGGGGGCCACCCCCCCCCTGGGCCCAAATGGTTGCCTGTTATATGGCCCGCTAACATTTTGATTAAATCAGGGGGGGGGATTTTTCTTTTCCTCCTCATAGGCCTTAATTTAAAGCCCGGGGGCCAAAGCATTTTCCCTTTCGGACAAAGGGCTTCCAAGGGGGCAAGGCCCCCCCGTGATTCTGGCCCCGGGGTGGGGAAAAAAAAATATGTCATAATCCCGCAAGGCTCTTTGGGGATTCCCATTTCCCCCTGCAGAAGAAGGCGGGAAAAAGGCCCATCGCCCATGTCCCTGGAAGAGAAACAAACAGGGGGTATTCCAACCAGACTTTCACCTTTTAAAGGCCCCACATTTTCAATTCCCCTTTATTCCTTCCAAAAATGGTAGTGGGTAACTATTTTCCCCAAAATTTAGCATGTTGGGGGTTCTTGGGGGATACACAAAGTAATTTTGGGAAAAAAAACAATTCTCAGGCCCCAACCCTGGGCAAAACCAATAAACCTTTCCCATTCCAATTTACCCAAAAAGTAAAAAGCCCCTTGGTAGCCCCTACAGGGCCAATGCAAACCCCACTTCTGGGGTTTCCTAAAAACCCAAGGGTAAACCCCTTTGTGGAAATGCCACCCAAAATTGATCCTGGCCCCAAAGTTAAAATCGGCCGGATTAAAAACCCCCAAAACCCCCACCCAAAGACCCCACTTTGGAAAAAATTATGTGAAGACAGGTTTTCAAAAATTGTTGGGGGTGAGAAAAAGGGTTTTCCCATGCAGCCCACGGGCCAGTTGGGAAGCCCCATACTGGGGGGGACCCCTTGAAAAGCCCCCCCAAACCGGAACCATCCCAAAGAATTTTCATTTTGGGGGGAAAAAATGGCCCCAAATTTCCTAACCCGACCCTTGCACCAAAAGGTTTGGGCCCTCCCCCGTGGTGGAAAACCCCAGCCAAACAATTGAAAACAAAAGAAGGAACCCACCTTTCAGGACAAGGAATTCACATTAAGGGAAGGATCTTTCAGCCCCCTGGGGTAAAAAACCCAACCCCCGGTTTTTTCTTTAAAAACATCCCACTCTGGGGGGGAAAAAGGGCCCCGAATCTAAAGAAAAAACCACAAACCTTCCTTCAGTTATTTTTAAAAATATGGGGACCAAACGCCTCAAGGATTGGTTTTTGAGTTTAAATCTTAAAATTCACCAAACACAGATATTGGCAACATTTTGCAGACAGGTTTGGGGCAGGACCCCCCTTTCCCCACAAGTTAAAAAATTATCCCAGTGAATGTAACCTCCCTATCCTCTCACATGTCCAGGTGAGGGCCACCTCACAAAGCAGAACACAACATCAATGTTACCAAAAGGTATCCCTGGATGTGTGCTAAACCCCGGGGGACATACAAACCCCAAAAAGACTGATATTTTAACCTTTGGGCCAATACAGGATATGTACCTGAACATGGCCCTACAACAAAAGTGGTCCCACCCAATAAAGGGGGAAACCCCTACTGACCCTGGGAACTACCATAAGCCAACCGGGCCTTTTGGGTTCAAAACTATGGAATGTTAGTTTTGGGAAAGCCAAAATTTCAAAGATATTTTACCTTTTCCCGAACCACTTGGTTCCCAAAAAGTTTGCCTTTTGAGGGCCTTGGGTTCCTGCCTTTTTAACCTGGTTTTGGACCCTTTCCCAGGGGGCCTTCGGGCCTTGTTTTTGGGGCCGGGAATCCATTTTTTTTGGGCCCCCTCTTCCTTAAAGGTTTTCAAAAGTATTCCCCTTAGGGGCCAAACTTTTTGGACCCAAATCCCTTAGGCCCCTTACCAATTTTTTTCTAAATGCACTGGGGGGGGTTGCACCCCTGGTTTAATTTTTGGGAATCCATAAAGGGGGTTAAAAGGGCCCTTTCAGATTGAGGGGGGACCCTGTGGTATCCCACAGGTTTTTTTTAAGGGACCCCTCTTTTTTGGGATATATTTTAGGGGTGTAAAACCAAACATTGCGGGTTTTTTAAAATTTAAATACTGGTTTAATAACAAACCCTATTGTTTCAAGCTGACAAACAACCCAAAAAACAGGGGGTTTCCCGAACAAAACTGAGGGAAACCAAAAGGGCCTTTAAAACTGAAAGACATGTTTGGGGATAGTCAAACCCCCTTTTTTAACTTTTCGTTCCCCAAACATATTTCCATGGACATCCTTTTTAGGATACAGACCCATGACAACTTTGGAGGGTTACAGTATGCCAATATTCCCGCTTTTTTTGGTTGGGTTTGTCGGGGACCTTTGGTTGGGTTTGTACTACGGGGCCCTTTTTGCCTGGGCGCTTTTCTTCACTGCCTTTTAAGGGTTAGCCCCAATTATTTATATGTTTTTTTTTTTTTTTTTTTCTCCTTCCTTGTCTTCCCTTCTTTTTCCTCTCCTGTTTTTGTTTCCCCGAAAAATGGGAAAAAGAATTTGGTTAAATTTCCGGAAAGCTTTGGTAGGGAAACTCCATAAGCCATTGATTCCTCTTTAACCCAAAATTTTTTTTAAACCGGTTTTTGAAAAAAGGCCCGGTTGTGGGATATTGCAAGTTCCTCCTGGGTTTTAGGACAGTGGGAAAAAATTTTTTCTTTTTTTCAAATTTTGGGGGGGGGGCCTGCTTAAAAGCTGGGCCCCCTTTTGGAGTTAAAGGGGAAATATCCCAGGGTTTAGGCTGTGTTGAGATTCAATTTCTCCAAATTTTTCCTGTTTCCTGTAGTGAATGTTATCACTAATAAATATATTTATATTATTAATATATATTTATATATATTATTTAGATATAATATTAATATTAATTATTAATTATTAAAAACTAACAATAGCAGGGGTGTTTCTGTTCACACAACTATTTTGGGAAAACCATAATTTTGGCCCTTTTAAAAATGACATGCTTTGGTATACACTCCTATATTCCCCTTTTTAATTATTCCTACTATTACATGTTTTATTTATTTTAGCACTTTTTCTTGTAAAGAGGCATGGCTTAGTGGTAGGTCATCAGACTAATGTTTCCCAAAGGGCCTGGGTTGGGACTGACAGTGGGAAATTTTTTTTTGCTTTTGATACAGGACCTGTCAATCAAAGTGCCTAAAAGGGACTTTTAAGCATTTAAAAACCGGGGTTGGCTTTTGGGGCTCCCACAAGACTGGTTTTTCTCCATGCCCCAAGCACAAACCCAGGCCCCCAAAATTTTTTTTGAAAGAAAAGAAAAAGGGGGGCAGGAAAGTGGTGAAAAAAGGGGGCACAAAGAGGGTAAGACAGTAGGGAAACAAGCTTTGGGGTTTGCAGGAGGGATGTAGGTAAGGCCCATAGTGCCCATTTCTTTCAGCAACAGCGGGTTTATGTAATTTTTGGGGGACATTTGGGAAAACCCTTTTTCCCCTGAGAGAGGTGTCAGGACAACAATTTAAAATTTTTTGTAAGCCAATTGTAATTAATGTTTCCAAAGTCCAAACAGACATGTGTGCGGCAGCTATCTATGGGGCGTAATTTTTTTTGTGGGTACAGAGTGCCCTTTTTTTTTTTTTAGGTGAGAGTGGTATGTCAGGTGAAGGAAGTCGGTATAGCTGGGGAGGTAGGTTGGGTAGGTTAACAGACAAGACAAACAAGACGATACAGGGGGGTATGACACAGTGGGGGTTACACAATTGACGGGACGGAGGGTTTTTATTTAAAAGCCCCTGAGCCCACAGATGGCAACAGTGGAACTGATATCCCCACCCATGGGGAGTTGCCACTGTTCCTTCACGCCCAGGACGGGGGTGTGCTGGGGGGTGTAGGGGGGAACGGCCGGGGGGAAATTTTGCCACCGGGCCCCAAGCTGGGTAGGGGCCCAAGAACAGGTCCCGGGTCTCCCTTTGCACCACAGCCGGACACGGAGGGTGAGTGGGGCCCCTCCGGGCCCCACTTGCAGAGGGGAGGGCCCCCTCCCCCGCAGCGCTTCCCAAAGGGGGCACGGGGCCACCGGAGGGGGGTCCGGCCTGGGCACTAGTGCCAGGTGCATGCCAGCTGAGGTGGGAGAGGTGGGTCCCCTGGGAAACCCCCCTTCCCGCCTTCCCAGGGTTTTGATTTGTTATGAAATTTGGGTTAGTCATTTAAAAACCATTCAAATTAGTTGTAACAGCATGCATTGGGATTCCCATTAAACCCAAAAACCCAGATATTAAAACCATTGAACAAAGGGCAAAAAACACATGCATTAAATTTTAACAGAAAAACACAGTCCAAAAAACATGCAGGGTTGATTAAAGGCAACAGGCCATCAGGTTTGGAGGGATGAACAGGGCAATGCACAAAGGGCATGCAAATATTTTGAAACGGACAAATGTCCATGTTAATTTTGTTCACATACCATTTTTGTGGGTGGGTTATATGGGTTATAGGGTTTGGGGTGAAAAAATAAATTCATTTGTTTCCAAAAATTGTTTACATTTTAATAGGTCACAATTAAACTATGTTTTTAAAAAAAAATTTTATTTAAATTTCAAGGTAAACCCGTTAACAAATACATTTTTTTTCCTAAAATTATTTTGGTTTGTTTAGTACATCATCCTGCTACATTTGATAAGGCAAGGGGCAACTTGGTGTTTGGGTTTTCAGAAATCATTCTTCTGCAAATTGGAAATGGACAACCCTATCCCGATTTTTGGGTAACATTCCAGCTGACAAAACTTTTAAACAGTTTTTTGGGGTTTGGCTTCCCACATTAAATTTATTCTGTAAAAAACTGGGGTTTCTTTATTCAGGGGGTTTTTACTACTTTATTTATTCATAAACCCTTTCTTCCCCTCTCCACTTGCAATTTTTTTATTCAGGTTTGGTTTTCTTCTAGGCTTTTTACATGTTTTAACCCGGGGGTTATTCAAACCTTTCCCCAGCCCCACTTCTGTCATGTTTTAGATTTCAACAGGGATATATTTTTCCCCATGTGATTTCCCCAATTTTTAAAACTGTTACCTTGGGGTCTGCAGGTTTTATATTTTTAAATTTAAGGTGGGGCATCTTTATTTCAGACTTTTTTTTCAAATTTTATTTTTTTTTTTAATTCAACTGAAAACTTTTGCAAACCAAAACCTTTCAAAAATTTCAATGTTCTTGCACATTTTATTACTTTTTTAATACACTGCATTTTTGTAATGTCATACAAAATTTTTTACAAATTTCTGGGGGGGTTACTAAACCCGCCTGGTGGGCGCCCACCCCTATGGGCCCTACTCTTTCAGAACGGGCACCTGCAGCTGTAATAAAAGAAGTAATATTGGAATACACATCTCCATTATCAGCTAGTTTAAATTTTTTTTCATACATAATTAAAAAGTAACTTACTCAGTAGTGGGGGGGCATTTCCGGGCCTCCTGGATCCAAAGGGTTTAATTTGGGCCTTCCTTTGCCCTTCAGGTCCGCATGGTGGTGGGACCTGCTCACCAGTCCTTTGGGAAACCCGTGGGACTGGTAGATCAGAGCCAACCCCGGCCCCATATGCTCCCCAAGGGCCTGGCCCTGCATGAGTTGGGCCTCATGATTTTGGGCAAAGGGGCCAGACCATGTTTTGGGCCCCCAACCCCAACCCTGTGCTCAAAAACAACCCCCTCACCTACTCCCTCATTCTCTGCAAGGGTTGTTCTACAATCATTTTGCTGTGTATTCCCCCCTATGGGGCTTATATATGCCGTTTTTTTCCTTTTTGATTGGCCTTTTGGAATTGTATCAAATTCACAAAATGCTTTTCATGCTCCATTTGGATTTTTTTCCCATATATTTGCTATTTCTGCATTTCTAGGGATTTCTGTCATGGCTTAGTGGTTTAGTACCTTGACTTGGGGCAAAGGTATCCTGGGTTCGAACCCGGCCAAATGTTTTTTTTTTTTCCCGCAGAAAGGTTAGGGGTGTTCCTTTTAAAAGGGATTTTAACACTTCCAAGGGTTTCCCGGTGGGGAAGCCCCGGGGTTGGGGTTGGGGGGGGGCCCCCAAAATTCGCTTGGGTTTTTTCCCTTAATTTTGGGTGTTACACCATTTAGCTAAACCAGCTAGGGGCAAACCCTTTTCACCTTTAAACCCTGCTTCAACCCGGGGAGAGTTTTACCCTTTTAAACCTTTCTCAGCTAAGGGGACTCTGGCATTTTCATTTTTTTTTTTATTAATTTTTCTTAATATAAAAGGGTATTTCATTCCCTTTTACAAAAAATAATTTTTTAAATTTTTACAATTTTGTCAGGGGCTTTTTGCTTATTTTTCAAAAAAAAAGGTTTTTGTGGGGCTCAAAACCCTTTCCTCTCTTAGGCCGGCCCCTACCGCTAACTATTTCTTGGCTTACTTTGCATATTTAGTTCTTATATCCCTTTTTCCCCTGACTGCTAACTGTGGTTGCTTTGGAAACAAAAACGCACCAGGGCAAACATTTTTCTTTAAAAAAAAAAAATTTTAAATTTAATTTTTAAAATTTTATTTTCATAGGGCTTGGGGGGATGTGTTTGTGTGTGTTTATTCACATTTCCATGGCCTCTGTGGTGTTTACTTTGGGGGTTTTATCTTCCGGGGGGTGTCCGCTTGCAGGGGTTGCCTACGGGCACGCCCTACTTCTTCCCCGGACCGTGGGTTTCCTTTGGGGTGATTCAGCATGCCTCATGCATATGCAAGCATGACATGCTGAATTTACATTTAAATGCAGCCTCCTGTAAGGTTTATTCCCCTTACACGGAGGCTTCCTGAATCCCTTTTTTCCCCCTTTTTTTCAAATGGTTCAAAATTTACTAAAATTTTACCCTTGGTTTTTTAAAAATTTTGGGTTTAAGAAATAAAATAAAAATGCCACCACTTAAAAATTTGTTTGGCTAAAGTTTTCCTTTTATATTTTTTTTAAAAATTTAAAAACCAAAAAATTTTAAAATTTGTTTAAATGGGGAAAAACCCTTTTAAAATTTTTTAAACCCCTTTTATTGGAAATTTAAAATTCCCGGTTGTTTTAATTTTTTTAAAAGAAAAAATTTTTCCCTTAAAAAAAACAGGCATAAATTTCCCTTTCCCCATATAAACCCCCAGGTAAAAATGGGTTTGTTTAAAATTTTTGGTATTAAATTGTTTACAAAAATTTTAAAAGGCGTTTATTGATTATAAAAATTTTGGGTTTTGGGTCCAAAGAATTAAAAAAGTTTTTGTGAAGATTTTAATTTTTCCTAACCCATGGAACCAAATATGAAAAAAAGTAGGCAAATTTTTTTTTGAAAACTTGGTTCTGCCCTTTTTTGGGTTTTGGTTTAAATTCCGGGTCATTAAAAAAAAAATTTTAGAAAAATTTCTTCCCTTTTGGGGTTTTTTTGTTCCCCCAAAATTTTATTAACCTTTTCCCAAGCTTTTTAAAGGGAAAATGGTTTGGGTTTTCCCCTGGAATTCTTTAAAATTTTTATTGGGAACCCAAAATTTTACTGTGAAAAATGCCTTTTTTTTTAAAAAAAAGGAAGGGCTGTTTTTTTTTCCCAATTGGGGGGTTCCCCTTTTTTGTAATTCTATCAGTGGTACAAGTAATATTTTATTTTTTTTAACCTAAAAAACCAACTGGATACAAGTATTCTTTTCAAGTGGTTACCCAGGGGCACTGTCAGTGACTTCCTCAGAATCACAGTATGCAAATAAGGCTACAAGAGATTAAAACCCCTTTGGCCCGGGATACAAGGCACAACATTACTTTCTCAGACTAACAAATAAGCTACCATTATTCTGGTTAATATGAACTATTAACATTTTGATTAACAGGGAAATTTTCTAAGAACAAGCAGCAAGAGACTTAATAATAGTAATAATAATGATGAATTCCCCCCAAAAAAAAAACAGGACATAGTCTGACAAAGGAAATAATACCTAGACATTGACTGCATCTGAATCTGGGTGAGTAGTTTTAAACAGTTAAGTTGTGTTGCATCCTTTAAACTAGATGACGACTAAGCCCAAATACAAAGTGTAGACATTTCCAGATAATATTCTTTGAAAATAGAAAGGCAGAGCATAAGATTTGTCTTCCATCACATGAATATCAAATGTTATATTTATTTATTTATTTATTTAATTATTACTACCTGTTAAAAGGGTTCCTGACCCTTTTCAGATGGTGACCAATTGAAATGTCGGGATCTGAAACATGGAGACTGAATGGCTGAAAAAGCGGACTTGCTTACACTAAGTCCAAGATGGCCATTTTGTATAATATTCCCTGTTGCCTGAGGTATGGTGATTTTGAGTTTGTATTTACTTTTGATCAATACACTGCAGTGTTCTGATACATGCTACAGTACAATATTTATTTACAAGTAATGGGTGGGGTTACTAACCTGCATGGTGGCGCAGCCGCATTCAGCCTATGGCCATACATCTCACGATTCCCAGAGCGGACACCTGCAGCTGTAATACGAAAGAAGTAATATTGGACTACACATCTCCATGGTATCGCCAGTTGAAATCCTTACATACATAAGCAAAATGTAACTTACTCAGTAGTGGGGCGTTGGGCATATCCCGGGCCTCCTGGATCCATTCGGTCAACTGGTCTTCCTTCGCCGCTTCAGGTCCGCATGGTGGTGACGGACCTGCTCACCAGTGCGTGGAATGCCAGTAGCACTGGTCAGATCACGAGCCAACTGGTCCCATGCCTCTGCCCTATATGCTCCCCATGAGACCTGGCCCTGCATGAGTTGGGCCTCGTGATGATGGACAAGGAGCCAGACCATGTATCTGGACTCCTCAACACCCCAACGCTGTGCTCGAAAGCAACGTCCCTCACCTACTCCACTCATTCTAACTGCAGGTCTGTTCTACAATCATTTCTGCTGTGTATTCCCGCCTATGGGGCTTATATATGCCGCTTTTCCCGCACATTTCTCTGATTGGCCGTTTTGGAATTGTATCTACTTCACTGAAAATGCTTTATCATGCTCCATTCTGGATTTTATCCCATATATATGCTATTTCTGCCCTTTTAGGTATTGCTGTCATGGCTTAGTGGTTTAGTACCTTGACTCTAGTGCATGGTATCCTGGGTTCGAATCTGACAACTGATTTTTAATTTTCCTGAAAGATATGAGTTGAGGACCTGTCAATCAAACATGCCAAAAGCACTTTTAAGCACTTAAAACCAGGTCTGCGCCGTTGCTGAGGTAACGCATGCGCACTGGCAGTTAGCTTGTGGGAGCGTCGCGCAAACGGTGTGCGCTGGGATAAACCTTAATTGGCTAGTGACACACATGTTCAGCTAAGCACAGCTAGTTGCAAACGGTTTCAGCCTATTAAACCGGTGCTTAGCAACGGGCACGCAGTTTGCAGCTTTTTAAACACTACTCAGCTACGGGCACTCTGTCTCACAGCAGCTTAGCTATCAGTGCATTTCTGACTATTTTTATTATTGTGTTACTTTGGAATATATGCTCCATTTCATTCCATTTTACAAAAGGGAATACATTTACATTTGTACAATACTGTCAGGGGGCTTTTTAGTGCTTATTTACAAAAAAAAAAAAAAAAAGGTTGTTGTGGGGGCTCAAACCCTGCCTACTCTTAGGCCGGCAACTCTACCGCTAAGCTATTACTTCTTGGCTAACTTTGCATATTTAGTTCTTATATCCTTTTCCACTGACTGCTAACTGTGATTGCGCTTAGTAGCACACCACATTAATGGCACACAGTAGCAAACATTTACGGGTTTAAAAAAAAAAAAAGGTTTTAATTTAATTTTATAACATCTCTTCACTTTATACACTGATGGTCTATCGGGGCATGTGTTGTGTAGTGTGTTTATTCACATTTCCATGGCCTCTCGTGGCTGTTTACTTTCAGCCATTCTAGTCTTCCGGGCGTGTCCGCTTGCATGGCTTAGCCTACAGACACGCCCCCTACTCTCTTACACGGACCATGTAAGAGTTACTAGTGTGATTCAGCATGCCTCATGCACCTCATGCATATGCATGACATGCTGACATCACACAGTTTAACTGCAGCCTCCATGTAAGAGTTATAACTCTTACACGGAGGCTTCCTGAATTTGGCCCATTAGTGTAAATGCTATTTTTTTTCTTACAGGACATGGCTGCAAATTTACACATATATAAGGTTATGACTTTCTCTCCTTAATATGTTTTGAGCTGCACATCCTGTACTGTTGATCACCAGAAAATAAATATAATTTTACTCATGTCTCCAGCTGCATCTGCAGTTAACCCCTAGTGACACCTATAGGCATCAAATGTTGCTTGTTCATATTTGTATCAATAAATCTAAAACCATGCTATGTACAAGGTTTTAAAAGTTTTCATCTTAAAGCTTATACAATGGTAAACACAACAGTATTAATATTTGACCCCTGTATAGTGTAGGTAAATAGATATTAACTGTTGTTTTTATTATATTAATTTCTATAGATATAATTTTCACATTTTTCTAACTATCTCAACAACCAAGTAACACAGACATAACTGCTTAGCCTCATATGAAAGTGCTCAGCTAGATGAATAAAATGCTGCTGACAGTATTGTCTGTAACTTGATTGGTTGCTGAGATATTGCAAGTTGTTTGCAAAATGTTACAAATGTAAGATTTACTATGTTTACCTTGACTTATAAAATTTGGTTTAAGACCTAAAACCTAAAGAATGCCACCACTATAAAAATAGTTTGTGCTGAAGAGTTTGCCTTTATACTTCGTTCATAATCACTATGGAACCAGAGATATGAACATTTGTTTGAAATGTGAGGAGTTCATTTTATTTTGTCAAAAGGCTTAGGCTCCGCCCATTGGAAGTTACAGTGCAAACTTCCAGGGCTCTATTGGAGTGAATGAAAGGAATTCATGTGAGAACAGGCTATGACTTCCTTTCCCCATATACACAGGTAAGTAGGGTTTGTTCCACCATTCTTGGTCATTACCACCATTGTTTGAGCACATTTTATGGCATTTATGCTGATGTATCATATGGGTAGGGGCCCATGATGACGATGATGATGATGATGATGTCACTGCCTACCATGGTAACTTAAACTATGTCCAAAAAAGTCGCTAGCATTAGGTTGAGCTGATTGTGACTGCTCCTTTGTTGTTATGGCTTGCTTAAATCTGAAGATACATTACTGTGACAAATTTTATGAGTGCTCTGTTTGTTTAATGTCAAAATAATATACTCCAGCTGAGAATGGTTCTGGGTGCATGATTCTTATATATGCACACTTTTACTGTGAATGCCTGAGGAGGCTGTGCATAAGTGATTCCCTTCTTTGTAATTCTATCAGTGGTACAAGTAATATTTTATTTGTTAACATGACACACCAACTGGATACAAGTATTCTTTTCAAGTGGTTACCCAGGAGCACTGTCAGTGACTTCCTCAGAATCACAGTATGCAAATAAGGCTACAAGAGATGTAACCCTTTAGGCTGGGATACAAGACACAGCACATTACTATCTCAGACTAACAAATAAGCTACCATTATCTCTGGTTAATATGAACTATTAACATTTTGATTAACAGCCGAATTTACTAATGAACAGCAGCAGCACAGAGACTTAATAATAGTAATAATAATGATGATACTAATAGCACCTTAGAAGACAGACACAGAACTATGAGCAGGACATAGTCTGACAAAGGAAATAATACCTAGACATTGACTGCATCTGAATCTGGGTGAGTAGTTATGAATCAGTTAAGTTGTGTTGCATCCTTTAAACTAGATGACGACTAAGCCCAAATACAAAGTGTAGACATTTCCAGATAATATTCTTTGAACATAGAAAGGCACAGCATAAGGTCTGTCTTCCATAACATGAATATCATATGTTTTATTAATTTATTTATTTAATTATTACTACCTGTTAACCAAGTTAGCGAGCCGGTCTCCTGACCCTTTTCAGATGGTGACCAATTGAAATGTCGAGATCTGAAAATGGAGACTGAATGGCTGAAAAAGCAGACTTGCTTACATTAAGTCCAAGATGGCCATTTTGTGGAATATTCCCTGTTGCCTGAGGTATGGTGATTTTGATGTTAGTACTGATAACTTCAGAGGGTGCATGAGGACTTGTCCCATGCAAAAAAACAGGTTTAAAGAGGACAAGCAATGTTCTAGATTTGCTCTTTCCCTGAATGTCTGAACGTCCAATCTTTTTTTTTTTTTTTTTTTTGCATGTCGGCATCCAGAATTTTTCATTGCCAACATTTCAGTAGGGAGTTTTTTTCAGTCACTACCCAGGCATATGGTGCAATGAATACAGAGAAACATACTGCAGATAATATGCATAATTATACAGTATTTATAGGGAATTTAAATTGCACATATTGATGCAGAATGTATGCACAGTTTAGGTTAGTAAAGATCAGCTGAAACAATTATTATCCATTATTATGAAAACAGTTGCATATAGATTCTGTAATTAGATGCTCTTTAAGAGACACCTTAAATCCCATGAAGGTTTTCTGATTTTCTGATTTGGCATTTCAGAGAGCAGGTGGTTCTATGGAGCAAGCTCAAGTCTACAGAATGCTTTCTTTCGCACTCTGTCTCTCAAAGTAGTTTTAGTGTGGGCAGATAAGAGAGAAATAGTTGAAATGCAAGCTTCTGTGGTTGTAGGTGCTGTCCTGTATATACACTCTGTTGTTTTCAAAGGAGGATAGTAATCTTGTTTAGTACCATGTAAATAAGAGAAGTTAGTAAACGTGCAGCCCTGATGGAAACAAAAAGTCAGTTAAATTGGAATTCAAAGATGGCCGCCATTCTATAAGCACTGCAGTACTTCAGCTCTCCAAAGACCAGAGAAAAAAATCAACCCTGCGGATGTACATTTGGAGTTAATCCACTAATTGGCAGAAACTATTAAACTACTAGAAGTCAGTGATCTTCTTGAGGAAAAAAAATTGAAAGAAAATACTTGGTGACAACAGGATTGGAACTGATTGTTAGGTTGACTCTGAACAGAGCACCAAACAAAGGACTGAACTACCTCACTTCTGAAACTTTTCCTTGGGAAATATCTTAATCTGCAGCATTGCAAAATGTCAAAAGAAGATAAAATATGGATACTACAACTACTAAAACTAAACTGTCAGCATTACAGTCTCCAGAGAAGGAATCTATAATTAAGAGACAGAAAACAGTTAAACAGCAAGAGACTGCAAAAACAGGGGCAACAACGAAACCTGATCAACAGGTTACAATGGAAGAAATTAAGTCAGCATTACTACCTATACAGGAAGCTTTAAAAGATCTAACATCCCAAACACAAACATTTAGTGATACATGCAACCGGATTCTTGCAAGAATGGAGAAAGCGGAAACCAGAATAGCAGCAAATGAAGACAATATAACATTGCTCACTAAAAGAACTGAGTCCCATGAGGCCGACATTCAAATGATGCAAAACAAAATTCTGGACTTGGAAGCAAGATCGAGACGTAACAACATAATCATCAGAGGAATCCCAGAATCAATCCAATATAATAATCTGACCACTTCCATTATACAAATATTTGAAACACTGCTTAAGGACTCTGTGGCTGTTCAGCAAATTGTCATAGAAAGAGCGCATAGAGCATACAGGGACTCCCAAGCTTCAAATACACCCAGACCTGTGTATGTCAAAATATTAAACTTCCAAGATGTGAGTAAAATACTTCTAACCATTAAAAAATCTGGTGGATCTATAATATGGCAAAACTATAAAGTTTCTATAGCACAGGATTTGCCAACACAAATAAGGCAGTCTAGACAAATGCTGGCTCCATACTGTAAGTTTCTGATTGATAAAAACATTAGATTCCAAATGAAATATCCTAACAGTTTAATTTTTACTGTTGATGGCATTAAGTACTCTGTAAACACAAAAAAAGAAGCCAGACCTACCTTTTTGAAGCTTTTTAAGGCTTTGCCACCGTTAGAAAACTGAACAGTCTAACTAGGCTTCTTCCAGCATCAGCGTGGATGGGAGACTTCATTTACGAGGATCCGAGGCTTTAGAATCCTTTGTCTGTTCTTGTTTGTTCAGCAGGCCTGGAAAATTCCCGTTTTATCTTCTTATCTCGTCTTCCCAGCTAAAACACGAAGATTCCACGATGTTTTATGGCTCTAACGAGCGCTTCTGACCCTCGAGGCAACAGGAAATAAGGTAAAGGAAGCAGGGGGACTGTTTTGAGCGTGGTGCAGCTGGGAGGTCCGTTCGCGAATTGGTTCCTCCATCGCGAGCGCGAAGGAATGAAGAAGATCTGCCTGAACTGATGCAACTGCTGGGAAGAAAGAAGAACTGCTGAGGAACCAAAACAAAGCTTTTTTGGACTTATTTAAGGGTAAAATGACTGCAGGATGATCATTGAAGTCAAGTGTGTCAGGTAAAGACTAAAATGAATGGTTTGACTGTTGTAGTATGAGACTCTATGGCTTAGTGGTTAATTAAGGTAATGCAGTCTTTGTTTTTTTTTTCTTTTTCATGCTTGCCTTCTATTTTTACTGTGTTTCTGTCTTGTGAATAATTATGTATCTTTTAAATTTTATCATTTTAGAGAAAAAGTATAATCTGTAATTAGATAGTGATGCAAGGACACTGAATTTAATAGAGGTAAGGGATTTGGTGACAAGAATAAAAAATATGTAATAATATGGCTAAAGATGCCTAAGATAATATATCTTCCTTCTATTTTATTCTTTTCTTGTCTGCTCTCTTTTGGCTTTTTTAACCTTTTTTTTCTTCTCTTTGACTACCTACCAGTACAATTAGTAAATGTGCATTATAGTTTATTTTTAACTGCAATGATCTATAAACATTAGCATAGAACGTTGTAGGATTGTTTTGGAGAAAAATAGCTGACTACAATAATTGCATTATTTAAACAAAATGTATAACAACTGTGTGCTTATTATGTGAACTGATAGTTAAAATGTTTTAGAAGTAATTATAATGCTAGTATGTAAAAGTGAATTATTTGAAATGTCAGGTACAATTGGTTTATATGAATATTGGGGAAAATGTACAGAGCTGTAGTTACTTGAGTGCAGTGTTTAGTAGGGAATGTCTGGGTTAGGCTTTGTAGACGTAGATGTAGTTGGTGTAGGTTTTTTGCATGATATTTTATTGTTAATTAGTAGAATTGGTAGATTAGCTACTCGGGGAATTTTAAGCAATGTGAAAAGCCTATGTTCATCCTGGTCCGGAGGAATAGTGGATAGGCACTGGGTAGGGATGGGATGGCAGTTTTGCTTCCAAAAAATTTACAAAATGCCAACACTTGTTAATCTAAGGTGGAAAAAAAAACTAGATATTGTTATACATTAATAAATAGCTTTGAATGTGGATAATAGATTCCTGGAATGTTAAAGGACTCCAGAACATGAAAAAAAGAAAGCTGTTTTTGCATCTGTTTTTTAAATCAATAGCAGGTTTTATTCTATTACAAGAAACGCATTTGACTAATGACCAGTGGGAAACAATGAAGGACAAGAAATGGATTAGGAAGATTGTGACGGCGGAAGGGACTACGAATAGTGCTGGGGTGGCAATTATAATCAAGAATCATTTTCAAGGAGAAATTTTGGAAGACAAAATCGATAAAGAAGGCAGATGGTGTTTGGTGGTCCTCAAATCCGATAGTTATGATAAACCTAGAGTACTTATATGTGTATATGCCCCTAATGTGAACCAACATCATTTTATAACTTCAATTTACTCCGTTTTACAGTCATATAATAACTGTTATATAGTGATGGGAGGGGACTGGAACTCATACCAAGATTCTAAACTTGATAAGCTGGGGGCTTCTACAGCTTTTAATAAACAGGCAATGGTAGTGTTGAAAGAACTGAGAACTGATTTCAAACTGTATGACCCTTTTAAAAACACACACACACACAAGCAAAGGCAGAGAACTTTACCTTTTACTCTAGCTGCCATAAAATGTGGTCGAGAATTGACTTTTTTCTAATTTCAGAAGTATTCATTTCACTTGACCCTAGGGTTTCTAATCAAGCTAGACAGCTCTCTGACCATTCTAAGATAACTTTAACTTTAAATACCAATATTTTGAAAACTAAAAGTCACCGTGGATATAATTGGTCCTTAAACCCATACCTGTTGACCAAAGAGGATATATTACAGGAAGTCAAGGAGATACTTCAACAATTATTATATAATATTCCCCATAATAAACATCCAATAGATATAGAATGGGCCACAACTAAAACTTTGTTAAGAGGATTATTTATTCAGAAAGCCACATATTACAAAAAATTGCAAAATAAAGAACAACTGGATTTGGAAACCAAAATACAACTACTGGACCAGGAGTTGATGAGGAACTATAATGAACAGACATAAACTGAGTTGTTAAGATGTCAGAAAGAGCTGTTTCTTTTGCATAATAGAAAATTGACACTGTATGAACAAAGAAGTTTAGTTAAATATGCAAATCATATTCAAACTCCCTCGAAAGCTTTAGCCCGTATTATTAATCAGACGAAATCGACACGATTAATTACTGAAATAAATCATAACAATACTTTATATACTGACAAGTCAGATATCATGAAGATTTTTGAATTAATTTTTAATCAGATGTATGGTGAGCAGCAAATACACGTTCAAGATAAAGATAGAAAAGATTTCTTACAGAAAATTAATTTTCCCAATATTGACAAAAACTCTCATGGAGAATTAATTGCACCGATTACAGTCGAGGAAGTCTTGGAGGCAATTAAGAAATTGAAGCCCCATAAAGCCCCAGGGCCAGATGGTATGACCTCTGAATTCTACAAATCTTTTAGTGTGATTCTGAGCACTATACTTTCACAGACTTTTAATTATATCATTTTGAATGGCAGTAATGATCCCCACTTTAATGCCTCAAGGACAATCCTGATATTGAAGGAGAATAGTGATCCCAAAAATCCAGACAATTACAGGCCTATATCACTGTTGAATATTGATATGAAAATTATGACATCTATTCTAGCTAGTAGACTGAAAAAATAATAAATTCGATAATATCAGAGGAGCAGGCGGGGTTTATAGATGGGAGACAGACTACGGACAATACATTAACTCTTCATACATTAATATCTTATGCGAAGTATAAAAATATGAACATATATGCTTTAATAATTGATGCTCAGAAAGCATTCGACAGAGTTAAATTGGCATATTTATTTGATATATTATCATACTTCAATATACCTCAGGTCTTTATTTCAACGTTAAGGAAATTATATAATAATGCATACACTAATTTATCTATAAATCATGAATGCTCCAAAAGGATCCAAATTAAAAATGGAACTCGACGGGGATGCCCATTATCTCCCATACTGTTCAATCTGTATTTGGAGCCTTTATTTCTTCACATGAAGCAAAATGTTTTTTATAACTTTCCTGTACTTCTTGGGATAAAGGTTAGGATGGCCGCTTTTGCAGACGATCTAAATATATACTGTACAACACTGGTTTCGGAGAAGGAAAAAATACTAACAGCAATACAAAACTTTGAGAGAATTTCTAATTACAAACTAAATTTAAAAAAAAAACAAAATATTCCCTTTAAAGACACCTACACCTTTTTCAATGCTACCATTGATAGGACAAGTAAGGACAGAAGAAAGGATAAAATATTTGGGGATTGAATTCTCAACTGAAAATAGAGATTTCTTTAATAATAATATTAAGGCAACTGGAGACTGAATAACATTGGATTTGAAAAGATGGAGTAAGTTGAAGTTACCGATGATGGCAAGAGCAGCGATAATAAAAATGAATGTTCTCCCCAGAATGCTTTATATTTTTAGAGCAGCACAACTCAAAATCACGAAAACATTTTTTAAGCAGTTTCAGATAGGATTGGGGAAATTTCTGTGGGAACCCAGAAAAACGAGAATATCATATGAGAAACTGATGGCTCCTAAAACTAGGGTGGGCTTGGATTTACCGGATTTTGAGACGTATTATATAGTGATTCAGGCCAATAGGATTTTAAGGGTGTCTTACTTGGACAGTAATAGTAGAAAATGGATACCCAAATGGGTGCTTCTAACTTGCAAACATATAAAAGGAGCGGGAATTAATGTTAAAGCTGTACCATTTTTAAATAATCGAACACTGAGCAAATATGATTTAATGGAGCACATTAAGATATGGGCAATGGCAATTCAAACTCTGTTTGCCTCTTTAAACTTATTAAAATATATGATGATGTTTCAACCGTTTCATGGGAATCCTAACATGACTATTGGTAGTCAATTGATAGATTTAAAGAAATTTCCCCTTATTAAGGATTTAACTGTGATTGATTTATACCCCTTCTTAGGAGTAGTGGTACATGATATCTTAAAAGAGATGAATCTTCCCATTTCTTATTTAATTATAATGAGGCAGATAAAAGATCTTGCCATAAATTATTTTAATAGCTCCGAAATCAAAGAAGAGGAACTAGTTATTTCTCGCAATCTGTGGGAAGCATTGCAACAAGATAGAAAATACATATCCTCAACGTATAAAATGATAAAAGAGAGGAAATATAATAATCATATTCTTTTATCGAAATACTGGAAAGAGAAATTGGTATCCCTAGATGATAGTAAGATAGCAGAGGTGTTTAACTTAACATTGAAATCAGTATCCCTTCAAAAACTGGTCTTTACTCAACTGATGATATTTAACAATGCGTATTATACCCATCTCACTCTTCATAAATTTGATTCAAAAAATTTACCTAAATGTCCACAGTGTTTAGATCAGACAGTGGACCTGCTACACATGTTCTGGAGTTGCAAGTGCATTTATAAATTGTGGAACTCATTAAAATTGCAGTTACAAAAAATGGGTTACCAAAACTCAACACTCACCTGGGAATTTTTGATTCTACACATCCCACCAGAGAATTTAGACAAATCAAAGAGGATTGTAATTATGAATATCAGTTTATTAATGAAATTATATATAGCCACAAATTGGTTGAACCCAGCACAGACATCGTGGTAAAAATTCAGGCTGTTAGCGATCAGGCATATTTTAGCGCATAAATTATTAATTAGTAACAACAAGAAAAGTATAAATAGTATAAAAATTTGGGAGCAAATCTTTAACATTATATTGGCTTAGAGGTTCCTATCCACTTTCTTTTAGGACATACAGTAAGTGAACAAACTCAATCTTAGATTGGATAGAAGATGTAGAAACAATACAGATTGTTGGCTTGAGTTTGTTTTTAATTTTCTCTGGTAGATGTTTTTGTTTTTATTTTTTTGTTTTCCTTTACTTGATTAATACGATATCTATTGTTAATGTATGATGTGGATATTTGAAATGGAACTAAACATTGGAAGCAATTTTGTACATAATGTAAATAGTGTGTGAATTGTATTATGGTTTTGAAAAACAATAAAAATGATTATCGAAAAAAAAAAAAGTCAGTTAAGTTACTCTAGAAGCTGGAGGAGGGAGTGTCTAGACTGAGGAAGATGGACTCATAACTGCCTTTTTCCTGTTCACCTCAAGTCTCAAAAGTCTGTATTCTTTTCAGTGTTTACTTATGAAAGCCATTTACATTGGTGCAATGTCGGAATCTGAAGATTAGGGCATTCATTTTAAAAAAATGTTGATACTAATGGCAAACTCACCATGCTTTTTCAATGGCTTTTCATGATGGTTGCCAATGTGGAAGCCGCTTAAACACAGAAATCATCTTGTATTTCCAAGCTGAAGGCAGAGGTAGCTGGGCTGAAAGTAGGACTGCAGATATTTAAAGAGAAATCACCACCTGCCTAAAGGAGTGAGGAAGAATTAGAGATTTTGGAAGCATGAACACGTAGATGATCTGGAAAATGGGTCATGCAGGGCTAATGTAAGAATGAATAAAGTGACAATTTCTATCACAAATCAAGAGCGCAGACCCTTTTATTGGACACTTATTAAAAACAGTGATTCAATTACCTGGTTATCTGAATCCAGCAGTTGAAAACATCCAGAGTGGGCCTCTCTCGCACAGGTAGTTCACTGGATTTGCATGTCTTACTGGCCAGGCATTTGTCTAGAACTTGAGAATGGCTTATCCATTTCAGCAGAACTAATACATTTGGGGGCCAGTGGAGACTATTCCCAGAAGATCTACAGATTTTGGAAATCTGCCATCCCTTTTAAGAATGAACTGATAGGAATGTGTTATAAAGACTCTGCTCTCTTCTCAGATGTATTGGTGGATGAGTGTGTGGGAATAAAAAAACATTTTCTGTGCTCCTATCAGGAGGCCAGTGCATTAATAAACAGCATAAAAAGCCAGCTGAAAAATTCAGAGGATGACAACAATGAGAATCACTGGCTCAATAGAGAGATGGAGTAGGAAGTGAGGAGCGAGAAATGGCAGAGACTGACCTCTCCTACTAAATCTCCTGCCCAGAGCAACCCAAATAACAGAGAGGCCCAGGTCGGGTCCCCTGTTCAAAAGATGTGTCTCTAAGGCAACAGAATCATGTCACATTGTTGAACAGAAGACACCGTCTCACCGCTCTGGATCTACACAGTCTGCAAAGCTCAAAAATCAAGGCACACCTAACCGTAGCCACAATGGGTTCTAATGTCGGTAAACAAGGCCCAAGAGACACTAAGAAAGTGCTAGAATTCAATATCACTCTGGAGAAACTGAGTCTTTCCAGTGGTAAAGCATGGTCCAGCATTTTCTCTGGGTATACAGACTCCACCAGTGGCTGCTGTTGCAGACCAAAAGGCCTTGAAAAACTAGTAAAGAACTCATGGATGAGAGCTCAATGTCTTACCCTGTTATGAGGACCTAACTATAACTGGACTTTGCTGATTTTATTTTTCCTTTTTATTTTTTGTCTTTCAGACTGGCTTGCAAGACATCATGCTTGAAATAGATAAGTCTTCCACTGTCTACAAAAAAAGCACTTTCGTGGGAAGATTAAAATAAGAAAAAAAAAACACATAAGTAGTTATAAAAACATGCAGTTTGCATGTAATCTTAGTTATACATCAATGTTTAGTGTTGATGTACAACTAAGCAAACTAGTGCTGAGATTGTGGTATAGTGGGGATAAGGGAATATTCCCTTATCCCCACTGTACTGCGATCTCGGAGTGAGAATATTAAAGTAGGGGGGTGTGGGGGACGCAGGGAGGCTGCCCCCCCCCCTGCAAAACATGTTTTTTGTGTCAACCCAAGGCAAAATGACACACTGATAAATACAAAAAGAAGGAACTGTAGCAAGCAAATGCACACAAACAAAAAATGCCAAATCCTTTAATACAATGAAGCGCTTTTCGTTTGACACACTGTACAAACGTCTTCAGACGAATAAACTACCTTACCCAAAAGCTTTAAATGCTAAAACAATTAATCACTCTATTAAACAATAAATCAATGAAAACAACAATAATGGACCTTTAAAGAGAAACAAACACTTTGAACCACCTGTCATACAAAATATATCCACGCTCTACGATCAGTCATAGTAACAATACATTAAATCAATAAATTACAAAACATTAAACAACTCATGTCACAATACCTACTAAATATAAATTAAAAATAAATAAATGCATATTAAACAAGAAGTTAAAAATATAACTAATATTAAATAAAAAGATTATCATCTTGTTAAACTCTTAAGCTTCAAAATGCTGCTAATAGAGCAGCCTTCATTCAAGCCAGGCACAGTATAAGCATTTAGTCTAATCTGCCAGCCTAATTCTAGCTCTTCCAGCTTTAAGGCTGCAGGACCACCTTGGGAATCCTGATAAACCTGGTCTATCACCAAAAATTTTAAACTATGGTCAGGATAAGATGAGATATGCTTAGCCAGAGCGTTTTCAGATTTTTTTTTTCTTATAGCATAAATGTGTTCATAGAGGCGGTCTCGGAGTCGCCTCTCCGTTTTTCCAATATAAAGGCCATACAGGCTTGGCACTGAGCTAGGTAAACTATCATTCTAGAATTGCAGTTCACTCTGCACTTTAAAGTGTACAGTTGGTCATGTACCTTGAATCTATTAGATTCAATAATATATTGGCAGTAACTACAAGATTGACATTTGTACATGCCAACAGTCCTACTATGTCATAATTGACGTTGTTCAAAGAAAGCTTTAAGATTTTTAGCTTTCTTATACACAACTAAGGGTTGGTATCTGACTCTATGAAGAATACTTGGGTCACTCCTAAAAAGTGCCCAGTTTTTACATAGAATACCGAAACAGTCCTTACTGTTGATACTATTAAGTTGTGATAAACGTAGGCCCTTGTACCTTAGAATCAAGAAGTGTATTTGAATCATTTGCTGACAGGGGAACAATGTTCTCATCATGTTGATGTTGAAGTGTATTTGAATCATTTGCTGACAGGGGAACAATGTTCTCATCATGTTGATGTTGTGTGTAGACACTATCTAGGATCGGTTTGTAAAAACGTCTCACACGTTTACTTGAAACCTCCTCAATGATATCATCAACCATATGGTCTGGGTAACCATGATGTACAAACATACTCCTTAATAGAGAGAATTCAGCATGAAAGTCGTTGTCAAGAGTAATCATGCGGGCTGCCCTAACCAACTGGCCCTTTACAACAGCCCACTTCTGATGTTAGGGCTGGCAACTAGAGTAGTGTAAAAGTGAGTTGGAATACCTACTCTTCCTATGAATATTGGCCGTAAATTTTTGGATGGAATAATCCTTGGTTAACAAAACATCAAGAAATGCTATAACCTCAGTGTTAAATGTAGATGTAAACTTCAAAAACTGCGTAGACTTATTGAAATGATTGACCACCATATCACTGGTCGTACTGTCACCATCAAACAATATAAAAATATCGTCAAGGTAATGGGTGTAAAAAATCATTCTATCCTTAAAGTCGCAGTTATTGAAGACAAAAAGGTGCTCCCAGTAGGCCATAACTGAGTTGGCAACACTGGCCCCACACAGGGAGCCCATCGCAACTCCAATTTTCTGTAAATAAAACCTGTCACCAAAGATAAAATAGTTATTATCAAGTATCAGGTCCAATAATTCATTAACAAATTCCAACTCATTTCTCGTGCCACCATATAACTTTAAAAGTTGGCCAACCCATTCTAAAACAATATTGTGTGGAATGCACGTATACAAATCTTTGACATCTATGGTAAGGAAATTAAATCTAGCATCGAAATCTAAGCTATTGATTTTATTCAGGAATGTCCAAGAGTCTTTGCAGATTTGGTTAACTTTAACCAAATATTTCTGTAAGACAGCGTCAACGACCTTAGCACATGGGTATGTAGGGGAGCCCCTACCATCAACAAGGGGACGCATAGGGGGAGTTGATCACATCTTTGTGTATCTTAGGTGTGCCGAACAAACAGGGAAATCTGGGGTACACTATGGACATGTAATTAAAAATATTCTGATCAATCCTTCCCTCTATATACATTTCATTTCATCAATGGTGTTCTTAATGATATTATAAGCACTATTAATTTCAGATCTCAAACTAAGTAAGTAAGAAGGACTGTCCAATAAGTGTAACGTCCATTCTCTGTAGTCAGTGCCATCAAACACAATCAGATCCCCTCCCTTGTCCAATTTACAAATGCGTATGTCGTGCAATTTGATAAAATCAATACATTCCTTCTCAGCTTTAGTATTCATATCCAAGGTGGAAAATTGATGTCAGGCCTGAAATTTCTGACGGATGTCTAACTCACACATAAGTTCAAAAACCTGCAGTAATGGATGTAAAAGAGGGTTATAAACACTAGAAATTCTAAATTGGTTACTATTGACAATATTGTTGCCACCCATCATTAAATTAAAATTCAGTTCTCTAGTGAATAATTTAATATCTATAATGGTGCTAACCAAATCCAGCCTTTGTGCTGGAACATAAGTGTAACCCTTGGAAAATAACTCAACCTGTTCTGGTGTAATAATAACTGAAGAGAAATTATAAACATTAAAATCCCCAGCAGCATTAGTTAATATAACAGGTGAATTGACAACCTGATGGTTAGAATCATCATATGAGGTCTCATAAGTAGGAACATCCAGAAAATCATTCACACATAAAGACAGGTCAAATTCAGAATGGGACAAAACAGAATCAACAACAGAGAAAGAAAGTTCATTATTAACTTGGAACTATGTTTTTTTGTGTGTTTGTTGTTTCTGTTAGTGATCTGGTGAGTATACTTCAGCAAAAGTGTCCTTTCAATGAAGTGCACTTTCGCTGAAGTGGGGATCTACTTTTCTTTTTCAAACAAGTATATTTTCGATGAAGAAAAGTAGATCCATATACCATATATATATATATATATATATATATATATATATATATATATATATATATACATGCACACATACACACACCTGTGTATATATATATATATATATATATATATATATATATATATATATATATATATATATATATATATATATATATATATATATATATATATATATATATATATATATATATATATATATATATATATATATATATATATATATATATATATATATATATGGGGAGAGAGAGAGAGATGCTGTTTATACTACTGTAAGATATCTGCCAACGGTATAATTTTGATAGAAACACGTGGACTAGTTTAACTTGTTGGTTATTAGCAGTTGTATTTTGTTTGACTTTACAGCAGGATGTATATGAATGGCAAGATCGAGGGTAAGCTTTTTCTTTTTGACTTTCTCTCTGTCTCTCTCACTTATTGGCATAGTGGTAGGTTCTTTCCCTCTCAAGTCGCATGTTTCAAATGATGTGCTTCTTGTATTAATCATGACCTTCTTATTTTTCTTAGACTCCTTATGCATTGCATTTATTGCAACAATGGTCTTCAAGGGCCGATTTGTGTACATTGACACCTAGACACCTGCCATGTATTTCCCTTTTTAATGTACAATGCATGCATAATGGTTTGATGCTAACCTCTAGGGCTTCCTAGTGAAATGCCAACGTTCGAAATGCAGAGGGCTGAAAAGCCTAAAAAAAGACTGAAAACAGGAGAAGACTTAATCTCAAAAATCACTCTTCTCCTTAAAACTTTTTTATAGGGGGGGCAAGCCCCCCATCCTACAACTCTGAGATCGCCATACCTCATAGAAAAGTAAATATTCTGATAATTGACATCATTGACTTAGTATATGTAATATTCTAATAATTAGCATCTCAGATTTAGTATGATCTTGAAGTTTGATCATTCGACCATTCATTTTCCACATTTCGGGACTCGCTCTAGCAGGTCCCAACATTTGAAATGGTTACCATACTTTAGGGTTATGAATGGGCTCTATAATGTTGTTTAACTTGCTGGATGTTTTTTACAATATGCTTTTGAATCACCATAGAGGAAGTAAAGGTCTACAAAAGGCATGGATTTTTGCCCTCTGTTAGAATGAGTTTGATTGTGCTGTTGTTTCATCTTACAATGTGATACATCTCATTTATTTTTTCACTTCGGTATTCTAGATGATTCTCACAGGATTAATGGTGGTTAAACTAAATGTTTACAAGAAATTTGGGATGAATGGGAATATTTATAGGACAGGCTTTCTTCTGTTAAAATAGCCACTAGAAGCTTCCATGTAAGGTGCCAAAGGAGCTTTTTCTACACTCCAGCCAGGAGGATTCGCTGGACCTGTCTGTCTTGTGTGCCATAAAAGATCATTGGCAGTGGTCCTTCACCCACACAGTCTGCCATGTGTAGCCCTCCTATTCTCACCAGTAGAACTCCACCTTCCCAAGTAATGAAAATATTCTATTTATAAATATTCAGGACTCAGAGCAAGTGATATGACCTCAGAGTCCACCATGGCTGTTCATCTCATGTGATGTAGCATGTGCATGTGTGTGATACGGTATCATGTGTGTGACCTCATACCCATATAGATGATGACTATTATGCCTACAGGTGGTGTCTGATCCCATGTGTTATTAGGGGACATGTCAGCAAGCACCAAGATGGTATTGTCATGACAACAGCTCTGTTGTGCACATCCAGCTGCTGTGTATACTAGCAATTTTTGAGATTCACTCTCCTCCTGATTTCTGGTCTTTTCTTTTGGCACTCAACATTTTGAGTGCTGACATTTCATTCGTTAGCCTAATGTAACTGATTGACGTAGAATGTATTTTATATATCTGTAATCACTCCTTTATCCGTGAATGTGGGACGCTGTCAAACAGTACTGAAGTAGATGTCAAACTGTTGAATTTTCTTCAGGAGTTCTTTCTTGCATTCATGGGTCATGTAGCACATTTATGCTGTAGACACTAACAAAACCATAATTATGCAAAGAAACAGCCAAGAGTTATACCCCTGATTGATTCTCTTTATTGGTATAGATGCATTGTCACTCTAAGGAGCAAAGTGGAAAATATTAGCAGTCATCATCACTGCACGTCAATTTGACATAGATATTAATAACAGATCACAGATCAGGCATGCATAACACTTTCATGAGGAAGAGATGAAGGATGCAGCTTTTACATGGTAAGAAACGGTTCATAGTCATTTTGAGTCATTACTGAAACAGATGACCAGATATCCAACTTCATTTTAACAACATGGCCATTTATCTTTGGTGCGAGCCAAGTTGTCTGCTTGTCTACCTGATTGATGTAAATTAATTCTACCATGGCCCATACAACTTCCCTAGCATTGTCAGAAAATCTGCATCATTATGTATGTTTTTTTTTCTTTTCACTGTGACATCAGTCTATATTTTGCTGTACAGTTGTTACAAACAGGGTCAGCCCTAGCACAAAGAAATGTAGGCAGCTGCTTAGGGCCCTGTACTATCAGAAGGGCCAGTAAATGTTACAAAAACTGTCTTGCTGTCACCCACAGTTACTTTTCAGCTGCTTTTTACCCAATTGTTCTAACTCCTGTTCAGTTGTCTTTCTTCAGCTGTTTTAGTTACATGATATCTGTCTGCCTCATTGACTGTACATCTTAGCCAATGAGATTGAGTATTCAAGCACAAAGCATGGCATTTTTGGGATTACAGTTTGCAGTATTCTAGAATTTTACTGTTTTTGCTGCAACCACTAGATGGAATTAGTCAAATATAGTCAATCTATTTGTTTTGGGTTTTATTAAAACTATTATTTAGTTTATTAAACTGTGGGAGTTGCCATGTAGATATGTTTTTGTGGATTTCCATGCATTATGGTTTTCATGGATGGTCCTTTTGAAGAATTGTGGCATGAGTTCTCTTGAAATTATATGTGCTCTGCTGGTAATGAAAACCCTTTGAGGTCTTCACAAAACTTCTCAGGTCTTACTTTTTGACATTCTTTAGTGCTTATGGTTTTATTGTTTGGGTAGAGAGTGTCCAAGAAGTTTAAAGCTATTTACTTTTCATGTAGAATTTTAGACACTTCTGGCTCTTGTCTAATGTGAAAAATTGATAGCAGTGGTGTAGGTTCCCAGTAAAACCAAAAGATTTACACTTTAGTGGCAGTTATAAATGTCTGTATGAGGGCGGTACCAAATACAGTGGGTACACTTGCTACTGCCATGTGTCATTCAGGAATTCCTGTCACTGACATTTATTGACAGTATGCCCAGATCTTTGCATTATTTCAAGAGATCCAGCAGTGCGAGCATGCGCGTGCGCGTGTGTGTGTGTGTGTGTGTGTGTGTGTGTGTGTGTGTGTGTGTGTGTGTGTGTGTGTGTGTGTGTGTGTGTGTGTGTGTGTGTGTGTGTGTGTGTGTGTGTGTGTGTGTGTGTGTGTGTGTGTGTGTGTGTGTGTGTGTGTGTGTGTGTGTGTGTGTGTGTGTGTGTGTGTGTGTGTGTGTGTGTGTGTTGGATCTTTAAAAGGAACACTACACTAAAGTCCATAAGTCGTGGAGGTCATTTAAGTCTTGTCATGCGGTTGTACACTGTCCAAATTGACATCATCATCAAGCAGAAATGCTCATATTGTCTTGCTACTTGGAAGGGTACTTCTTGGCTATATTTAATTATGAAGGCATAACTGATGGCCATATAATATCATAGATTTTACTCACAGATCACACTTACATTTATTTAGAAGGCTGTTAGTTGAAATATCCCCAGCAGGAATACAGATTTGTTTTGATAGTTAATGTGTTGCGCAGTCTTTTAAAAACGTTTAGTGAAGTGAGATCACATAACTGAGGTAAGACAGCCTTTTTAAATAGATGGAACATGAGTCTCAGATCCTGTGCTCAGCAAACTTTCACCACCTTACTTACATTAATGCCATAGTATAGTATTTCCTCCCTTCATTATAAAGGTCATTATAACTGGTCTGGTCTGCATAACTGCTTATTTCTCATCTTCACCTATGTCTTCTTTTTGCTAGCATTTAACAGTAAATTAGACAATATATTCAATCCCAAAATGACTTGATCAGTCTGCAGGAAGGTTTGCCTCTAATAAATTACTGGTGTCAGAAATATGATTTGAAACTAAATGTCAAAGATGCATTATTGTATCCACTGGGATGTTGTCTATCCCAGGTAACTACCACATTGACAGGACACCCCTGACAGCTGATGGCATTTGTGAACTTATGCAGATCTATCCATTGACCAACATGTTTCCGTGGTCATAAGGAAGTCCTGCTACATTGCTCAGTTTATAAACAAAGGAATTGCAACTAGATCTTCACATGCCATTGTCACCCTTTACTCAGCCCTCATTAGGCCAGTCATTGAGTGTAATATCCTCTTTGTAATATATCTATCCAGAGGCATACAACCCTTGGCATGTGAGTGTAATATCCCCTTTGGTATGTATCTATCCACAGATATACAACTACTGGGATGCCTCCAGAGATACCTTATTAAAACTATTCAAAGCCTAAACAATATGTCCTTCATAGATTGACTCAAAACTCTGTCACTATACTTGGTATCCAACAGACGACTAAGTGGTGGCCTGTGTCTGGCATACAAGGTGTCCTCTGACTCAATACTTATAGACCTATTGCAAATTAACAAGCCAAATGGCATCAAAACTACTCAGTCCAAGATCTAAACCTCTTCTACAACATCAGCATAATGCTTTGTAGGTATGGGCATATCTTACAGAGGATACCACTGCTTTGGAATAGACTTCTCATCCATATAAGACAAAACTCACCCCTTTCCATATGCAACTTCTATCTATGGATAGGTACTAAAATAATTTACCCCAGGATTGCCCTATGTACTACTAACAGATAGAGTCAGCTCCTAAATTCTTTATCCCACACATGGGTCCCCTCAAATTATCTAGGGTATGATTCCAGTTATTCTGACTAGGGGTAATAAATAATTATTGACTATGGGGAGGTAAAGCCAATTGTATACCAAATGGGATATGTTAAATCAAGCACCAAAAAGGAAATGACATACAAAGGAATTTAACCTAGGACTTACCTAAGAATTGTGGATGGAATTAGTGCCCATTATATTACTGTGTGGATTACAGTTGTTGGCGTTACTGTGGATGGAATTAGCACTTTGCAGTATTTTGGGAATTGAACATTTTTTGAGTGCCCATTACATTGCTAAGGGTTTCAGACTGAATGAGATTACTGGGTTTTGATTATGCCACTTTTTGGTTTTGCCATGTTTGTTACAGAAAGGTAGATGTGCTTGTGTGTTTGTAAATACTTAGTTCCTGTATCTCAAAGAAGATTTGTAAAGGGAGGAGCATTATCGTATGAATCTTAGATTCTATATTATTTGAACGGAAGTTCAAAATATTGATCTCTGTAAACAGCAAAAATGCCGGACATCAAATCCTGTATTGTGGGGGGCTGCCACCCCCCCCCCCCCACTAATTATATATACCATATATATACCAACTCTGAGATTGCACTCGGAGGAAAGGGCAAATTTCCCTATCTTTACTGTACCACGATCTCACAAAACACGCATCGATGTCTGGCATTTTCACCGTTTACAGCAATTGATATTTTGAACTTTCATTCAAATGATATAGACCCAAATCATATTCTTTGGATACAATCCTTGGTTTCTTTGTTTTCTTTTTTTTTTTTTACTTGTGAGTGTATTTATTATTTGGCTGTAAATAAACAAGGCAGCGTAAAGTCTATGAGTTTAATGCTAGAATATTAACTATGAATACATTTAATTTAATTCGATTTTGCAGGCACATGGAATTGAAATGCACTGTGTTGGGCTACAGCGATATGTCTGATACTAAGCGCTGATGAGCATGTCATGAGCTGTGTCCTGTAGTGCAGGGTTTGATTGCCTCAACCTTCATTTCTCTTGTGAGATCAAGTCACTTCACCAGACAGTGCTTATCGGGTAACCCTGAAAAGATAAACGTGTGCCCAGTGGGCTGTCCCAAGCTGTTATCAAATGCATTACCCATTTGTCTTCTTGCACTCTTCTGATAGCCATTAATTCGTTGTTCAGAATATGCCATTTGATTATAAATTTCAGCATGCCTCTTGTAGTTTAATGGAATGCCAGATGCATTTTAAAGTTGTTCATATCATTTGTTTTTAATGTTTGTTTGTTTGTGTCTTTCGGCTTTTCTCAGTTAGGGGTCGCCACAGTGGAACTCCAGTCCACTAATGATTGGCAGTAGATTTTTATGTGCTGGCTTGCCGGGCCTAACGCACAACCTTCAACAAAGGAATGCCCATTCACACATGTTGACACACAGAAGACGCTCTGAGAATCGAATGGGCAACGTCTAACTGTGAGGCGACAACGCTACCGCAGCACCACCACCGCTGTCTATATCATCTGTTTTTAATGTGAGTGTTTTTATTCAACAAATAGATTCCATAGGTTGATAGGTATATAGGTGTGTACTAGGCTAATGGCCCTGGAGCCTTTACAAACCTAGCCCATAGTAATAACCTGACATTGTGTCACCCAACCTTAGTTCCCAGTGCCTCTGTCGAGTAGAGCCACTGGATTTCAGTGTATTTTTACTGCAACTTTTTTAAATAAAAGTTTCAAATTAATTCCAAATTTCTGTAATCAATGTACAAGTAAAAGAACAAAATAGTATGCACACTGATAGATTTAAACAGTGTTTTATGGTAATTGTGGAGAGACATACAATTAATGGGGTATTGGTATTGTTACGGGGCAGTCCATTTTCCTGCCTTGGGCCTCATTTGACCATGATGTAGCTCAGATTTGAAACTCGGCGAATATGGCATGCCCTGGGGTGCTGTCTCCACTATTGAATTTTGACTTTACAGTGAGAAGGAAGATGAGACCTCCTCCCACAATAGTAGCACAACTTTGGATTTGTAGTTTTTCTTCTACCATATTGTTTTGTTTTTGTTTATCTACAGATTGCAGCTGGTAACTCCAGTGCATCTTTAACTGCAGTTTCAACTGAAATAACAGTTGCTACATCTGTTCTGAGCTCCTTCATGTGGAATTCCACATAATAAATGGCCGCATGCAGCATCATACAAGCCATTACCACATCGAGTAGCTCATTATCAACAAGCTTGTGTGGAGCAGCTACATTATGTAGAATATTATATGCTTTTCTACCAATGAACTGAAAGCACAAGATCAACTTTATCATCAGCTATATTGTATGCAGTCTTTCACAATATGTACTACCATTTTCTGATATAAAACATAAATTTTACCAACAATGCCTGCAACCTCTCAGTCCTCACATTGCACTGCCTTCTTGAGTTCTCTTCTTTTTGTGGTTACACATCTCACTGTTTTATATCCTGCACTCATCAACACTGTAGTATTTCTGTGCTCTGGACACTAAAAAATGATGAGCATGTAAGAAAACAAGCAAATATCACAGTACTGCTACTCAGAAAACAAGCACGAGTCATTGTACTGCTGGTCAATCCTTTTTACTGGTAACGTTTCACTGTAATACTTGGTAGCAAAGTGCAATGGATTAGCAATCAACATCACTGCACATCAGTCTGAGTTACATTTTAAAATGAAATAAAAGATCTGGCATGCAAACAACCATTACAAGTGTACAACTAATCCTTTTAGATTTTACTGATTATGCATCACATCTTTGGTACTAGTGGTCAGGTTAAGAATTGCTGTTGGTATAGAAGTTAATTTATGAAGTCTGGGAGATGGCAAAGAGGATTAATTCTACAAGCCATTAGCAAACTGCTACTTGTGGGACAGGGTTTGATTTCCCCAAGGGTTCATCTGTCTACTGTATGATGTTGAACATCATTTAACCAGGTAGTGCTTTGGAGCAATTGGTAAAATAAGCAAGGCTCCATAATGGTCACCTGAACTACTTACTGTTTGGAAGAACTTTCCTATTTTCAGGCCTGACTTACCCCTATGTATGATGTACTTATTTTTGGAGGTATGTACTTATTTTCAGGCCTGATTTACCTTTGCACATAATATACAAAACTGACAAGATTTGAACCTGTGAGAGGGAAACTCCAATGGATTTCAAGTCCATCACCTTAACAACTCGGCCACAATTACAACACACAATTATGTACCTATTTTTGGAGGCATGTCCCTATTTTCAGACCTGATTTACCCCTGCATGACATACCTATTTTTGGAGGTATGTCCCTATTTTCAGGCCTGATTTACCCATGGCCGTGATATACCTATTTTTGGAGGTATGTCCCTGTTTTCAGACCTGATTTACCCCTGCACACATACCTATTTTTGGAGTTATGTCCCAATTTTCAGACCTGATTTACCCCTGGCCATGATGTACCTATTTTTGGAGGTATGTCCCTATCTTCAGGCTTGATGGTACCCCTTTACACAATTTTCTGAATCTTCCTCCTCATACATGTGTTTTGAAGCTGTCTAGCATACAGAAAACTACACTATAAACCAAAATATTGGTGGCACTAAAAATTTTGAGAAAGAGGGCACGCTTTTTGCATTTCCCTTTTCAGAAGCAAAAAATAAATAACCTTATGTGGTAGAATTTTGCAACAGAGTTCATTAAGTTCTTTAGATTTTACACTGCATCTTTATAATGTGCTTATATTTTTCCTTCATTTTTATTTCTCTCTGTTTTTTAAAATTCTTTCTCAGTAGCATCCCACATTCCTACTAGAGGCAGGAAGAGCCATGTAATATTTGGTATTAAATGTTATGTTAAGTAGATGTTCAGATTTTTACCTGGATGTTCCTGGTTTTCAAGGGCCTTAATTTCTATTTTCAATGTCTGCAGGTTGAAAGGTATGTACATGCCTAGTAACACAATATTAGTATTTTACCTCAGAAACTTAAAGATCAAAAGTGAAGGTGTTTGTATGATGCTGTTCAGGGAATGAAAGCTATTTCAGACTCCTTGTAACGTTTTGTCTACTCTATGCAATGTTTGCATTCAGACAGAATATAACAAGTTTTATAGAAAACACTCACTGTCTAATGTGGACTATATTAATTTTTTTATCTGCAGGAGCAGCTTAAAAGAAAACAAGTGCAACAGAAGTTAGAGTACAGTGAAAAGGATGTGTGAATTTAAGATGGAAAAAAGAACATGAGCTTGACATTTGACTGCACCCCTTAACTTTGATGCATATATAATATGCAAGTAAACAAAAAGGGTAGTAAAAGATAGTATCTGAGTAAGCAAAAAGGATATTATATGCATTTCAGTTGTTCAACTGAAAGGCACCACTGACACCTAATTTTATCGGTTATTTATGTATGGCGCTAGAATAATGACTCTTTAATCTATAATGACTTAATCATGGATTCTTCATTGCCAGATGGGGCAGTATCCACCTACACTTTAGTGCTGTGATGATACTTTTTATGTAATAACAAATAGCAAATGTATGTAATGCTCAGTGTTACAGCTGGTTCTATGACACAGAATGATGACATCATGAATGTATCCCCTACAATGCTGAATTAATTAGTGCCCCATGTGGTAGAGAATCTGGCAGGTGAGGGTGGAAATGAAAGATCAGTGACAACATATTTCTGGGAAGGTGCAGTCTGAGACAATGTATGACTGACACCTGATGGAAGCGGCTGTATCATTATGTAGCATATGAGTTCAGTGCAGACCCACATACCCACCAAGCTGGGATTGTATAGGAGCCACAACTTATGTACATGAGTGGGTAGAAGGCATTCATGCATTGCTGTTAGATCAGACAGATGTCAGGCCTCTGTAGGGACACCAGAGATTAGGACAGAAAAAAGTCCCTGATCCTCCATGGTTGTCTGCATATTATTTCTCCTAGAGTGTTGCCTGAGTCAAATTCTCTGAAGTGGCCATTGTAGTGGGGTAGGAAATGGGCTTAAGACAATTAGGAAGGACTGATGGGTAACTTTTGAGGGGCTAAGAAAAAATATAATACATCTGATTCAAGACCTCTTTCCATTATTTCATACCATGTGATGAACCATTGCTAAAACCATGTCATAACATATCATTGTCATCATCAACAACCCCCTTTTTCCCAGTTTCTACATGGGATTAGGGTGTCATGTCAACTGTCATCATCTCTCTTGATTCAATGCTACACTCCTGACTTCTTCAACACTCATACCTGACTGTCACATATCTTCTGTCACAAAATCCATCCACCTCTTTGCTGGACATCCTCACTTCCTCTTACCTTCTTCCTGTCTATCCCAAATCTTCTTCAACAGATTGCCTTCTGCCTTTCTGCACATGTGCCCAACCCCCCCACAATCTGTTCTCTTTGATCGTTTCTGCAATTGGAGCTACTTTGGCTTCTGCTCTTATGCCCTCATTTCTTCATCTGTCCCGCAGTGTGCATCCTACCACCATTCTCAGGCACTTCATTTCCATCACCTCTTGTGCCTCATCTTCTCTGCCTTTAATTTCTGTACCATATAGTAGTACTGCTTGAACCAGTATTTTGTCCACCTTACTTTTCAGCTTCTTTGGCATTCTTCTGTCATACACTATGCCTGACACTATGCCAGTTGGCTGCAGCCCCTCTGATTCAGACGTCCCTTCTCCTCAACCACCTCTCCCAGATACTTGAAGCTATTAACCTGTTCCACTATCTTCCCTTCTATCTCAATTCTCAGCTTCTTCTGATTTTCCCAATTTTCTGCCATTACCACTGCCTTATCTTTACTTAGTTTCATTCCATGTGCCTTCAGTTTTGCATGCCCTTCCCTTAACCTTTGCTGAAGTTCTTGCTCAGAGTCTGCTAACAATACCAAATCATCTCTATACAGAAACTTTGTTGATCTGTTCCCTCCAGCCTGTTTGACAATGTAATCCATCACCAGTATGTTTAGCAGTGGGCTCAGAGCTGAACCCTGGTGCACACCCAGTCCTACTGGGAAACCCTCTGTGAGACCAAACACTGCTCATACTTGTGTCATTGCATCCTTGTACATAGCTTGCACTAATTCTACCATTGTTTCTGGGACTTTGAACCTCTGCAGTACTGCCCAAATCAGCTTTCTTGGGACGTTATCATAAGCTTTCTAAATGTCTAGGAATGCCCAGTTGGAGTCTTTCCTCATCCCTAGCGTCTTCTTAACTATCTCTCTCACTGCAAATATTGGGTCAGTCATGGGGCATCCTGATCTGAATCCAAACTGCTCATCTCCCATCTTACTTTCTATTACTCTGCTTATCCATTTATCAGTCACCCTCTCCAAAATTTTCATGCAATGTGATAGGAGTTTGATGCCTCTGTACTGCCCACTGTTGTGGATGTCCCCTTTGTTCTTGTATACTGGCATGACCATGTTTATTTCCAGTCATCTGGGATACACCTTTCTCTCCACACTGCTATGAGTACCCACAGGAGCCATTTTTTCCATATCTCACCCAGCATCTTTATCATATCTGCTGAAACTTCATCTAAGCCTGTTGCTTTCCCTTGATTTCATTTTCTTTAGTGCTGTTCTTACTTCTTCTACAGTGGGCTTCTTTTCTTCTCTCATCGTAGGCTGTGTCTGGGGCAGTTCAGGTTTTCTTCATTCAGAAGCTGCTGGATGCACTCCTTCTACCTGCCTTTGTTGTCATGTAGACTGGTAAGCAGGTTGTTGCTGACCTCCCTTTTGAAAGGTGTCTGACTGTCTTTTTTATCTTCCTGTCTTTTCCTTGCAACCTGATATAGTTTCTTTGTGCCACCTACTGAGTCACTTGCCAGAAGTTGGAAAAGTGCCTCTGATGCCCAGTTCTTTGCTATTGCAACTCCCTTCTTAGTTTATTTGTTAGCCAAACAGTATTCCTTCTAAGCCTGGTCTGTTTTTTCTCTCTCCCAACTTTTTCCTACACTCCTTTCTTTTGATGACTTCCTGAGCTTCTGCATTCCACCACCATCTTTCTTTATTTACCTTATTTCCATACCTGACTCAGCCACAAATCTGTTCTCTATCTTCACATATGCTGTTCTGAGGTACTGCCATTCTCTTCAACCCCACCTATGTCCTCCTTTTCTTGGGGTGCTAGACCCCGGACTAATTCCTTGAATGGTGGTACTTTCTCTCCAGTCAACTTCCAGGTCTTCAGCTTTCTCTGACCATTGCTTGCAGTTGAATGTGGCCACCAGTGTGAGCTGTTTTACTTGGGATGACTTTGCAATCAGTCATTCTGCCAGTGCCCTTTCCTTACTTGGAGGAAGTCTGTCTGAGTTGCATGCTGACCATGCTTGTATGTAATCATGTGAATGTGCATTCAAGTCTAGCACATCCTGCAACTTATGTATAAATGCACTCTTTTCCTCAATATCACAACCCTGCTGTGAGGCATAGGCTGAAAGTATGAATACTGCCCTATCATTACACTGAAGTCTAATTTCTATGAGTCTGTCACTAATTGTCTCATTGCCTTCTGAAGCCTCTCTCTCTCAGCATAATTCCCACACCATTTCTAGCCTGTCCACCTCCTGAGTAACAGACTCTAAATCCCATGTTAATTGTCTTTGCTGCACTGCCCTTCCATTTTGACTCTTGGATAAATATGATGTAAATAGCCTCCTCTGTACCATCACATCATCCACTTCCAAGCTGCTTCCTGTCAGTGAAATTACACTGAGTGTAGCAATTCTTAGCTCATGTCTCAGGTAACCCAGGCTGGACAACTGGACACAGGACAGTCAGTAGCTTATTGACCCAGGGCAGCTGGACTGCACACATTGCCCAGTAGGGGCACATACACCCACTTATTACCGGTGAATACTCATGCCCATTGGCAACATTAGTCAACATGACTGACTCACCTAGACCCCTATTTTACACTATCAAGTGGCTAGCCCTGCCACGATGGGTAGTATGTGATCTGTGTTACTCTATATTGAGGATACTGCACATCACAGTAGATGTACAAAGCAGTTTGTCTATATATCTCTTACTTCTATAGGGCACTAAGTGCTGCTGCCCACAGATCCATTCTTTGGTGGGTTTGAGATGAAAACACTCAGCATGTTATTTGGAGATGGGAAGAACCCCACAGAGACACAGGGTGAACATGCAACTCCAAATAGACATTGGCAAGAGGTCAAGATCGAATCTTGTAAGTTGTGCATCTCTCTCTCTCTCTCTCTCTCTATATATATATATATATATATATATATATATATATATATATATATATATATATATATATATATATATATATATATATTTATATGCCCTTAAGGGGAAATAATATGCCTAACACACTAGTAATAGGTGACTCTACAGTCAGGCACACTGACGTCCCACTCACTAGGTTGGACAAGCAGAAGGCTACTGTTAGCTGCCTGTCGGGAGCCAGAATCCACCACATAACACAATCACTCAGGTTACTCCAGAAGAAGTACAAATATGACTCTGTCATTGTTCATGTTGGTGTGACTGATCTGAGATGTACCTCCCTGCACTACATGAAAAGAGACATGGAAGAGCTCTCTGATCATGTAGCCCATGCTGGTGTAACCCTGACCCTGAGTAGCATCCTGCTCTCACCAAGAATGATACCTCAGTATAAATCAAAAAATGATCAATTTCAACAATTGGCTAAGCTTCTGGTGTCATTCAAAGGGGATCCAGTGTCTGTCAGCCTGGGAAGACATGCTCGACATGCCGCGTTGCTTCGCAAGAGACAGCTTGCACCTGTCACCCCTAGGCTTTTGAATACTGGCCAAGGCTCTTGTTGCCCTCATAGTGTCTTTTTTAGGCAAGGCTCAAAAGTCAAACCCACCTCCGTAAACAGCACAATTAACTAAAAACTGAGGGTTATGCTACTCAACATCAGGAGTTTAAATTTCAAAATGCATGCACTCGAAGCACTCCTCAGTATGGAGAACATCAACATCTGTGCAGTAACTAAAACCTGGTTCAAGGCTCCAGAGAGCACCCCAGCACTACTGGGCTACAACTCATACCACACATTTTGGACACAGAACATGGACCGAAACACAAAAGGAGGGGGTGTATCCATATTCATCAAGGATTCCTACACCTCCAGGTTAGTGGCGTAGCATGATACTTCTGTGGTCATCCATGTGCAACTAACATTGGGCAAATCTGTAATGCCAATTGTGGCCTGCTACAGATCACCCTCCATGACCCAGGACCACCATTCCACCTTTCTGGAGACAGTGGAAAACATGAAGGTCCTACCAAAACCCTGATATTGGGTGATTTCAATTACCCTACCATTCACTGGGAAAACTACTCGAGTACAAATTCCCAGGCCCAGCGCTTCCTAGAATTCATCAACTCAAATGCCCTGGATCAGCTGGTAAACTCCCCTACCAGAGGTGAAAACATATTGGACCTGGTCATCACCAACATGGACGACAGGTGTTCCACACTGGAGATCAACCCATCACTGGTTAGATCAGACCATAAACAAATCACTCTGGATGTCCACACCCCACCACTACCCCCAACTAAGGAAACCACAGGAAAAACTTTTCCAAAGCAAACTTCACCTTACTTAAGACAGAGGTGGTAAGTTTCACAGCCCCCATGCTAAAGGATAACACTGCACAAGATGCAGAAACCTTTACAAATGCACTCTATGAGCCCTACAAAGTTGCATGGATCGTGCCATCCCTAGCAAAACCAAGACACACTCCTCTAAGAGAAGGAAACCAGTTTGGTGCACCCCTGCAATAAACAGGCTATACAACAGAAGGAGGAAACTAGTTCAGAAAAAAAGCAAATCCAAAGAAGGAAAGACATCCCTGATCAGTATCAGCAAGAAACTGAGGTCCCTCATGAAATCATCCAAGGCTAACTTTGAAAGAAAAATAGCCAAGGATTCAAAAGATAACCACAAAGTCTTCTTTAGCTATGTTAAGAATCTAAGGGGCAACTCGCAGATATGCACTGAACTAGCGCAAAATAGCACAAAATATACTGAACCTACTGATATTGTCAACATCCTGGCAGATAGATTCAGTGCAAACTACACCCCCCCTCTCACCTCCAATAGGGCCCACAACAATACCGGAAAAGTGTAGTGTACCAAAAATCACAGGCGCACAGGTGAAAACAGTCCTTTCAAAAGCCAAAAACACAGTGTCATTGGGACCAGATGGTGTCTCAGGCTGCATCTTGCACAAACAACAGAACAAACTAACCCCCCACCTAAACATGCTGTTCAACCTCAGCCTCTCCACAGGCTATGTGCCCATAGAATGGCACACAGCAATGGTTATTCCTCTCCACAAAGGTGGGGCCACAACTGACTCTGGTAACTATCTCCCCATAAGCCTGACTAACCTGGTCTGCAAGGCTATGGAGTGCATAATCATGGAACTCATTAACAAAGACATTGGGAACTTCCAAACACTTGCCCCTTCCCAGTTCGGCTTTGATAAGGGTAGATCCTGTCTACTAAACCTGGTGGACTTCTTCAAGACAGTCACCAAGGCCATAGACGAGGGAAAGGTGGTTCACACAGCCTACCTTGACCTTGTCACGGCTTTCGACACCATTCCCTACTTGGGTATTACAGAAAAACTCACCAGCCTGAACATAAACCCCTACGTCATGAGATGGGTTGCCAACTGGCTTACAGACAGAACTCACAAGGTAAGAATAGTGGGCACCAGGTCCAACTCTAAACCAGTCACAAGTGGTGCCCCGCAAGGATCGGTCCTGGGAACCATACTGTTTGGCATATACTTCTCAGAAGTACAGGCAAACACAGGAGGACTATGGCTAACCAAGTTTGCCGATGACTGCAAACTAGGAGCCATAACTGACTCTCCGGCTGAAACGGACATCCTCCAAAAGGGCCTTACTGAGACGGACACCTGGTGTCAAAGTCATGGCCTCAAGCTAAATGCCAAAAAATGCATAGTCATCCTGTTTAAGAAAAACAAAACACCCATGAATTACCACATAGGTGGCAGCCCCCTTAATACAAAAGAGGTTATAAGAGATCTGGGGACCCAGGTAGATAGTAATCTCTCCTTTGACAATCATATTGCCAAAGTAGTTAGGAAATCCTTATGTGTGGCCCATCTAATTACTAAATGGTTTGCATCTAGAAATAAAGAGGTTATAGTGCCCCTGTACTCGTCACTCTTTAGACCCATCATAGAGTACAATGCCCCGTTTGGGATGTACCTCACAAGACACTTCCAACAGCTGGAAAGACCGCAAAAGTATGTCACCAAGAGGATTACTGGTCTTAAACATATGTCCTATGTAGCCCGACTGAAAAAACACTGACTATACTCGGTGGCATATCGCTTACTCAGAGGTGATCTCTGCCTGACTTACAAAGCCCTGTCCAACTCAGAATTGATGGACATGCTCCACCTAAAGAAATCCAAGTCACTGTGAGCCACACTCTCTAGTGAGCTAAACCTCGCCACAACAATAAATAGAACATGCTGGAGGGATAGATTCCTGTCACAGAGACTCCCCATGCTTTGGAACAAAATTCCAAACTACATCAGGCAGAGCCCCTCACGAACACTCTTCAAGAGAAACCTTGATGAGTGGATGGGTAACAAAAAGTACACCCCTGGGATCACCTCTTTGGCTCTGCTTGACAGAGGATCAGTTAATTAATCAATGGGGCGGCGAAAGCCGACACACTCTGGCTAGGCTTATAAATGCCCTAGGGCAGATAGCCTAGTACCTACCTATGAACCTATGAACCTATATATATATATATATATATATATATATATATATATATATAAAATGTATCATAACATGGGTCTATGTCAAAAGATCAAAAGTTCAAAAGACTACAAATCAAAATATCTAAAACTCAAAATATCTTAATGCAAGGGGGGGAAGCCTCCCTGCACTCCTCATGTGGGGGGCTGTGTCCTCCACACCCCCTGCTAATTAAATATATATATATATATATATATATATATATATATATATATATACATACACACACACGCACACACACACACACACACACACACACACACACACACACATTTCATATATATATATATATATATATATATATATATATATATATATATATATATATATATCAACTCCAAGATCACTCAACACTGGAGAAAAGGCAAATTCCATTTTCAATATTTTGAGTTTTAGATATTTTGATTTTTAGTTTTTTGAGCTTTTGATCTTCTGAAGGGGATCCCATAAATTATATTTACTTATTTATTTTGCTAAACAGGTTAGTCTTATTAAGATACTGGCCTCTTTACAGTGGAGATCAAAAGAGATATTTATATTTCTAGCAGAATGTTGGTGAAGTCATTGCGAACTTTCCACTTCTCTTTTTGATACGTGCCATAGGATCTTTTATGTCCACATGAGCTACCACAAATGCAAGGAGATCCGACCCTGCTTTGACATCTCACTTCAAGGGCAGCACTTTCTAAAGTACAACAACCCCCAATGCTGCACTGCATTGTCAGCTATCTGGTCAGCTGGAGTAGGAATGGAACCCACAACATCTGGTCCTCCAGCGCCAAAAGCAAGTATGCTATCATATGAGTCATTGATACTGTTGGTTTATGCTTGCTATAAGCATAACCTAAAGTACTTTGCTGTATATGCACAGACAAGCTGATAGAGATTCAATTAAAATAGTTTAGTTAAGATTGTAAAATCATTATATTTTGTTTATATAACAAAGTGTTATGAGATGTTTAGACACAGATAAAGTGTCTGTGTCCATATGCATAAGAAACCTTCTGGAAGTCATGAACAGTGAGAGTAATAATTTTATATATGCTAAAAAGCCAGCCACTGTTAATAAACACAAATAAGATGTAAATATTTCTTATTTTGGAGAATGTGATGGAGACTGGAATGTTAAAATCTGTCCTATAATAATACTGTTAATTAAGTCCCTGCCATTTTCCTGTAGATATTTTTAGAAACAATTGACTCTCTGATTTGCCTCCCTGTCTTAATACTGAACCTTAAATTAAAGAATATCATAAGACTGGAACCAAAATCTAGAACCCCACACAAGACTGGAGTGAAACATTCTGAAATAATATATAATGCATACAAGATAGACTTGCCCTGCAATTTCACTAAATACACAGTACAACCAGTTTACATAAGATAAAATGGACTTTAAATCTCAAACCCTAGAACCAGGCAATATACAAGGATTGACAGACATTAATTGCATAGAGTAAATGTGCACTCCTACATAAAATAATTTTTATGCACTGCAGCTGCAGTTCAGAGTTACAGTACCTGGATAGTCAGGATTTTACCTACATCAGGCTTACCCCAGTGCCTTCTAAAGCAAGCACACACACACACACACACACACACACACACACACACACACACACACACACACACACACACACACACACACACACACACACACACACACACACACACACACACACACACACACACACACACACACACACACACACACACACACACACACACACACACACACACACACACAAAGCAAGCTCACACACACCACACACACACACACACACACACACACACACACACACACCACACACACACACACACACACACACACATTCTTTACTGTAATACTGCCACACGCTAGACCATTCTGGCATACCAAAAATATTGGTACTTTTCATCCTTAAAATAATCCAACTATTAAACATCTGTGTGGGACCAATGGCTTGAACAGTAATCCTTCAAAAGGAATGAGCAAGCATTTAATAGTACCAGCTCAATAGATATGCTCTTAAATTAGTAAATAAACCACTAGCTACAAGCATTTAAAACAAATCAAATGTTCTTTACTTGGAAAGAATAAATAAAATTACCCATTGCATTTAGTGATGCCAAATATGTAATCAGTTTTAAACTTGCACACAAAGTGCAGAATAAATGCATTTAAACAGATACATGGCATATCACAAAGTTCTTTCTAATATCTTATATGGACATGCTGGTACCATCAGCTGAAGAAATACACAAAATTTTTATCTACCTCTGACTTGGTTGTTCTTTGAGATCTTGTTTAAGGACTTTCACTGTGTACAGTCTATATGGAAAGCAGTAGCTGCACTGATGGCATGCATCTTTCTTTCTACTTTGAAGAGTACAGGGCAGTCCATCCTGTTTCACTTCAAATTCAGAGGGGTGCGGGTTGAGTCCAACAAGCTAGTGCCCAAATAAGTTTAAGCATTTTAAACTGAAAGTAAAAGTAGTAGCTAGGGCTGGACAAAAGAGGCAGCTGCTCCAAATGTAAGCTGTTATTGGGCATGATTGAAACTACAGAACAGGCAGCTGCCCCAAATGTAAGCTGTTATTGGGCATGATTGACACTACAGAACAGGCACTGATCAGTCCACTCAAATCCTCGGGGAAATCACTTTTGATTAGTGCAACTGCCACAAGCAGTGTTGTTCACTAATTAAGCAGCAGCAACATGAATTTTGGCTGTTTAAATGATTTTACAGAGGGCACTGTGAGTGTGTGTGTGTGTGTGTGTGTGTGTGTGTGTGTGTGTGTGTGTGTGTGTGTGTGTGTGTGTGTGTGTGTGTGTGTGTTTAACAACAGTGGAGTTTGCCTTTTTATCTGCTGTTGTGGGGGGTGTCCTTCCACATGGGTGGTACAGGGAGGTTTTCCCCTGCAAAATAATTTCCTTGAGATGTTTGCTGAAGGCATTTTTTGATGTTTTTATGTTTGCAGAGACTGTCTTCGGTGGGTTGACATGAATCCCATATTTCCAGTATAATGCACACATCTGCCCCGTCATATAAACTATTTCTTGCCAGAGTATTGTTCACATGATAATCCCTGCTAGTAATATCATGAGTAGAGTTTTAACCTAACATAAATACTCCCCTGTGGAAAACTTCCTTTACATCCTTTTCAGTGTATGCATATTGTATTATCGAAGTGGGGGAGATCAGACATCCATGATCATCTTACAGAATGCTTGTTCCAGAAGTCTACTAAACATACATTTGTAGCCTAACTCCACATAGAGATGATCATATACAGTGTATATTTTTTCTGGAATGTGAGTATGGGCTCTCTAACTGCAGTACTTGCAAAGTCTTTAGTCATAAGACATTAAGGAAAATGGAACATTCTCTTCAGGACTATCTGGAATGGAAGATGATTAATGTTTTGATTCATACTATCGGTATTTTATTTCCTGTTACACATCTCCACAGAAATAGAAAGGAGGGGTGCCCAAGGCAGAAGGAATAAACAAGAAGAACTGACAATTATTATTAAATTGTTTTAAACTACAGTGAATGGTAGTCACCAGGTACAAGTAACAGTATCTGTTCATGCAGTCACATCCAAGGAAACTATAGCAAAAAATAATTTGTTTTTCGCTACTTTCCTGTCTCTGAATTTACTGACATTTTCTTTACACAATATCAAAGGAGTCGACAAATGCTAGAACAATATCAGAAATCTGCATAGGACAGGTATGTATAACAATGGTCCCAGAAATACAGCAAAATATGTTAGTCCAAACTTGATAACTATATTTGAAGACATACATTTTTGTACTCTGCAGTAATTGCAAAATAAATCTTGTCACCAATGGTGTTACAAAATCTTCTGTTGTTGTGTTTCCTTTGTGCTCTTGAGTTAATTTACATTCTCTTCACCTCTTTGGTACACAGGTACAGCATATTTCAAGTTCTTGTAGTAGGGTTAGATGCAAAATAATTAAATGGAAGTATAAAGTATAAAATCTAAAGTACAAAGGCAGTAAGATGCAAAGTTGTGTAAAATGTATGGCACAGAAGTGTGAATGATAAACGGTATTAAAGTTAAAAAATCAAAGACATATTTAAAGGCAGCATTATAAACATGTATGAAAACACCTAATTTTGAAGAACACTTGTAGCTGGATATGATATTCGTGTAAGGGCTGCCCACTTAAATAAAGTTGTTCAAAACTCTCGTGTGCAAATACATAAGGCAGAAATATCATGTACAGAGCAGTCAGGCAGGGTGTACAAAAATGAAAAATCAATGGTGTGATAATATGCTATAGTTGATACAAGGTCATTAAGTGTAGAGGTAATTGTAGTTACAAAAATATAATAAAATATACATATTTACATATATTAGCTGCAATAGAAGGTGTGTGTTTGACATCTATATGAAGAAGTAGAGAAATAGGAGTTATCCTAGTGTGAAGAAATGAGGAAAAAAAAGATGGAGGATAGAAACAGGGGGTGGGGGGGTAGGTAGGGTGTAGACAAGTGCAGAGTCATATGTTTAATAGGGAGAGTTTTAGCTTCTTTTTGAAATGCTATGGGTATGAGATATTTCTTACATAAGAGGGGCGTTTGTTCCAGGCCTGGAACACTATGTGTTTGTATAGGAGTTTACCAATGTTTTTGTTGGGTTTGTAGATGACTTGGAGATATTGATCAGAGCTACGAAGAAGACAGTTAGGAGTATAATAGGATACAAAGTCGGGGCAGGCAGTAGGTTTGTAGAGTATTCAATGTGTGATTTGTAGCTGTGACAGTAAGAGCTGCCTGGGGAATTCCAACCAATTTAGCTTTTTTAGTGCATGGCAGTGGTGAGAGTTGTAAGGGCGGTTTGCGGCAAATCTATTTTGTTATACGCTTGTTCAAGTTTAGAGAGTAATGAAAATTGAATGTTTGTGAGGACTGGAGCAGCATAGAATAGGCAAGGTAAGAGGAAAGCTTGAGCCAGAGAAGGATTAGAGTTAGAGGTACGGAATGTCTTATTTCTATAAAGTAACCCCAGTTTTTATGAGTTATTTTATACTCTGTTGAATGTGAAGGTCGAATTTTAATTGATTGGTGATTATGGTGCCAAGTAGCTTCATGTGAGATTCTACTTTAATAATAGTGTTGTCAAGGTATGTGATGGTAAAGGTAGATTTGTAATGGGATATAGACTGAGAGAAGAAGAGAAGGAACTTGTTTTTTTTTTTCTTTTTGGATTTAACATAAGCTGATTATCAGAAGGCCATCTTTCAATGGACAGGAAGGAGTGTTGGGTATGTCTGTGGAGGTGAGAGATGTTGTCAGAGATGATACAGTAAGTGTAGGGTCGTCTGTATATTGTATAAGAGAAGAGTGGCTGCCGGATGTATGCAGGTTGTTAGTAAAGATATTGAATAAGAAGGTCACCAGGATAGAGCCCTAGGGGAATTCAGAGTCAATAGGTAGAAAGGGGGAGCAGGAAGTGTGCCTTCTCACAGACTGTAGTCTATTGCTGAGGTAACTGGAGAACCAGTTAAGAGTGGAGGTAGAGAGGTTGAGATCAGATAGTTTAGTTAACAGTTTGCAGTGAGATACTGTATTGAAGGCTTTACAGAGATCGAGGAAAAGACACGATACAAGTTGTTTTTGTCTTGAGCTACAATATAAGTAAAAGACAGGAGGGCAGTAGTAGTACTGTCTTTTGGCCTAAACCCATATTGGGTGGGAGTCAAAAGATTTTCATGGCTTGATAGTTTGAGAAGCTAGGTATGAATCCATTTTTTGAGGTAGTGGAGAAATAATAGCTATGGGTCTAAAATTAGAGGGGTCAGTAGAATTCCCACCTTTATGCAATGGTATTGTATAGAAGGATTTCCATATGTTGAGGAATGTGACTTCTAGAATGGCTCTGTTTACTAAGAGAGAGAGATACAGTAGGCTATAGCATCAGTGACAATCATGAGGAAGAGAGGAGGTAAGTTATCAGTAGAGGGAATTCAAAGTTTAAGTTTGAGTAGGAAATATTTAAAATAGGTAGTTGGAACTGGTTTGAGTGAGAATGGGGTTCAGTTGGTTGCAGTAGAAGTGGTAGGGGGATTGGAGTTGTGATCTGCTTGAGTAAATTTGCAGATATAGTCTATAAAGTAATTAAGGAGGGTGGCGGTTTCTTGGGGGATGTTATTTGGGTAGGGGTTAGGGGTGGTTGGGTTTCTTGTGTGAAGTATTTTATTGATGGTGTTTCAGAATTTTTTAGGATTAGTGTATTGGCAAGATTGGGCTGTATTGTAAAATTGTTTCTTGTCTCTATTTATTTGTGTTTTTGGTAAGGTTTCTGAGTTCTTTGGAATTCTGGAGTAGTGACAATGATTTGGTTTTAAGACAGAATTTCCAGATGTTATCTCTTTTATGCATAAGAGAGTGAGTGAGTATCTTTTGTAAGCCACAAGGGGGCGTAGTTAGCTTTAATCCTAATTTTCCTTATGAGTGCTAGACAGTTAAGAATGTGAAAGAAAATTTGGTTGAATTTGGTTGAATTTTTGTACTGCTTCAGTGAGGGGAAGGTGAGAGAGGCAGGACCAGTTAATGGATTATAGCCTAGTGTTAAATGCTTCAGCATTAAAGCATGAGCATTTTTGGCAGTCTCTGTAAAAGTGTGCCTTGGGTGGTTGAAGAAGGTGTCTTTGGATGTGGGTAGGAAGATGGCCACTTAAGGTGTTGGGTAAGGTACAAAGGTTGTGGTAAAGGTTTGGTTTGGCTGTAAGGATCCAGTGTAGTATTTAGGTGGTATTAGAATTTTTATTTATGCATGTGTGGGATGTGCTAAGTTGGCTGAGTCAGACATTAGTTTTGTCCAATCAATATTAACGTCTCCAAGGATGATAATAGAGTTTAGATACCAGGGACTTTTATCATCTTTTACTCGACTTAAGTTGACATATAATGGTACCAAAACAAACCACAAGAACATAGGGTTCATAATAAGAGAAAACACAACATATAATTTAAAGAATGAAGGAGTATAAATGGAAAATTGATGAGAAAAACATCCAACGTTAATTGATAGTAAAAACATCCAGAGTTAAGCTCCTTCATCCACTGACTGGCCAGTCAGTCCAAGGAACTGGTAGATACTGCAAACATCAAAAATAGATGCTTCTAGTGTTACATATTCTTCTATTTTCAAGAGGCCACAAACTGAACTTGTTAAGATCAGGACAAAAACAAATCCATTACCTGTAGTAGGTTGAAAAATTCTCAGGAATTTAGTTCAAGTAAATGCTGTCCAGCCAGGAAATCTGCAGGTGTTAGGAGGTGTGAAATTCCAGTCAGAGCTAGGCATTAGTGAGTTCTGATCTAGTCCAAGCATTTCTGATGGACAAAAGCTCTTTATCTCTGAATGTTTTTATTATTGATTAGCTTTGGATGTTTTTATTATCAAATTTGTATTTGCATGTCTTCATTCATTAAATTTTGTCATTTTGTGGTGTTGCAATGTGGTTCCTCTGGTTTTTGAATCCTACGTGCTCGTGGTTTGTTTTGACATATAATGGTATCACAGCAATGAACATGTTTCTTTGTGGCCCTACCTAATGTACCTGCCCCTCCTCACTTCCCTGACAGAGACACAGTTTTTAAGTAAGTCCACTAGCCTTGGCTTGGATGGTTTCTAGTGCAACATGGTCACCCAAAACATTCCCTCCATTTGACAAAAATGAAATCACCCCTTCCTTGCTTGCTGGTCCTCTGACTTCTAGACTTTGTTCTCAAACCCAGGTCAGTTGTGAAGTAAATGGACGCCCTTCTCGTCTGCCAGTAGAAAAGGCTAAGTAAAGATATTTTGACTAAAAATAGAGACAATGGGTTTGGAAGATTACAAAGGTGACCACTACAGAACAAGTAGATGTACTAGACATACAAGTCCACAGTCCATAAGACATTGAAGTGAGAGCTAGGAAAAACAGGGGCTATTTAGTTTCAAGCCAGAATATTCTTGTAATTCCAGTCCAAAATCGAAATGTAAAGCTAAACCCTCAGCACATTGATGATAATAGCCACGTAACAAAATGCTCATAAAACACCGTGTAGTTTCCTTTGTGACATCACTGACTTAATTTAAGTTCATGATAAATAGAAAATTACCACAAAGATGAACAAAAACCTTTAACACATAAAGAGTCAGATGACATAGATAAAGTAAAACTCCATCTACAGTGGAAAAGGCTGTCTAATAACACTCCAAAAATTTTGTTTGTGTCATTCATACTGAATTTCATCATAAAGGAGAAGATTGACTGACATCTTCTCAAACGAGTGGTGACACTGAGACTGTTTTCACTTACTGCTATAACAACATCAGAGGGAGAAAAATGGTCCCCAAGCATAATCTGAGCATGTGTGGCATAATAGATATCAGAAGTAGATATATTTATTATTGTACAGGTATGTGTTATAAAATCTGAATAGGACCAGAAACATTTTTATAGAAAACTCTTAGCATTTACCCACACAAGGTATGAATCCTGAGTTTTAGTTAATCTAATTCCACTGCTGCTTTCCTTAGAATAGTTTTCATTAGCATAACCAAATAGATGCCATATTAACTAATTTGTGTCATCAGCCTTGCTGAAGTTGTTCTTAAAAGTCTTTTTTCTGTAGGCATCATAATTTTCATGGACCATATGTATTGTACACAACACATACACATGCATTACATCAAGGAGATGATTATATAGTTTATTAAAACAAGATTTATGGAGTTAAAACTTTACACAGCATTTTACATCAAAATCAACTATTTTGATGAAACAGCTAAATTATCTGAGAGTAAGTAAAATTTGAAACATGGCTATTTTCTGTGTAGATACAGTTTCTTTAGTTAGTCTTTGCAAGAGAAATAGTCTCCTTATTAGAGTGTGCAAAAATATGAGCTTCATTGAGATGGAGGTTACAGACATGTTCTAAGAGCAAAATATTTATCGAAGAGCCGCAAAAAATCTATACTCAGATATTATGTTGCTTCTTTTATGTATCACAGGAATGAAAACTTTGAAAACTCTCTTGATAGTAAGCACATGTTGTTTTAATCTCTCATCATTTTGTTTGCATTTTTGTTATACAAATTTCGTTGTGTTTTGACATCTCCAGAAAGAAAATGCACTAAACCAGATATTCCAATTAAAGCCAGTTAGAACATCATTGCTTTATGCACATTAATCAGCAAAGGATAACAATGTAACTGATTTCCTTGCATTTCCCATAATACCTGGTGCCCCATTTGCATTAGGAACAGTATAATGTCTTACTAAATAACCCCATTAGTGCATTATGCTGCAAACATGCTGCTAAAGCCAAAGTAATTAAGACAGGTAGCTTTATCACCCTGGTGGATGTCATTGGAAAAAAGATACATTATGCACACCATGTTTGTATTTTTAAAATAGTCCTGGTAATTTTTAAACAAAAATAAATCTAAATTAGTATCTGTTGCATAAAGATTCATTTTAAACCACATTTTATTACAGTGTATGCTTTACAGAACAAATAGCACAGAGCATTGAGGCTATTAACAAGCTGCTCCCTATGGTCCAAGGTTTGATTCCCTCAGCCTTCATTTGCCTGTTGTGAATAAATCACTTAACCAGATGGTGTTCTTAGAAAACTAGCTAGGGTCATCACTAGTCACATAGACTGTATACCAAATAACTACCTGTAAACAGGTGATATTCAAATGAAGCAAATGTTAAATGTAAGTTACGAAAAGCACTTAAATTATATACAAAACTAAATACATCTTAAAATTCAGATGAAACAAAAATTATTAATGTATTACTTAAAATAAAAGATATAAAGGCAATACAATTTAAATTTACATAAAGATGAAAGCAAACTGGATTCAATAACAGATATTATGTGACTTTTTAAGTATACATGATCATTCCTTTTAAACTACTTTGTATGTCTTGCTAAACATACACATGAAAAATAGTTTGCAGCAAAGACTGTTGAATAGATTTATCACTTAAGTCTGCTTTTGTTGGCTTTTTCTTTTTCATCTCAATATGTTTTATTAATTTTTCTGTTAGTATAAATACGAAGCAAAATAAGCAAAATAGAAGTTGCTGCCAGGGAGTTACAAAATATCCATTATTGCCTGGTTTGAAAGATTTTAGAGTCATTGTAACATTGTAGACCTACTTCTAGAATGACAACTGTCACCCTGCTCTTATCAAGCCTGAATATAATAGAATCTGTGGGGCTAACAATGGATATACCAATTACTAAGACCATGCCCTTTGTGTGTGCAGATGTAATTAAAGTAGCTGGTTTGGCCCTGCACATGTATAACTCCAGGATAAAACCCCTATTACAGCCTCCTCTACCCCCCCCCCTATAATTTAATTTCTTAACACCCTATACTACATCTCAAGCTATTTGTATGTGGAAGCATACTATGCTGATAATAAATACAGTAACTATTTATCTACAAAATAATCTTTGTATTACTTGGAAATGTGTTAGAAATTAAGTTAAATGTTAAGCAAATAGTAAGCAACTGTACATTTTTGCTCTCAACCTTAACCTGCTTACAACTTAATGTGCAAAGTCTAACCTGTTTACAGCTTACTGTGTAAAGATTAGACATTACTGTGTAACGTCTCTAAAATCTTCCTGTTGAAAAAATTGTAATATACATACATATATATATATATATATATATATATATATATATATATATATATATATACGCATATATATATATATATATATATATATATATATATATATATATACACATATATGCAAGTGAATAAATATCTAAATGTTGAAATTGTAATCATCTCATTGTATATATACCCAATTGTTTAAATCTGGAGCTTTTCTCCCTGGCCTACACTGAAAATGGATTACCCAACCCAGTATGACTATTCCAGTTAACAAGTGTCAAAAAAAACAAATAAATAAATTTGGGGTCTGTGACCTTGTGACTCCCTGTACTAAGCAACTTTATAATATGTATGCTAGGTAAAAAACATGAAATAATTTTATGCTGAAACCATTGGCCTAGGTTGTAGTTTCAAAGAATGTGTCAAGAGATAAAACAACAGACAAATGTTAAGTAGGATGAAACATGGCAGGAAAAGCATAACAACTTTTAATAGGTAAGCTCTTTCACACCAGTTCAAAGGTGCTTCATTAGACCATTATAAAATCAGTATTATACAATGACCCCCTCCCATTAATATTCCAAAATGTGCACACTGATTGGTCAGCGTGCACATTGTAAATCAGACTTATACTAATGGAAAAAGGTCCGGTTGCCCGAAAGTTTTCTATTAGTATGTCTTTTTATTTTGGACAGCAACGGAGAACGGAAGAGCTCTGTTGCTGTTATCTCGCTATGTTAAACTCATTTAACATAGAGAAACAGCTTTCAAAAAAGCAACGGAGAAAGGAAAATCTCTGTTGCTTTTTTTAAAGCTATCTTGCTATGTTAAACTCTTTTAACATGGCAAGACAAGTTTTAAAAAGCAACGGAGATCTTCCTTTCTCCATTGTTCCACACACAGCTCTGATGTACTGTGTAACCATACGCATGCCCAGTACATCAGAACTGCACAGAATACTGGACAGCTGTGGAAGGGCAGCAAGGAGGCATTATTTAATGCCATTATTTAAGAAAAGTAAGAATTTTTTTTCTTAAATAATGTCATTGTATAATAGCAATAACCCACACCTGGGTGCGGGTAATGTTGGATTTACCCACGGTTGTCTTTGTTTGGCCACTCGAGCTTCACCCTCCTGACCTAACCACACCAACCGTGGGTAAATCCAGCATTACCCATACCCAGGCATGTGTTATTGCTTAAACATAGTATTTAAATAGTATTGCATAGTAATACATCACTGCTTACATCATTTAATCATCCAATAAAATTAGACATATTATAACAATTAATTGAACAAATACAAAAGCTAACTATTTTTAAAATACAACTAAATAAATAAAAAGGAAAAAGAAAAGAACAATGAATAAAATGTGTATGACTATATATAACTTCAATAAGTCTACTGCTTTTGGTCAAATTACATTTGGTCAAAAATGATTTCAGGCAGCCCACTTCACTGAACGCTCATTTCCATTTGGTCAAAAATTAAATATAGCCCCTGCCCCACTGCAGTGCAACCCTGGAATGAGAATATAAAGTAAGGTGGGGCGTGGGGGGCACAGCCCCCCCACATTGGGGGTTGTGGTGGGTGAAGACCCACACATTTTGCAACTAGTTTTTACTAACATTATATGTTTGAATGTATTTTAATGGATACACATGTATATTATAGTGCATACACTGCAATTATATGGCCCAATGTGGGGGGGCTGTGCTCCCCACCCCCTCTTCCCTTATATTCTCACTCCAGGGTCACACTGCAGTGGGGCAGGGGCTATATTCCATTTTTGACCAAATGGGTTTTCAGTGAAATGCATTTTCAGTGGTGGGCTGCCTGAAATCATTTTCGACCAAATGTAATTTGACCAAAAGCAGTAGACCCAACTATATATAACTGCAATATATATATATATATATATATATATATATATATATATATATATATATATATATATATATATGTGTGTGTGTGTGTGTGTGTGTGTGTGTGTGTACAAAACATATATGGAAATAGAAAATAATAAATTCTATCTAAGTGAATGTACCTTTAAATAAGGCTTAAGAGGGACGCTAGCATTTAATCCAGGGTGTCTATCTGCATGTAACCTTATTATCCATGTAGTCTCTAAATGTAAATTATTAAGACTTTCCATAAGTGCAGATCTACATAAGGTCTCTATAACTTTAGACTGTATAATTGTACTTGGTCAATTAATTATTATGTCTGATTTTATTGGATGATTAAATGATGTAAGCAGTGATGTATTACTATGCAATACTATTTAAATGCTATGTTACTGATTTTACAATGGTCTGATGAAGCACCTTTGAACTGGTGCGAAAGCACTTACCTATTAAAAGTTTTTATGCTTTACCTGCCGTGTTTCATCCTACTTAACATTTGTCTGTTGTTTTATCTCTGGGATTTTATTTGGTTAGTAGGAAGTTTCTCCACTGATGTCTACTTATTTATTTTCTTCAAAGAATGTTTGTTTAGGATAACATATAACTAGGGTGGGGCTATGAGCATGGGTGTCTCAGTGATGAAGAGCTGACTATTTGGCTCAAGCAATGTGTTAGTATTTATTTCTCAGCTGCAGCTGATATTATGGCTGCTGAAATAAATGCATTTAGCAGCCTAAATTATACAAGTTCCATGATGCATTGCAAAACTGCAAAGATTTTTTTTTTTGGTCTTCAGCTCTGAAAGATCTGTTTTTTGGTGTCCTCAGCTTTAGACTGAGGGGGCAAGGTGCCAGTTGGAGGATTTCAAAGGATGTCAAGTGACCTGCAGTAACTATCACTCTGATATAAGAAAAAGTTTTTGTGAAGATGCTGCAGTGTTTGAAAGATCTTTCTGAAAATGTTATAGAAGATTGTCTTCCTTATCTTTGGGCAGTTTAAAACATATCATATTATACCTTCTTGAAAATTCCTCTAACTTTTTGGCTGTGTCTTTCAATAACCTGACACCAGAATAAAGTTAGTTTTGTCTTTCTTCACACTGGTGATTCACCAGTCCATGCTGCATATTTTCTTTACAAATTCACCCTTGTTTAAGGGCTTTCTTTATTCATGTGCAGTGTTATGCATCACAGATTATTTCATTTCTGTCAGATTGTTAGTGAAAAATTATTCTGGGTGAGGAGAAAAAGAGAGTGACAGAGAGCGTTAGAAAGAGAAAGGGAGACAAACATGACAGAACCCAATCTTTTGTTTTTATTTTTAACATATCCTAGTAGACCTTGCTTGGCAAGATGAGGTCGCTGGACTATTTCACTGAAAGCATTATTCAAAATAGGCTTCTTTGGAGTAGGCATTGGAAACCAACACTATAATGCCTGGTGCATTTCCAATGCTTTTTCTTTAGTAACTGTTATACAGTAAAATGCAGTCAGCTGGCAGTACATTCAGCCGCTCTTGAAACAGTACTAGGAGTGATCAGAAGAACCAGCAAGAGGTATTATATCATTCTAACTAAAGTATAACTACCTTTAAATTGCTTTGACCACTAAAGTAATATTGATTAATAGGTTAAACTACAGAGCTTCAATGCCAGCTTCCATTATGGCTACCACACCTAAAAGTTATTTTTTGGCCTTTGACCTTATGTTAACGGCAGCATATTCAGTACCACTCTCCTGTACAAAATACTGTGGCACTGATGCTTGTTTAGTCGATGCTCCTTTCTTTTTCCTTGGCTTAGCAATACTGACGTCAGCGTAGGTGACTTCATTATCTGGCTCACCTTTGAATTTGACTTGTCCATACTCGGTTACCTCTTCATGAGCCTTATTTCTTGGTTGGGAGTCACCACCACATAAATTCAGTGATGCATATGTAATGACATCATCATTCTGTTCCTAAATAAAAAGTAAATATACAAAAGGAAAAGATTAAAACAAAAGCATCACCATGTTTTACAAGTTTTGGGCAGCATTCTTATCAAATTGGATTATGCTTTGAAATGCAAGATGCTATTTAATGAAACCTGAATAGTTTATTTTGAAAAAATAATTTTCCACCATAGAAAGATTTGACAAAGCTAAATTCTGGTAAACTTACATAGAATGATTTTGCTCAGTATTAAAAGCTGTGCTTAACGTCTCATTTTAATCATCCCCATTAATTAGAAATAATTTTATCTAAACTTATTATTTATATTGTCTGCATCCACGGACAGAAAGGGAACCTTAAAAGCAGAATGGCCTATCCAACCTCATTTGAATTTTACCCCAAATTATTTTAATCTTACCCCATCTCATTTGAATCCTAGCCCATCTCATTTGAATCCTAGCCCATCTCATTTGAATCCTAGCCCATCTCATTTGAATCCTAGCCCATCTCATTTAAATCCTAACCCTATTCTTTGCTCCATTCTGACTTAGGATCTTATGTTCTTGTACCAGACTGAGAAATGCGCCATAATAGACACATGATTTCCTGACCTCCTTCTCCCTCATTAGAAGTTACTATTACACTGTTTCCTTTATAATCCTATCTTTCAGTGAGAATGAAACTAGCCTTATGCACAGGTGTTTCTAGGTAGCCCACTTCTCTTGAAGACACAGAATACTGATCATTTTCCTTAAGACTCTGACTTTCAGTGCCCAGTTAGAAATGAAACTTTCATACCAATATACCCCCACTAAAAACAAAGTGCTAACTGATACAGTACATTCCCAACAAAGACACAGTATTCTCTTTTTTAATGTCACATAAAATGACATCTTTGATGGGTAACTAGAAATGATGACCTACTACAGATATTATTATTCCCTTACCCACCCCCACCCACAGCTCTACAAAAGGCATATGATCGTGTATCCTTTAAAATCCTAGAATGAGGTGTTTTAGTTCCAGTCTAGAATTCATAGCCTAATATACAGGTGTTTCCATGGACTCTGTCACTTGTTCATCTCTATTACAAATAATAAGAATGTTTGGGGTTTCATTCAGCTGCTTTAATATATATACAAACATCTCAAGATGGATAGCAGCATCTTTAAATATGAATGAACTAACTAACTAACAACAAGAGCTTGCATACATACATGCATGTTCACATCTCAACAGCTATCTACAAAATGGCAGTCAGGCTTGCACATGCTCAGTACTTATACTCTAGAGCAAGCCCTTGTATAGCTTCTTAAAGGTATACAGATGTGCATATTGATCTACATCCTCCTTCTTAAAGATTGCCCCTTTATGCAAAATAATAGCAGAGATAGGCATGCATTACTATATACATCAGAAACAAAATACAATGTTCATGTCCAAGTTGCTTCAAATCTATTACAGGGTTTGGAGATTCAACCATATCTCGTAACATAACAGTTGGGACTGGGATCAGCAACAGGGACAGTCTGCAGTGCACAGCTTGTATCAGGAAAGTCTCGACTTGTCATAAGAGCAGGAATGTCCTCTGGAATTGGAACACCGGATAACTCACTCTGAGATAAAGAGTCTTTCTCACAGGCTATTTGCTGTGGTATTGGCTTGGATACCGGTAGTAACTGCCTTTGATATTGCCTAAAGATCCCTTCTTCTGTTTTCATAATGTACAGTCTCGGCTCTAGACAAATATTCTTCACAGCACCAATACGGTCATAACCTTTGGACATTTGCATCCATACCATCTCTCCTCTCCTTTTTGTAATGGATTCAATGGTCTACTGGTCTTATCATAATAGGACTTCTGGGTTAGGTGTTTCCTCAACAGATTGTGTTTCACTGATTTACAGTTCTTGACACATGGAACCAGCAACTGACTTCTGAGTAGTAATGTAGTTCTGGTTTGTCTCTACAGAAGTTTCTGAGCAGGTAAACCAAGATGCTTATCATGAGGAATATTTCTGAGAATCAGGAGATTCAAGAAAACATCACTATTGTCTCATTTTGACTTCTCAAGCAACTATTTTGCACTTTGCACTGCGTGTTCTGCTAAACTATTTAACTGTGGGTACTCTGGACTACTTGTCCCATTCTTCTACAAATCTTTTATACAGCTGGCTTGTAAACTGCATGCCATTGTCAGAAATAACTCTGTGCATGCTACCATGCACTGCAGACTGATGCTTCTTCTTAATAAAGACTGTACTGGATGCTAGGATAGGAAGTAAGTCAATCTTAAACCAATTGGAGTAAGAGTCTACTAATACCAAATAATGTTGCCCATTCCACTCGAAGATATCAGTGGTTATCGTCAACCAAGGTTGTTCCAACATCTGGTTAAGCTGAAGTGGTTCTTTCTGTTGATGGGGCTTTGTACTATTACATATCAAACAAGAAGAAAGTGCTCTTTAAATGTCTTGTGACATAGAAGGCCAAAATACTATCTCTCTCACCCTTCTTTTGGTAGATTTGGTTCCTGGATGACCATGATGCAGAAAAGTAATGTACTCAGGTTGCAAGGACTTTGAAACAATTACTTATGGACCTTTCATTATGATACCCTTGTCAAACAAAATCTCATCTCTGTATGGAAAATAAAGTTGCAGTGCCTGAGGATAACTAGATTGCTTTGATGGCCATCCTTGACTGATAAAGTAGTTGAGCCTTTGTAAAACTGGATTTGTGGTTGTGTGACCTCTCAACTCATCAAGACATGTGAAAGACAAATTACACACTTCCATGACTTCAAAATGATCAGTCAAATGAGAATCTTGATTGTCATTCTGTTCAATGGTATATCTGGGCAATCTGAAAAATGTATCAGCAAGATAAAAAAGTTTGCCTTTCTTCTAGACAAGATTGAAATTGTACCTTTGCAAACTCAATATCATGCACTGCAGTCGGGCTGAGGCTCAATGCATTGGTTTTCTCAAGATAGTGACTAATGGTTGATGATCTGTTTCAATCAAGATAGGTCTACCATAAACATAATCATGGAACTTTGAACATGCAAACACAATTGCCAAAAGCTGTTTTTCAATGTGGCTGTACTGCTGTTTAGTTTGGGTAGGAGTTCTCGATGCATAAGCAACAGGTTGATCCTCTTGTAAAATGCACCAAGACCAAATTTCAGAGCATCACAGGAAAGTGTAACTGGCTTGTGAACATTAAAGTATATGAGCATTGCGCACTAGCAATTCTCTGTTTCAGGACATCAAATGCTCTCTAGTGTTGCTCTAACTAAGAATTATCTGTCAGCTGTCTGAGTGGTGCTAATAGTTGGCTCAAGTTTGGAATTAACTTGCATAGGTAGTTGGCCATGCCAAGGAAACGTTGCAGGGCTTGAACATTGTCTGGAGCTTTCATCTCAAGAATGGCTGTTTGCTTTGAAGGGTCTGGTCATAGGCCTGTACTCGTAAATAAATGAACAACATAAGGAACTTCTTGTAGCCTGAATTTGCATTTGTGTGGGGTTGAGCTTAAGATTCACTTGATGTGCCCTTTCTATAACTTTTCTGAGGTTTCCAGCATGCTTGGCTTCATCATGGCCTCTGACTAGTATGCAGTCTGCTATGATAACACAAGGATACCCAGAAAAAAGTTGCTCCATTGCACTCCGAAAGACTTCACTTGCAGAATGTATCCCAAATGGCATTCTTGAAAATCTTTACCTTCTAAACAGAGTACTAAAAGTAGTGAGCAATGAGGAATTTTTGTCAAACTGAATTTGCCAAAATTTACTCTTTGCATCTAAGACAGAAAAAATAGTGGCATTTGGCATAAAAGCTGCAACTTCTTCAACTGTGTGCACTGGATGAAGAGGTCTTTTTAGCACTTTGTTCAAATCTCATGGATCAATACATATTCTGATGTTATGAGCTTTTCTTAAGAGCTACTACCATGGAAGATATCCATTCAGTTGGAGTTTCAACTTGACAAATTATACTTTTTTGCACCATTTTATCTGACACAGCTTTAACACTGTCCTGCATGCAGTGGCAGCTGGTGACTTCAAATTAAAGGGGGGCTGCAGGAGACAGCTGAATGGGTATGGCCAATAGGAAGGGGTGTGGCCAACTAGAAATGGGTGAAGCTATGCTCAAAAACATAACAACTGGAACTTTAATTAAATACGCTGCCCTGGGTGCCAAACTGTCATTATGAGAGTCCAATCAAGACAAAATGAAGTGTAGAAGAAAAAAAATATTTCAGTGCATTGGCTACATGACAGCTTACTTAATATCTAAGGAAAACTGCAAGGTTACACTCACCAACACTCCTGTGCTTCCAAATAGTTAAAGAAAAAATATAAAATGCAGGCGGTGTGGTGGTAGCGTGCTGATCAACAGCAGTCAACAGCATGTGTATAACACACAACATACAGCTGGGCACGTAGCGATCGACAGACCAGTTAGTCAGTAGTATCAAATAAAAGCAAAAAATACTAAATAATAGGCTATCCTCGTTGGCTGGCGTGAAAACTCTTCTTGAAAACTCTTCCAGCGTTCAGCAGACATAGCGGGAAGCATATCAAGTACAAAAAACAAAATAAGCAATATGCAGGCTTGTTATTCAGCTATGCATAAAAAATAATGCTGCAGTAAAATCTGCTAAAAAAAATGGAATCACAGTTAATTCCAAATAAAAAACCTGATTCAGAGGAAAAGCAAAAGAGAAAAGCAAAGGACAAACCAATGACTCAAACCTTCAATGACAAACCAAGCGTTCAAACAAATATTCCAGAATTTACGCTAAAACTACAACGATTTTTAAAAAATATAACTCATTGACACTGAAACCTTCACTGGCATTTATGGATGGAAACAAAAAGGTTGTGAGGCATGAAAAAATAAATTACTTTTTAAATACATTACTGGAATACTAGTCAAAATCAAGTATAAAAAAACAAGCTTCTCCTTGCATTGCAGTTCTAATTATAACTTATATTCATCTTTATAAAAGTACCAAGTAACATGCTGAATGTAGAAATCTCTGTGATACCCCCACTTATAAAAATGTTTCTTATCCAAAAAAGACCTGCTGCCTGATAACAACTATCTACTTGTTTCATAGGGAAAACATGATCAAAGTAAAAAATGAACCGTAAACAAGAAACAAGCTCAAGATAAATTGCTTAAAGGATTACTGCACAGGTTGTGGACCACACATGATAGATTGGCATTTTGTTTAGTTTACGGGTAAAGCCTGCAAAGATGACTGTAAATCTCCAACAAATGTAATGAGCTTCTGAAAATACTGTAATCCTGTCCTTTATTACAAATACAGTCATATGCATTTCAATACCTAAAGCGTGTACATTATCTAGTTATGTAAATGTTCTCTGCATGGCAACAACAAAAAGACTTTCAGTGTTGGTAATTATTTAATGGTATGCTTATTAAAGGTTACTTGCATCTTACAATCTCAGACAAGCTTACCCGATGGTCATTAAAGCATTGCTACTTAAAACACAAAGCAACAGGGCACTGCGACAGCATGCATTTTCTGAATAATAAGAAGCATAAATCAACAGTATAAAAATATGACAGAAAACCAGAACATTCTGCAAAATCAAGGACAGATGAAAAGCCACTGTCGTATTTGTGTCTACCTTAGATGGGGGAATACTCTGCACACTTGCACTGCATAACTGCTCCTTGCCTTGCTTGGACACATCCAGAGTCATTTATTTTATTTTATTTATTTTTATTTATTTAACATTTGTTGACTGGGAAAGTCTGACTAGGTTCCACAGATCCTGTTTTCAGCGGAGGCCCGGGGAGAAATGCTCCAGAAGCATGTCTTTAGAATGTGGGAGGAAACCCACGCGAACACAGGGCGAACATGCAAACTACACATAGAAGGCACCCCAGCTGAGAATCAAACCAGAGAACCTGTTGCTGTGAGGTGACAGCGTTAACCGCTGCACCACTGCGCCACATCCAGAGTCATACATGGGGGAGTGGGGTGCAGCAAGTATGTCACAATTTGAAATGTCTCTGGCTGATGGTGATGGCTCTGACACTCATACCTCTCAACCTCAGAGCAAGAAATCTGGACAAAGCCATACATAAAGTAGGACACAGGCCCAAAAATAAGGATTTTTAAATATTGCTCTTATAAGCTTAGAAAGATAATAGAATAGTAGTAGGTCTTGCATTAGTATGAATTTTATGAAGGGTATGAAATCTAATATTCAAATGTCTGCCATTATTTTCAAACTTCAGTCTTTAATGATTTGCCACTAATTTGGCAGAAAACCACAATTTTATGAAAAACAGACCAAAAATGTGATGCAAAAATATAAAATTGCCACATAATACAGCTGGGAACCTGTCAAAGAAGGAACACCTTTTTAATATTAGTACTGTTAACTTGAGCAGCTGACAAAATAAGAGCATCTACATGCATTTCTGAAATAAAAGTAATCTATAATTCTGATCATCACAGTTATTTGTAAATGTAAACCCTCCACGTTTTCTTGCAAAATTGCCATTTTGCGGAGGGATTTTTAGGGGGAGAGCAACATTTTGAGCCAACATTGGGGACAGTTAAGAGGTTTGGATATTCCTAATTCTATAAAGCGATTTATTTGCACGTACTTCTCAACCTCTTAATGCCGGAAATCTGGACAAGGCCAAATAAATATATTTGGGGAACATACAAACAATACTAAAAAATGCTCTTGTATAAACTTGCCAGTTGATAGAATAACAGGTCTTGCTTTAGCATGCATTTTTCTGAAGGTTATAATGTCTGAAACTCAATTTCTGTCATTATTTAGTGACTTCATTCCTAAATGATTTGCCAGAAAACCACAAATTTTATGATGAACAGACCAAAAATAAGAAGCAAAAATCTATTCATTCTGCAAAAATCTGGACAGTTGAGAGGTATAGTTCAGCCGGGGCTGTCTGCGTTTGCTGCCCTTCCCCCCCTCACAAAATCATGGTCAAATGGAGCCTCCCCCTGCAGCCATTCCAATGTCCCATTCCTTGGTTATTTCGCCCCATTTACCATAAACACTGTAATGTGCACACTGCTTTACTTCTGTGATGATTTATATTTCATTTGAAAGTTTTATTTTGCATTTTATGGCACAAACCCTAATAGATATTTGCTAAACAAAGCAATGCAGTCTCACAATGAAAATAGACTTAGCATTAAAACTTCTCTGCCCTTGAAACTCACATTCATTGAATCAGCATTGAAACCCAATATTCAAAGAAAATACATTTTTCCAGTGGCAGATAAAGATTAACTTTGGGCTGTTTTCAAATCATAGTCCCCTTGAACATGAAACATACACATGCTCTTTGATACACCTTCCTGACTGTATTAAATTATATTCCCTGCACAAAATTGTACAGTTATTAGAGGGCATTTTAAATTTATTGTTTTGAACATTTTTCCAGTAAACAATGAAACAAAATGCATGCACCAATAATGACAAAACTGCCCAAATGGTGGTGGGTAGGCAATTCAGGCCCTTACCACCTGCACCCAAGGTACAGGGCTCAAGCCTAAGTACTCTCTATCCACCAGTATATAGCAACTGGGGCATTTTACACACACACACACACACACACACACACACACACACACACACACACACACACACACACACACCACATGCACCCCTATGTACTAATTAGATTTGCTTCGTGAGGTGGGAGGAAATCAGAGTACCCAGGAAAAATACACAAAAATATAACAAGGATATGCAGACTCATCAGGGAATCACTCTGATAATTGAACTAGAGAAGTCCTTACTACGAGGTGACAATGCTGCTCACTGTGCCACATTAATATACTATCATCTGAAATACAGTTTTATGTTAACAGAGATCAATAGTACATGAGTTTAAATGCATATTTATTATATTAGCTTATACTCATATAAATTTACCCCATAACAGCTTTTTTATGAAGGGTCTGAAGACCTTAAAGCCTAAGTTAATGGCATATCTTTTTCTTGAGAAAAAAATGCATGATTCAGGGATACTGGATAAAATGCAATAATTCATCTGTTCTACTGACACTTTTATAGCTTGTTTCTACAGTGAGCGATATATAACAATTGACACTATTATCTAGTCACAATGTTTAATGCATTTTCTGCTCACCTATGATGTTCTGGTATTTCATTGTGCTTGTCTATAGCAAATGCACTGCTTATAGTCTCTTATATAACTTGGTATTGGTTACATATATAACTTCACACAGCATGTACTTTATATCACAAGTTACCACCTGTCTGCTTCATGTCTTACACAGAACAACTAAATGCATATCTAGTAGTATAAGTTAATACCGACTGTGAAAAGGTTGGGTCATTTGTTTCCCACATCTTTTATGGTTACTGGAACTGTCAAAAAGAGCAAGAAATTCTAATTGAAGGAACTTTACTTACTGTTCTTTACTCTTATGTTACTATGACTATACTCTTCAGTAGACAAAATAATAATTTGCTTTGTTCTACAACACAAACAAATGAGTCAAATGAAATGAATATGTAATGCAAATTATTAGGCATTTGCTAAATATAAGCACTTTTTGCACGTGTATATACAAAAATAAGGCTTCAGGCAAATAAGGTTGAATAAGACTAACTCACAGTTATATATCTTTAATGCTCCTTTAGACAGATGGCAGATTCTAGAAATTAGCATATAATGAGATATTATTCTCATTATTTTTCATTGACATTACCTCATGCATCGTTTCCCTTCCCTTATTTCAAATTATAGCCTGATCATATAACATTACATAGAGGCATCCATCTTCTTCATCAGTTTAAAACACCCTACAAAAGACTTTACTGCTGTCTGTAAGTGGCTCACTGTAAATCAGATGGCACTTAATGTCTCCAACATAACTATAATCTTCTGAACACAACAGAAATTATTTAAATAAGGCCCTCTGTACAAGAAACACCTAGTAATAAACCAATAACCTCTATCAACCACTAAGAATACCCCAGCCTCTCCTTAGATCAAACAGTCTCTTTCTAAACTGCATATTGGTATTTGTATCTTGAAAGTTAAAATTCATCTTAAAAGTCTGATGCTAACTTCAAATCACCTCATATACAACCCAGGAGGCCTCCAGCAGAGAACATCGTTATACCACAACTAGAGCACACTCTGCCCATCATCATCCTCGGCTGAGACTACAGCACAAACAGAATTCAGACAACCATAAATGCCATAATGCAGCTTTATCAATGTGTCTGCACAGACAAAATATCACATACAGAAAGTGAACCGATTCCCTGCTACAGTTCAGCTCATCCTTTAACTAGCCTTCCTAACATAAAGAATATAAAATAAAAGCTCCTACCCTTTTCTATGTAGCAAAATACAAACAGAATTAGCTCCATGCTTCTGAAGAAATCAGGACAGCAATGTTCTCTCTCTCTCTTGCCCCCATCCCTTTAGAGTTCCCAAAGAGAAAAAAAAAGCTTCAACAAAATAATGCAAGCTAATGGAAACCACCTGTCTTCTGAATTCAGACATATCACTAACTATTAATTCAGGAAAAAAGTTATTAATGGAAGCATACAGATATTTCTGTTTTGGGAACAGACAGAAAAAAAAACCAGAATTAAAAACCCCGAACAATAAACTTCAAACTATTAAAAAAACACATTTATGCTTTCACAAAATATAAATTAAGTGCTTTCATCTTCAAGATTAATTAAACATAATTTCTCAGAATAATGCAACAAATGCACCACACACATGTAAAACTTTTACTTTGCAACACATAAACACATATTATATGATCCCACTCACCAATTCTAGGTTTATAAGTTCACAGCTAACTGCTAGGTAATCAGTTTGCAGACTAGTATTGCATGCTTATAAGCCTAGCCTAAAAAAGCAATTCAAAATTCCCTCTAGTCTAAAGGTCTCGCGCTCATCTTCTTCTTTCTTCTCTGTTGTCTCTGACAGCTGCACTGTGCAAGCTAAGCCCCAAGATAAAAAAATAAACTTACTTCAAGCACCACCAACGACAACACTGGTATAATCGGATAATCCACTTAATCCAACGATCTCCCAAACAAACAAGACAAGTACAGTAAGTACTACTGTGCTAGTGCTACTAATTGATTCTCGCTCTCTTTTTTGAGAATCTAGCCATCCACGTCACGTACGTGCCTGTGGACGTGGCAGTCTGAACCCTCTTCTAATTTACGGTGTGTGTGTTAAACGGTTTAAACTGCATAGACTTCTGGGCATCACACTGATGCTTTTTCTTTAATCTGGACTGCCTTTTACAGCAGTCACATAGTATACTACGTTCATTGTTAAAAATAAAAAAACTGAACTCGACGAGTATGCGCAGTTCGAGTTCCGCGACTTTGCAGACTTCTCATACTGTTGTGTAGATTAATTAATATATTTTTTTTATGGCAAATAAAATGTCAGTTTTCCTGGGAGGGCTGCAGTCCTGCAGTCCGATAGCATGAGCAGCCACTGCCGGCATGGCTATTGGAACTTTACGTGCTGGTCTGATGACTGGACTGACCTCTGGGTCTAACTTCATGGAGTGCACAACTGGAAGCTTGCCTAGTTTGTCTTTGAAAAGATCAGCATAGGTAGAAAAAATGTGCTGGGCAATATTAGAGTAGTGATCTTTCAAGCTGACATGCTGAACTTTCTTGTTAAGCAGTCCCATTTTTCAAAGTGTCTCTGAGCCCTGATAATGATTAAACGTACTGTTTGACCACATACAATAATAAGTAATAGCTCCTTCCTGCAGAGTAACATGAAAGCACAACTGAGTCTTCGGTTTGAGTTTCTTCACCTCCATAAGCAACAAGTTTTGACACCTTGCCAAATCAACCCTTTCACCTTTACACCCACTGTCAAATGTTTCTGCAGACATAACATTGCACTTGGAAACTGTATCAACTTTGAGCTATGTGGGTTTGATATTTATCCGAGCAGTGCAAAATACTTCATTTTTGGCCCTTAAATCAACTGCAGTGACTGTTTCATGAAGCACTGACACACCATCAACATAAAGAGTGGGTGTGCCACTGTCTAACTGATCAACTTATTTCTTAAAATGTTCCCTTTTAATAAAAAAGTGGGCCTTTTGATGTACAAAATCTTTTGATATTATTCCATTTATTAGATTTGTGGCATTCTTGACCAAAAGCTAAGCACTTTTCTCTTTTAGATTCATGATCACCACCACAATTATGACAGTTGTCAATGAAACTAGATCGGGGCCCATGCTTTGAGTTTGCTGACTCACTCTGATGCTTCACTGAGGCTGTGTGTAGTCTGGAATGTGTTATTAAGTTCTACAGTTTACCAGTAGATGTGGCAGGGGCTGCCATGTGCTTGGACCTGTTTCTTTTAACCATGTGCTACATACTATCAACATGAGCTTTATCACTGCACCTTCTAGAGCTGCTCTCATTTGTAAGCATATTTGTGTGCTTTTCTGTAGGCTCATATATCTGTCAAATCTCAATGGCCTTATTCAGTGTTAAATCACTGTCACAAAGCAAAATCTTTCTCACAGTATCATCTTTTATGCCACACATAAGTCTGTCCTTTATCAACTCATCCCTTAAGTCACCAAATCTGCATGTTATAGCTTTATTTCTCAGGTCAGTTATATATGCTGCAAAAGTGTCACCAAGCTTTTGATCCCTTGTGTGAAACAAGTGCCTTTCCATTGTAACATCTGTCTGGGGGTTACACATTTTTCTAAATTTGTGTTTTAAGCCCTCTGGGTCCTCCCTAGATTCAGCCTGTAAATCAATATGACAGTCTTACCCCTCACAAGCAGAAATAGCAGGTGCGTACACAAATGAGTGTGCCCTTTCAATGGCTTCTGACACAGCTAAATTAAGTAGAATAAATGCCTTTGTACAGTCATCTTTATCAGAAAATGCAGCTTGTATGAAAATGTCATACTCCTGCTCAAACACTGTCCAGTTTTCAGCAATATTACTGTCAAATACAACTGCACTGGGTTTTTGAAATCCATCTGACATGCCCACAAAGTATATACAAACACTGAAAATATGGCCATTGCAATTATGTATGAACAAACTGTTTTCACGGAGCAGCTTGTAACAACATCCAAATGTACAATAAACTCTTCAAAATGCTTTACTTTGTGAAATATGCTTTGTAATGACTGTATTTTGCAGAATATGCCCTGTAATGGCTGTACTCTGTGAAATATCTTTACTGTAACACTGCACAAGCATGCAAACACTTTATACAATTCTGATAACTCAGATATCTTTGCTAAATATGAAAATACATATGCTTTGTGAAACTTTATTTATTTTATGTATTTTCCATTTGTTAACCAGGTTAGCCTGACTGAGCTTTTGGCTCATTTTCAGCAGAGACCCGGGGAGAAAAGCTCCTCAGGGAAAAAAACAAATGCTGTTGTTTCCCTTTATTTTGTTTTATGCAATTCGGACTTTATTACAAACATTTTCCATAGCAATTTGAATATGTTTATCAATAGCATACATATCAGTTTATGCAAATATAATTTAGAGTGTTCTGTATGCCTGTTTTCATATTTTATGAATAAGAAATAGTGCTGAGCAATATTTAATGTTTAAATTCTTTTCTGACCTGTTTTGTTAAGTTTTACCCTTTTTGGGATGGTCCACTGCTGTATATTCCTCCAACTATGGCCAAGTGCCTCTAACCATCTCAGCCAATCCATTTCAAACTTCATTCCCCTTGGATATGCCAGTTCTGACTTCATGTCCTTTAGAGATGCTGCTTCTGACACCATGTCACTTGTTCATCTCTATTACAAATAACAAGAAGGCTGGGGGTTTCATTCAGATGCTTTAATATATATATATATATATATATATATATATATATATATATATATATATATATATATATATATATAAATGGATTCACTACTGAATCCCAAAAATTACACAATCCCAAAGCCCAAAATACCGAGACTATAAGCCCAAAACCCCACATTATATGAAATATTAAAACCGCGAAATTCAAAATTGAGAAAGTACTACATACATACAGCACACACACACAAACATACGCACAGCCTCCCCCCATAACCAAACAAACCACCCTACACTAAAGATAAGCAGGGGAGCTTTGCCCCCCCTGCACCCCATATGTGGAGGGCTGTGCTCTCCACACCCCCCACTTTAATATTCTAACTCCGAGATCGCACAAACATACACACAAGGCAAACTCACACCCACACATTACAGCCCCTCACACACACACACACACACACACACACACACACACACACACACACACACACACACACACACACACACACACACACACACACACACACACACACACACACACACACACACACACACACACACACATACAAATACTTACTAACACACAGAAGCGCTAACTCAAAATCCCTTAACATTGGGAGCTACATGTCTCGAGCTTTTGAAATTCGAGATTTCAAAAGTTTGACATTTAGTAGTGTTCCTATATATATATATATATATATATATATATATATATATATGTATATACATATATACAAACACATCAGGATGGATAGCAGCATCTTTAAATATGAAGGGACTAACTAACAAACAGAGCTTACATACATACATGCTCATATCTCAACAGCTATCTACAAAATAGCAGTTAGGCCTGCAAGTGCTCAGTACTTATACTCTAGTGCAAGTCCTTGAATAGCTTCTTAAAGGTATATACACATACATACATATTGATCTACAGACTCTCTGTATACACAAAACTCTGACAGGTAAAATGTCAAATGCTAGTTTGTTACTTCAGTATTTCATAAAGGTATTACCCCATTATAGTTCAAATACTTTCCTATGAGAGAAAAAAAATTATTTAAACCTCAGTCATCCCCCTGACTCATAGCTGATCATAACTTAATTTTAAAAAGCAGGATAACATTTAGACTTACCTCCAAGCATATCAGTTTACAAGACAAATGCTTGGAAGAGAAATAAATATGAAAAAGTAACATAGCATGAAGTAAAAACAGCCTTGCAAAAGATTCCTAAAGTTCTGAGGAAGGTGTTAAAACTCTTAACTAGTACTAACAGAAACACCATCCAAATTACACCATCATACACAAGTAATCACAGTCCATATCTACTACTGTCACAGTGGCCAGCTACTTTACAAGGAAAGGTATATCAAAGCCTTATCAGCTCTAAGGTCATTGTCACCTAAGCACGTGCTATTCAAGTAGAAACCCCCTTCCTCACTACTCCTGTCCTTATCAATATCATCCATAAATAACAATGTCCTGTAAAGCATATAGCTGGTTAGCAATTGATGGATTCTGTGAAAAACATATGTATGTCTGTGATGCTTTCATCGTCACACCACTGCGGCAAATTGGAAATAATTACCTATCAAGGGATTTTCTTCAACCTCTGAAAAAACAACCAGAATTATCCTTCCACCCAAAACTACTTACCCACCTCTCTGAATTAGTACCTTTACCCAATCTCTATTCTGTCATCCTTTTCTGAAGTGTTAGGAAAAAGGCCATATTCTTTCAGAATAAGAATCATGTGGAATTTAACTTACTTTGTCAAAATGAATATGGCTTCCACAAAGGAAACATTACCAATTCTGGCTTTCTTGTCTTCATTGATAAAATCTACTACAACACAGATGCACACCAAATGAATGGAGTAATCTGCATAGCCTTTGAGTCTGTGCCTCAGCATAAATCAATGACAGAATGATATGCTCATTCCTCATTTATTCTCTCTCTCTCCATCCTTGTCACTCTTTTGTATTATTTATAAATCATATCCCATCCATATTCCTCTTTTTTCATTATTTATAAATCTTAACTCAAGCATATTACAAACACATTACATCCAAATAATTTTCTCTTTTATGGCAAGTACCATATTTTCTGGTATCCTGAAAAATGCAATCACAATATTGCTGACTAGGCCTAGCCATTAATAATGATAATAATAATAATAATAATAATAATAATAATAATAATAATAACACTAATGGTAACAGTCATCATCATCATCATCGTGCAAAGTGCAACAAAATTAAATCACCTGAATTCTGTTCCCTGGCATCCTTACTGAGCAGGTTACTCTATTTAAATACTTTTGTTCGTGGACTGATCCCTGGTTTACCTTCAAGTACAATGTAAACAAAAATCTGTAACTTCCAATCACCAATGCAGACTTTTCATCTACTGTAGCATAAAACACTCAACTATTCCAAATACACTTTTGTCAAGTCAGTTGTAATTCCTGTATTAAATTGTGTGCTACTAATAAAAGCAAATTTCCAGAAAAAAACAATAGCAGACATGAAATATGTCTGGGTAAAGCAAACTTATTCACCATCCTCTCTGCAAAACTTGAACATATTGCATCTCATTATCCAAGATCAATATGTTACCTATTTTAAGATTAATTATGCCCACTATTCTCTACAAACTCTCCTGCTTCAGTTATTTTCAGCATTTGCACAAAAACAGATTACCAGAATATACAGTACAGCACTAACAAACTCTTCCCCTGGCTAAATCATCCCTACTAATTCCTTATACCCATATTAAATGCAGATAATCAATCTCTCCCTATTGTTGGGATCAAAATATCCATTTCCTTTCCCTGAAATCACCAGTCCTCTCACCTTATGTTTTTCTAAAACATTGCTGAATGATCGACTGTTTAAACAAGCTACATACACCCACAACCTCCCAAACTACACATATTGCCAAAGTTTTGTACTGATCTATTAACTCCACATTGATATAAACATCTGGGTTACCTTACTAACAAAAAAGATACAAACGTGTTTGTAATTTTTCCTAAAGCTGATATTTATATTCAAATGTTTGTATTACATGGGTTTAGAGACCATATATGTAAAGCCCAAAGTTAGCAAGAAGATAGTAACATTTCTGATGCAGTGTAAGAAGATAGGGTATGCGATCCAGCTGTAGTTCCCCTCTGTCTGAGCTTACTCAAGAGGAAATTCATGAACTGTTTTAAACTCCGCTGAGAAGGTTGAGTTCATAAGGAGGGACACCTAGTCATAAGGGCACACTTATGTAGAATTGCAAAGTCAATGACAAATTGGAGTTCATTGCAAAAAAACTGGACAGACCAGTAGCTAACTCACCAAACAAAACCCCAGTCCACAAGAAAGTAAAGGATGTGAGGCACTTGCTTGGCAGAAAGGAGATAAATGAGCTAAGGGGCAGAGCTAAGGCATGATTATTACCCCCCCCCCCATTGCACAGATGGAAAATAGATTTACACCACTGAAAAAAACAGATGAAAAGGGTGGTTTACAGGAACAGACATGATGTCATTCTCCATCACAGACTTCTTAATGGATGAGATCATTTTAATACAACAGTCTTGGGCTGTGTGAAGATATCTGAAGGCTGCAAGCCTAGCTAGATAGAATTTTGTAGATAATTCTGTTATTTGTAAATATTAATGTAAGCCACATGCTTGTTCTCTTTGCTAAATGTTGAACTTTAAAAATGTAACCACATTGCACTCTGCTGGAGGAAAGCTGATAAGTCAAGCATTTCATGACTGTCTTTGATCTCTGGGCTTAAAGCTGACGTGTCTGTATGAAGGAATTCTGGCTATTGTCTTGAGACCAGAGTTAATTGCTAGAATTTGCATGTATAATTTATTGTATTTCTCTGGCTTCCTGACCAGCTGCAAGATCAAAAGGGCTATTAACCTCTGAGTTTCTGTTAGCCTGGGAACCAGAAAGAAATGATGTAATCTGAAATTAATAAGTAGTACTGTGTTATCAATTTATGGACAGAAAGAATGAGGGCATTTGATTTGCCTTGAGGACATCCAACATCACCAGCACTGTCTTGCTCTATATGTAAGTTGATTTTAGAACTGTGTTTTCTCTTAGATATAGCTAGGAACTAGGAATATTAGATTAGTTTTTCTGTATTGATGTCAGAACTTTTCTACTGTATTATTTTAAGTATTTCTATGTGATCTCTGAACTCTTGACTAGTACTGTATATTAAGAAGTATTGTCTTGTGCTATTGTTATTTATTATTAAATATGTTTAAACTTTCCAACTGTGGCTGTTTTGTGTAGAGATAATTTAAGCTCTAAGAGTACATTACATGTATTTAGTGATACTGTACAAAGTCATTCCAAATAAGCCTTGACTGTTAGTTGCACTTACTATTTGGATAATAATATTGCACAGTATAACTGGAGACCCTTTCATAAGGGCCTTTTGGTAGGTGATAAATATTAGTGGGTGGTGGCAAGTGGTACTACTGTATAGTCTGGGAAAAAGGGGCACAGCTGGAGAACCTGTGCCAGCCTTCCTCAGGAGTGTTGGTGTGGTTGTATATAAATCTTATCTCAAAGTGTGTGTGTGTGTTTGTGTGTGTGTGTGTGTGTGTGTGTGTGTGTGTGTGTGTGTGTGTGTGTGTGTGTGTGTGTGTGTGTGTGTGTGTGTGTGTGAGCTACTTGGGTAGGAACACAAAGCACTGGTTGGACAGAGAGTGTGCTGGAGGTTTTAACTTGCCCACTAGGCTGAGATCTGGACCCTATAGCTGTGCCAGTAGAGAGTCTTGTTGGGGATCTGGAGAGAAAGGGAGAAACCATCCACAGACTGACTGTGATTTCTCTGTGCTCTTAAGGGAAATTGTAATTTACCGTGTGTGTATTTATTATCCTTTTTCTATATGGACACCCCTCACTGGTGTTAGTGGTGAGGATTGAGGCTTCTTGATTGCTGGACCAGTGCACGGGTGTCACAAGCTGATACAGCTATGAAACTCGATCTACCAACAATCTGAAATGGAGAGGTGTTTAACGCTGGATTTTATATTTTTGATCCTTCCTAATTGTTTGATAATAAGATTTTACAATCCGTTTTTTAAGGAATGGTAATTGGGCTTGGTGGATTGAGGGCAATCATGAAAGTGTCCAAATGTTAAACTTGGGTGCCTTATTCATCTCGAGTTGTTATAATTACATTATGTTGGGGATGATAAGCCATGTTTCTTTTCTTTTCTTTTTTTAAAACACTAACATATTATTGTTAATAAGGTGGCATTTAATGTTGGGCAATTCACAATTTTCTGTACTGAACATGTGCAAGTAGATAGATTCCCAAGCAATATGTACTATTAGGCCAGTATTGTTGCTAGGCATTTTGCAGTTAAATGTCATTTCAGGAAGTCTGTGTATTCTTAAGCAAAATTCAGCTTGGCTGTGGAATGTGGGGGTTACCAATATGGTTAAAACTTAGTTGGCAACTGCTGCAATGATATATTTGTCCATATTCCACATTTCTGAAGGCAGCAACTTTATTTTGGGGATATTAATGTCAGCTGGTCCTCAACCAAACCAGCTGTGGAATCTAGAGCTGTACTGGCCAGGGATGTTAGGGTGGTTCTCATAGCATAGTTGCTCACACACTGAAACAAAGGCTTACACTCCTATCAGAGACAGAGCTGGGGGAAGTGGAGATTTTCAATAGCAGGGAAAGGCAAACAGTGCTACAGGGAGTGTTAGAGAGTTTGTGGGCAGACAGACACAGGGAAACCTTTGTGACCCTAAAGAAGAAAATTGCATTATTTGCCAGAGATTAAATCTGAAAGCTGTAACCACATTGCTCAAAGCATTGGCTGTGTTAAACCTTTTCAAGGACCACTCCCTGAAAACAATTCTATTGAAGGAGATTAAGAAATGGAGCACTGGGACTGATAAATTTATGAAGAAGTGGACAGGTGAAAACTGCCTAAACTGTGTCTTGCAGTCTAAAAGAAGAGTTGCTTCTCTATCACATAGCACACTAGGATGGCAGCTTATTCAAAAGTTACAACATAATCAAAGTCAGTGGTTAATATAAATATTTATCTCCCCAACTGGAAATATTTTGTTAGGGAATTGTTATTAACAAAAAAATGTATTAGGTATTTCCTTAAGGCAATGCAGTGGGTGGTGGTACTGTCAGGCTCTCACTTACCGGGCAAATTCAATATGGGTATGGATCCAGAGCTTAACAGAATCCTTGCAGGTAGAAAGATATTACCTTGAATGACCACCAAACTAAATAACATGTTAGTGGAAATGAATTTTGTAGATATCTGGAGGTAACATCACCCAAATGAGAAAGAGTTTGCTTTTTATGCCATGACAGAGAATGTAGGAAGTAGACAAGATATGATATTAATTACGGAAAAAGATACTCATTACATTGAAGATGCAGGGATCATACCTGATTTCTTATCAGACTACAACATCATTCAGTTGAAGATGACATTTTGGTCCACACCAAGATCTTTCTAGAAGAAATGTGATCCTTTACTTCTGCAAGATGTCCAGTTCTTTAATTATTGTAAACAATGGCTTGATATTAACTGTCAGCATTGTACGCAGTCAGAGTGGGAGGAGGAATACAGCTGTGGATACTTCAAAATGTTGTGCAGAAAGAAATTCAGACATTTTAATAAAAGCAGCATTAATTTTCTGAAAAAAGAGTAAGGTTTTTGAAACAACACTTTAACAATAAAGAGGATTGTTTTGAAGAAGAGAAAATGTAAAAATCTTCAGCTGTTCGGGGAAATTAAAGAACTTAAAAAAATTAGATCAATTACTTATCAAAGTATATCGGACCATGAATTTATTTACTGAGTCAGGGGGATTAACTCACCGACATCATTGGATAGGTAATGTGCATTTAACAGCATAGATAGATGCTGATTCATGATCTAAAAATTTCAGAATGTGGGATCACTACAGATGCAGAGATTAGTAATTAAATTCTGGAAGTGATTTATCACCTAGTATCCCAGCGTCAGACAGAAAGATAGACTGACCACATCTTACACTAAATATCCAAAACTCCCATTCTGAGTATTACTCAGGAGATGGAATTGTTAGGAAAGACACTGAATCTGCAGGAAGTGGTTAAGGCTATTTCAGGTATAACAAGTAGAAATGCTTCCTGCCTAGATGTTTTTGCAGCATATTTTTTTATAACCTTTTAAGGATAGCTTAGAGAAGCAACTTTAAAGCATTTCTTTAAAGATGTATCTAATGGAAGCATTTGCTCCTGGAAACAATTAGGTTATAATGTTGCCTAAATTGAATAAAGATTTTTGATATGAACAAAATAGCTATTGCTTTATCTGATTGTTACAAGCAGATGTGAAAATATATACTTAAATATTAGCAAATAGATTGGATAAAAACATACTTAAACTGGTTGGGTTTAATCACTTATGTTTTATTAAGGGAAGCAGAAGGTTCTGGACTAAAGATGTTTTTGGATGAACATTCAAAGATATCACAAGGATCCTTCTATTTCTGTAGCTGTTGTACTGCTGGATTTTAACAAGCCATTTGATGCTGAACATTGAGACTTATATGGTCGGTAATGAATGTCATAGAGTTCCTGTGTAGCTCTTTACAACAATGTGAACTATTGTACACTACCACAACAACACATATTTATACAAATCATGTGCTCCCCCTCTGCTCAGTCTGTACTGTGGCACACACCAGGTATGCCCACTGCTCTCATTATTATTCACAATGGTGACATCTGTACTGTGGCACCCACCGGGTATGCCCACTGCTCCCATTATTATTCACAATGGTGACATCTGTACTGTGGCCCCCACCAGGTATGCCCACTGCTCCCATTATTACTCACACTGGTGACATCTGTACTATGGTACCCACTAGGTATGCCCACTGCTCCCATTATTACTCACACTAGTGACATCTGTACTGTGGTACCCACCAGGTATGACCACTGCTCCCATTATTACTCACACTGGTGACATCTGTACTGTGGTACCCACCAGGTATGCCCACTGCTCCCATTATTACTCACACTGGTGACATCTGTACTATGGTACCCACTAGGTATGCCCACTGCTTCCATTATTACTCACACTAGTGACATCTGTACTGTGGTACCCACCAGGTATGACCACTGCTCCCATTATTACTCACACTGGTGACATCTGTACTGTGGTACCCAACAGGTATGCCCACTTCTCCCATTATTACTCACACTAGTGACATTTGTACTGTGGCACCAACCGGGTATGCCCACTGCTCCCATTATTATTCACAATGGTGACATCTGTACTGTGGCACCCACCGGGTATGCCCACTGCTCTCATTATTATTCACAATGGTGACATCTGTACTGTGGCACCCACCGGGTATGCCCACTGCTCCCATTATTACTCACACTGGTGACATCTGTACTGTGGCACCCACCAGGTATGCCCACTGCTCCCATTATTATTCACACTGGTGACATCTGTAATGTGGCACCCACCAGGTATGCCCACTACTTCCATTATTACTCACACTGATGATGTACACACATGCATACATACACAATCAATTGCATTTTATTTTTTAAAGCAATCCGAATATGATGTCAAACTGCCTGACTCACATAGCTGTCTCTTAACATGGTATGCAGATGGTTGTGTGTTGTGGGTTACTGACCTTGTCAGAAATACTCAACAAGTGCTAAACAAGTTGAAAGAGAATGCTTAGGTTACAGGCTTACAGCTTAACTAAAACAAGTCCCTGGTGTTCCCACTAAATGCATATAAGTGGAAGCAACTGAAGGGGAAATTACATTTAGTTGTTCCCATAGTAAGGATGTGAAATTATATGGAAATCAAAATGACAGTCAGTATGGGTCATCTGATTAAAAGTAATACCCGACTCTTAATGCAACAACTTGAAGGAAAAAAAACTCAACTTTACAAAGACAAAAACTTTCCTTTTTCTAGAAAGTACAAGCATTTAAGATCTCTGTCCTTCCTAAAGTAATATGTTTATTAAGACATCTTCTGCACTTCACAAAAGGACATTGAATGTAGGCAGGCAGCTCTTTATACAAATCTACATTTAGCTTGTCAGGTCCAAAGGCCTTCCCTGATGGGCAGAGTCTAACTGATTGGGATACTTCTGTTAGCAAAGTAAGTTCAGCAAGTGCCTGTTGCTGGGTATGTGACAAAATGAGGTGGTCATCCCCACATGAAAGCGTTACCTATTATTCATTTATTAAAATATGTTAACTCCATAGGTGGCCTGGTCCGTAGACCCTTTTCGGCCATGACCTGGGTTCAAATGAGCATAAACAAAATAAAATATAAATTTGCATGGCATGATTTGCAAGACTATTAAAATAGTATTAAGTAAATGACAAGACTTATGCAAGAAGAAAGTAATTAAAGACACAGTGCAGTATAGATGCAATAATATCTATCATGTATCTTTCTATGTATCTATCTATATGTATACACAATCAGTACAGCAGTTACTACAGTGGACAGGTCAGTTGAGTAGATCATAGTTACATTTAATGTGATAAACAAGGATAATAATGCCAATTAATCTGTGTTTCTAAAGCATTTACAGGTTGCTTCTTCGAGAATTTGTTTTTTGGCATACTTTTAAATTAAGTTGTTAAGACTCCCCACCCAGTCACCACTTATAAGTGTTGCATCCATGTACAGAAACTCACTGAAGTTCTTAAGGTACTATTAATGTGGTAGAAGCTGATAAAAAGCTCAGGTGACTTATTGGATTAGATCACCATAAATCCTGGTACAATCTCCATTACTTGGCTTTAAGTGCCAGAGGACTACATGTTTTCCCCTAAGGTCCAGTACTGCATAGCCATGTGCTCCATGTGCAACTATGCATGACAGCAAGCTTGAAGTGGATTTGACTCTATTCATTAAACGATCTTTTCTTAAAAAGAGGCTGTCCTTACACATTTGAAGTGCATTAACCAGTTTAATCTGCAATGCCCATCTTTCCTGATCCCCAGTCCCCAATAAAGTGCCCTTTGCACCTCTGGACTTTGAAATTTCAGTTTACATTTTTCACAATACTGATATGGGCAGTGAATTCAGTGAATTTCCATCTAGGAAATCTTTTAAGTTCCTTTTTTATTTAGTCTTCTGTTTCACCCTGCTTGAGAATTAAGGGGTCCAATGGCAAGTCTGTTTTCACTGTGCTTCAGATGATGTAACTTTCTCAAAGAGTTACTGCAAAATGATTCATGAGGATATCATTATGGATTGTTATCTGCACATTCAAGCTGAGAGTTTCTCTTCTCTTTACTACAGACAAGTCAGTTCTTTCCCTTTCTACTAGCTTTATTCTCTCTTTCCCCTATCTTCTGTTTCATATATTTAATAAAAAAGCATTTGTTTGTCTGTTCTTGCAGGACTTTCTTTACTTCTTCCTTTTCCTTTCCTTCTCTCTCTTAAGATGTTTGATAAACCATTAGGGTTTAAAAAATGCACTTCTTGCGGGCACAAGATTCCTTTATCTGATGCCCACAGAGAGTGCATGTACTGTCTCGGTCCTGCAAATCTTGAAAACACCTGTCCTATCTGTCAGGGGTTTCACCAACATGCTTTGGCTGACCACCAAAATAAACTTATTTTAAAGGGCCTGATTCCTTCTTCTGCCCTAGCTGTGGGTTCCTCTACTTCAGGGACTCAAATCCCCCTTCAAGAAGCATGAAGACATCCTGGAGCACAGGATGTGTTCCCCAGGCAGGCTTGCTTCTACATCCAGCAAGCCTCCAAAAAAGTCCCAGAGCATTGGACCCAAAAATCCTTGGACCCAAGTAAGTCTGCCAACTGATCTCCTTGGACCCGATCTCCTCTTCCTTCCTCAAGATCAAGACTGATTCCTGCTACCTTGGGATCTCCCTTTCAGGACAGATCCCCTAAAAGATCCTCTAGACCTCCTTCCATGTCTTCTGTCAGGTCTTCCCATAGTCTTTCTGGATCTGAGGTGGATAGACTAATGAGGCAACTTTTTCAGACACAGATCCAGATGGGGGTTTACCACCTCCATCCCCCACTGGGTCTGTGTGTCGATTTTTTCCTTTCAGGATTGTAGCTTCTTCTCCATCTCAACCTCCTACTTTAGAATCCTCAAATCCAAAGGCCCCAAAAGTCAAGGTGTTGGAGCCAGTAGTCATTATCTCTCTGACTCTAACTCCGACAGCTTCCCTGACTCACTTGACTCCAACAGTGTTGGATCAGAGTGGCTCTCAGAGCAGAAGCCTCAACATTGGTTCCATGGGGCTGACTTTGACTCCAAAGTTTTTGGAGCCATCATTCCCCTTCAGAGCCTCAGCCTGAGATCTCCACCTGAGGATAACTTCTGGAGACATCTTAGAAATCCTGTGCCAAAAAGATGGTTTGTCTACCCAAAACCCTGCCTTTGAGGAAACAGTGTTCTTGGAAAACTTTTGGATCCAACCCATCTATATCTTGTGTATCCCCACCCCCTCGCTATTGCATCCATTGACCTAGTATCAACTGGGGCATGGAAAGAGCTGGACACTGTAGAACCTATCCCCAAACACACAGATAGGATTTTTAGTGTGCCAACAGACCAACCACATTGTACTAAAGGGATTCCAGTAGATGCCATGGTTGTTGTGGCAGCCACCAAAAAGGAACTAGCTCAGGAAAGTTCCCTTGTCCATCCCCCTCACAGGGAGTCTCGGGCCATGGACAGATTTGGCAAGATAGTTTGTGCTTCAGCTACTTTCACCCTATGAGCGTCAAACTATCATTCTCATCTTACTGGGATACAGAGGGATTTAATCAAAGAACTATCTCACTCATTCCCAGAGTCCATGTCTGATGAGGAACAGAAGGTCTTTTCCTTCAGAATGGTCACTCTACAATCAATTTCCAATGTTCCCATGAGGTAAATTTTCCACACTGCAGAGGGCATTTCAAGGGCTGCCAGTTCAGACATTGCCATTAGTCATCATGCATGGATACAGCTGTGTGACTTTGCAGAACCCTTCAAAGCATCATTCATCAATACATCTTTTGATGGACTGTCATTGTTTGCAGCCACCATCAGAGATACACTCTCCTGTAGTGAGAAAGGTGGAAAGACTCTGCCATCGGAATACAAACATCCTTCTCCAGGAATCAGCATGGTGGTAAAAAATTGTGGTTCAAGAAGTCTCAAGGTCCTGTCAGGAATCCAAGGGAGACATTTCCTCCAGAGGCAGAGTGGGAAACAGTTATAATGGGAGAAGCCACCCACATGGTAGACGGGGGTCTGCAAATTCATGGGTCTCAAAATTTGTTCTTGTACAGGCCTTTTTAGTGCTCTTAAAAGGTTGCCCAACTGTCCCTATCTGGAGGCAGTCAGGGGGCACTTATTCTTGCACTCAAAAGCCTGTATAGCCATCACAAATGATCTGTGGTTGCAGAGGATCATATCCGGAGGCTATTCCATTCCTTTTCTAAAACATCTCAAACCAAAGAGATCCCTACCCAGTGTTCGACCCAATCATAGGAAATCAGCAGTTTGAAGATTGCAAAGCTTCTAGAAAAAAGGTCATCAAGAAGATCCCTCCAGACCAAATCTGATCAGGGATCTAATCAAGATTCTTTATAGTACCAAAAGAAACAGGGGAGCTGAGGCCAGTATTGGATCTGATATTCCCAAACAAGTCAGTTAAAAACTCAAAATTCAGGATGGTCATGGTCCAGTCCATTCTACCTCTACTGCAAATGGATGACTGGATGTGCTTGATAGACCACAAGGATGTGTACTATCATATCAAAATGAACAGATGCTCCAGAGAGTATCTCTGCTTCAGGCTAAGAGCCAATCATTAGAAATTCAGAGCCCTCCCTTTTGGTCTCACTACAGCCCCAAGGGTGTTCACCAAATGCATGGTGGTAGTTGCAGCTCAATTGAGACTGCAGGGATTCCACATCTTTCCTTACCTGGATGATTGGATCCTCACTGTTCCAACCAGGCATCTACTCATCCAAGCCAGAGACACCTAGTCCATACATTAGGCATTACCATCAACATGCAAAAATTGCAATTGGACCCTGTCCAAGTGATAGACCTCATAGGAACACATCTGGACACATTCAAAACCCTTGCCTTCCTCCCTCCAGACAGAATTTCTACTCTAAGATTACATAACAGACATTCTAGCAATACCAGATATACCAGAGAAATTAGTATTCAGAGAATTGGGGTCTATGTCTGACACAGTAACCATGTTACCTATAGCACAGCTACACAGGAGAATTCTGCAATGGATGTTAGCAGTCAAATGATCCTGGCACCAACATTCCCTCAGCTATCTGATCAAGCTTTCAAGAGTGTGCAAGGACTAGCTTCTATGCTGGCTTCATTCCTCAGATATTGAACAAGGATGTCCCTTTGTTTTTCCCCCACCAAATTCCATATTGACCACGAACACCTTACAGCTGAGGTGAGGGGGCCATTTCCTGGGATGAATGGTCCAAGAAACATGGACACCACAGGAGACCGATCTGCATATCAACATCCTAGAGATGAGAGCAGTCCTTCTAGCACTGCAAGCCCTACACAGCTTTCTTCATCTAGAAACTATTGCAATATAAACAGACAATATGTCAGTTGTCTGGTACAAACAAGCAAGAGGGAACCAGGTCTTATCCCCTATGTTGAGAAGCAATGAGAGTGTGGCAATGGATGATCTCTACCAACCACTTCATAATCATAATGCACATTCCAGAGGATTGCAACATCCTAGCAGATAGGATGAGCAGAGTTTTGCTAATGGCTCATGAGTGGTCTCTAATCCAATCAGTGGCAAACATGATCCTTCACAAATGGGGTCAATCCTGCTGTGATCTCTTTGCTTCCTCTCATGACAATAAATGCAGCAGATTCTTTGCACTGATCCTTCCTCAGGGGCAATCCCCAAGAGATGCTGTAGTTCATGTTTGGCACCCTGGTCTAGTTTATGCATTCCCACCTCTACAACTAATTCCCAGGTTTCTTCAGAAAGCACACAGGTTGAACAGCAGAATAATCTTCACATGCTCCTTTCCGGCCTTCACAAGTCTGATTCATCTTCCTGTGGTCTCATCACATCTGCCCTTTGTGGACATGGGAACCAGTTCTAGATCTATTGTCCCATCCATCAGGGCAGATTCAGCTAGATCTCCCAGGCCTAAACCTAACTGCATGAGTTCTCTAATTCTGATGATGGCTAGTCATTCCAGACTTTCTTCCACCATTCAAAAGATTTTAATTTCATCCCACAAGCCATCCACTTGGAAAATTTATAAGAGTAAATGGAAAATATTCTTCATATGGACGCAACAGAAACAATTATATCCCTTTAATCCTCTCATTCCTGTAGTCCTATACTTTCTTGCTGATGTTTTTCAAAATGGGGCAACTTACTCTATCGTAAAAGTGCAACTGACAGCCATTTCCAATTATCACACCAGAGGAAAATTTTCCATTGCTAGCTTCTTCAAAATTGTGCAAAACCTTTCTTAGAGGTATCTTCTTGCTTTGCCCTCCTGTCAAGGACCCCATTCCTCCTTAGGATCTGACTATGATTCTTCAGGCACTAGTCCATTCACCTTTTAAACCTTCATGCAAAGTAGATTTGAAATTCTTTTCATGGAAAACTTTTTGTTTTTTTTTGGTGGCCATCATTTCTGCAAGAAGGCTTTCTGAGTTACAAGCCCTCTCTGCCAAACCTTCTTATTTAATTTTCCATAAAGACAGAGCTCCTTTATGTACCAACCCTTCCTTTTTACCCAAAGTTGCTACAGTGAGCAATATTAACTAGTCCATTAACCTACCAGTATTCTTTCCTAATTTTCAAAACAAAGGTGAGCATATCTTTCATCTATTAGATGTTCATAGACAACTGCATTTTTATCTGCACAGGACAAAATCATTCAAACATCTGACCAATTGTTCATATCCTTTGCCAATATCAAAAAAGGAAAACCAATTTCTAAGACCACATTAGCTAAATGGTTAAGAGATTGCATTTCTTATGTGTATGCATCTAAGGATATATCTTTGCCCACACAATTCAAAGCCCACTCTACCAGATCCATGTTAACATCCCAAGCCTTTTGGTCTAGGTTCTCAATTGATGATATTTGGGAAGCTGCCTATTGGTCTAACTCTCATACCTTTACTTCACACTACAAGCTAGATATTACCTCCAGAAATAGATCTGTCTTTGGTTCAGCACTGCTCTGGAAAATCCTTCCACGAGGGCCACCGGGCCACCCAAGGTTACTGTAGCTGGAGACTCTGTCCCAAAGGTCAAGGAACGAATGAAAATGACAACATCAGATAAAGAAGTTATGTACTCACCATAATGTTCCATCTGTGTTGCCCATTTTCATTCTTTCTCAACCTTCCCACCCTCATGCCAGCTGTCTGTGACTGGGAAAGACCTGATGGATATGTTTATGTGATCCAAAGTTCCTGTTTGAACTCCTGAATGTTGTCCTATCCCATTCTAATAGTTACCTAATTATATGCATACATTTGTATATAGCCTGCAATATGTTGGCAGCAAATCTGAACTGAGTTAGTCTGGGGGAGTGAAGCATTTTGGGTAGGGGAGAAACTCGAGCTTCATTGCCTAAAGCTTTGAAAAATGGCTGAGTCAGATCCAAGGGTTGGAGCTCCTCCCCTACCCACAATGCCTCATCCTCCCAGATTACCTCAGATCTCATTTGCCACTCTATCTGGAAGCATCATGTCTACCCTCTATATCCATTGTATTTTGACACTAGCCAGTAATCTAGGCAACTTGCTGACTGACCCTCTGGGATGACAGGTGTGTACTGACATTCAAACGAGTACACAATCTGCAGTGCATCTATAAACCCCAATTACTTCAGTGCCTGTTGTAACATCCTACTTGAATTGTCATGCCTGTCAGCACTGAGTAATGTTCTGTGACTTACATAATTTAATACTGTATTAAAGAGTCCAGTCAATATATCTGCAGTGGACACTGCAGTATTCCATATGTTGAAAAAATTTATTTGAAAAAGTGGGAGAGTTAGTACTGTGGCCATAAACATTTCCCATTTTACACTCAGCTAATTGAAGGAAGGACACTCAGCAAACTTGGATCTATAATATATAACATTAAGTATCCTGTTTTTTGTTTATTTTGTTCTTTATTTCTTTGTTATTTATAGTAATTTGTGTACTGTGTATTTTTCTAGCTAGTTTCACTGTGTGTGAGGTATTAACTGGAAATTGTCCACTTTTATTAAGCATCTGTTGGGTTGTTTGTTTCTGATAACTTGTTGCAGTTAAACTCTTTTTTCTAGAGGCTCCTTTAGCTGTTTAAAACTTTCATTTAAAGGCTCACTGCTGCATTTCAGCTGTGAGAAGCATTTCTGCAGTTTGTTTCTAAGTAGTGGGTATATTTGTAACATTTCCATATTCAGGCTTGTATTTGGGCCTAGTGTTTGTGGAGGCTGTGTGTCTGAGCACATATTCAGGGACATCTTGGTTTAGCCAAAGCCATCAGGCATTTCAGTGAGAGAGAATTGTTTGAGGTCATTGGCTGACTGAGGTCACCTGTACTACAGCTTAGACTAAACATCTCATTGGTTCTTTTGAGATTTCTTTCTTAAAAGCTGTCGCAGGCTTCAACTTTCTGTTACCGAAGAAACTCAGTTGTGAGTGTTCTGCCATTTTACACTCAGCTAATTGAAGGAAGGACACTCAGCAAACTCAGAGCTATAATATATAACATTAAGTATCTTGTTTTTTGTTTAGTTTGTTCTTTATTTCTTTGTTATTTATAGCAATTTGTGTACTGTGTATTTTTTTAGCTAGTTTCACTGTGTGTGAGGTATTAACTGGAAATTGTCCACTTTTATTAAGCATCTGTTGGGTTGTTTGTTTCTGATAACTTGTTGCAGTTAAACTCTTTTTTCTAGAGGCTCCTTTAGCTGTTTAAAACATTCATTTAAAGGCTCACTACTGCTTTTAAGCTGTGAGAAACATTTCTGCAGTTTGTTTCCCACCCTCTTTCCCTGTTGGTATAGTGTTTTTATAGTTGGTGAATTACCTCATTCTACCTAGTACAGGAGAATTTCCACAAAAAAAAAAAAAAAAAAAAAAAAATTATCTGCTTTTACTGTATTTGTGTTTCTTCCTACTTTATTTTGCTTTTGTGTCATCTTAAAAGTACTCAGTTGTATTTATTACTGCTTGGTGTAACTCATTCTAAGTCTTTTAGTTTAAGCACTTGGGCTTCAGACCAGTTGTTTTACATTAAGAAGGTTTGTGGTCTGCACTGTAGTGGCAGAACAGGTAGCCTACATCCTTCTAAGTTGGGAACTGCTGATTGAGGGCTCAGTGTCTGTTATTCTAAAAAGTGTATTAGTTCTGGTTAAAGCACTTGGGCTTCAGGCCAGTTATTTTACATTAAGAGGGTTCGTGGTCTGCACTCTTGTGGGAGGAGAGGCTGGACTGTGCCCTTCTGAGCTGGGAATTTCTGGTTAGAGGATTATAGTGCCTGCATATTTGAACTGTTTCTTACTGAAATTGGTACATCTTGTTTGCTGTAGCATAGAATAGATCCAGGCCTGCTGAATCTAGCTTTGTTTGTATGCTTGTTGTTTGTTGGCTTGTTATTTCCCTGAAATGCTAATTCCACATTTTCAGTGCTTCTGTGGATCCCTAGTGATATTTGCATTGCTTACTGTACTTATTTCCTTGTTTCACTTGAAAGAAAGTTACTGTTTGTAATTTTTGCATTTAAGTTACCTGTAACACGTTGCATTTAAGTTACCTGGCACTTGCTCACTAAAGCAATTATATAAGTCAGCACTAAAAAATTAAAAGCACTACACCCTCACAAACTCCCCTTGAGTACCTTGTTCCCCATTGGCCCTTTTTTCAATTATAAAGGAATTCCCAATACTATTCTAGCATGTCCAAAGGTCAGTTGTCAATCTCCTCTCCAGTCCAGCTGGTAAATCTGGAAAGTTTGAGGCAATGTTACAACTGCCTCATGTACACAGACAACCCACTCCTCCTCCCAACAAATTCCAACACATGAGAGATGCAACCATATAGCCAAACTGGAGGCTAAGCTCTCTCAACTCAGTACTGGCGTAACCAGTCAGGAGGAGAAGGAAACCACACTCACTACAATTCCAGTCTCACATAGACTTACCATGACAGCAAACCAAACACATAAACACACAAAAACATACTCGGAGGTTCTAAATAAAAATCTGCCTAAGCAGCAGAGACCTCCAAAGTAGACACCCAAGCAACCGCTACCCCAAAACAAAACATGTGCAACACATAGCTCACAAAGCCAGTGTGCCGAACAGTCACAGCCCTTAAGGCTAAACAACACACCTGACACATTTGTAATAGGTGACTCTATCGTCAGGCACACTGACGTCCCGCTCACCAGGCTGAACAAGGAGAAGGTCACGGTGAGCTGCCTGTCGGGCGCTAGGATCCGCCACATAACACAAGCACTCAGGTCACTCCAAGGCAAGTACAAATATGACTCAGTCATTGTCCATGCTGGTGTGAATGACCTGAGATGTACCTCCCTGGACTACATGAAAAGAGACATAGAGGAACTCTCTGAGAATGTAGCCCAGGCCGGTATGACCCTGACCTTGAGTAGCATCTTACCCTCACCAAGAATGATGCCACAATATGAAGACAAGATGATCAATTTCAACAATTGGCTTAAGTATTGGTGTCATTCAAAGGGGATCCAATGCCTGCCAGCCTGGGATGACATGCTCGACAAGCCACGATGCTTCACTAGGGACGGCTTGCACCTGTCACCCCTGGGCTTTCAGATATCGGCAAAGGCTCTTGCTGCCCTTATAGTGCCTTTTTAAGGCAAGGCTCAAAAGACAAACCTACCTCCATAGGTATCACAAGGGATAGGAAACTAGGAGTAATGCTACTCAATGCCAGAAGTCTAAACCTCACGATGCATGCACTCAAAACTCACCTTAGCATGGAGAACATCGATATCTGTGCAGTAACAGAAACCTGGTTCAAGGCTCCCAAGAGCACCCCAGCACTACCAGGTTATACATCATACCATGCTTTTCGGCCCCAAAATCTTGGACTGAACCACAAAAGGAGGGGGGAGTATCAATATACGTCAAAGATAAAACACATCTCCAGGTTGGTGGCATGGCACAAGGCATCAGAGACTGTTTATGTGCGACTGACAGTGGGTAGAACTGCCTTCCAGTTTATAGTCTGCTACAGACCACCCTCCCAAACCCAGGAACCCCACTCGGCCTTCCTGAGAACACTGGAAAATATGAAGGTCTCTCCAAACACCATTATATTGGGAGACTTCAACTACCCAAACATAGACTTGGAGCATTACTCTAGCTCCAACACCCTAGCCCAAAGGTTCCTAGAATTTATAAACTCAAATGCTATGGAACAACTTGTTACCACTCCCACAAGAGGGGAAAACATACTGGACCTGATCATCACCAACATTGGTACTCTATGCTCCAGACCAGAAGTGTATCCCTCACTGGTAAGATCAGACCATAAACTAGTCTCACTGGATATTCACATCCCGACCCCACCCCCTACCCAGAAAACCACAGTGAAAAACTTCGCTAAAGCAAATTTCACACTCCTCAAAACTGAGGTGGAATCCTTCAAAGCCCCCGGGCCTGTGGAAAATATGTCCCAGACCGCAGAATCCTTTATAAACGCATTCTATGAACACCTTCAGGAATGCATGGATCATGCAATCCCAAATAAAACCAAGACCCAATCCTTCAAAGACAGGCGTCCTGTCTGGTGGACCCCAGCCATAAACAAACTATACAATAGAAGGAAGAAGCTACTACATGATAGAGCAAACTCCCAAAAAGGGAAGGCATCTCTGATCAGTATTAGCAAAAAACTATGGGCTCTCATAAAATTGTCTAAGGCCAGCTTCGAGAGAAAAATTGCACAGGACACTAAGGATAATCACAAGGCCTTCTTTAGTTATGTTAGGAACCTGGGTGGGAATTCCCAGATATGCTCAGAATTAGTCCAAAATGACAAAAAATACAACAAACCCACAGACATTGCCAACATCCTAGCTGACAGGTGCATTGCAAACTTCTCCCCCACCTCCTCACCAAAAGGGCAAATATCTATCCCAGAAGAGTGCTGCCCCACAGACATCTCAGATGCTCAGGTAAGAAACGCCCTCTCCAAAGCAAAAAGCACAGCTTCAATGGGACCAGATGGTGTCCCGGGCTGTGTCCTACAAGAACTCCAAGAAGAGCTAAACCCAAACATAAAACTACTGTTCAATCTCAGCCTTACTACAGGATATGTACCCAAAGAGTGGCGTACAGCAACAGTGGTTCCTCTCCACAAAGGTGGTGCCTCAATGGATCCTGGAAACTATCGCCCCATAAGCCTGACTAGCTTGGTCTGCATAGCTATGGAAAGGATCATCATGGACCTCATAAATAAAGATATTGGGGACCTACAGACACTGGATCCTACCCAGTTTGGCTTTGTTAAGGGCAGATCCTGCCTCTTAAAACTGGTCGATTTCTTTGAAACTGTAACCAAGGCCATTGACGAGGGGAAGGTCGTCCACACAGCCTACCTGGACCTCGCAAAAGCCTTCGATACAATACCCCACTCGGGCATTATAGATAAGCTCACCAGCTTAAATATAAACCCATATGTCACTAGATGGGTTGCAAACTGGCTCAAGGACAGAACCCACATGGTTAGAATTGCTGGAGCCATGTCAGACTCCAAACCAGTTACAAGTGGCATCCCACAAGGCTCAGTCCTGGGACCTCTCTTGTTTGGTATATATTTCTCAGAGGTACAGGCCAACATGGAAGGACTGTGGCTGACCAAGTTCACAGATGACTGCAAACTGAGCACCATAATCGACTCTCCAGCCGACACAAGTATCCTCCAAAAGGGCCTCATAGAAACAGACAACTGGTGCCAGAGCCATGGCCTCAAGCTAAATGCCAAAAAGTGTATAGTCATCCCCTTTGGCAGAAGCAAAGTGCTCACAAGTTACCACATAGGTGGTAATCCATTAAGTACAGAAGAAGTAATTAGGGACCTTCGGACCCAAGTTGATAGCAATCTCTCATTTGACAACCACGTGGCCAAAGTGGTTAGAAAAACATGTTATATAGCCCACATAAATCATGAAGGGATTCACATCTAGATCAGGGGAGGTCATCGTGCCTCTTTACTCATCCCTCATCAGGCCCATAATTGAGTACAATGCCCCTTTTGGGATGTACCTTACCAGACATCTGCAGCAACTGGAAAGACCCCAAAAGTACCTCACCAAGAGGATCAAAGGGCTCAGACAGATGCCATATACTGCCCGCTTAAAGAAACTCCAGCTCTACTCAGTGGCATACCGCCTGCTCAGAGGTGAACTGTGCCTGACATATAAAGCCATGTCCAACCCGGAATTAATGGACATGCTGCACCTCAGAAAATCCAAATCCCATCGAGCTACGCGCTCGAGAGACTTGAACCTCAGCACTGAAATAAATAGGACATGCTGGAGGGACAGATTCATAACCCAGAGGCTCCCTTCACTCTGGAATAAAATCCCAGTCCAGGTTAGGCAGAGTCCCTCATTGACTCTCTTCAAGAGGAATCTTGATGAGTGGATGGGAGATCGTAGGTTTACTCCGGGTATCACTTCTGTGTCACTGTTAGAGAGAGGCACAGTATACTAACCTCGAAAAAGGGCATAGGAAAATTAATTTAAAATGGGTGGTGAAAGCCAAACACACTCTACCTAGGCTTATAAATGCCCTAGGGCAGATAGCCTAGTATGAACCTATGAGCCTATGAACCTATGAACCTATAATTATGTTATCCTCCAAGATGGAGTACTCCACCGGATGTCCTCTACTTTTACTTACTTAGGTTGAATCAAACAGTTACAAGTCAAGTGACTGTGTCAGTAAAATAATCAGCCCTGATTTAGCTTTGGTGTGCAATTTATGGATATAATCTTTCGCCCCAAAGGTTTTTAAGCAACCTAATGTGCTTCCATGAGAGTTTGTATTCTGAGCAAATTTGCACTTTTAATTTCATCAAACAATTAATAAAAACTCTGTGCTTAACTGGGTATTGACACCGGTGACATTAATTCAAATGCACTTGAATATTAAGAATAATCAGTTACAAAAGACTAGGTAAAGCAAGTTGATTGGTAGTAACAATGGAGACAGTAAACAATGTCACTGACTCACCACTATTCCAGTTCATTTTCTGACACTCTCATCAAGACCTCCAACACTCAAAACTAACGAAACACCACTTCAGCAATAAGAGTGATAGAATTAAGTAGCAATTAGTCCTCCAACACCAAACAAGCTGTCACTTCCTAGCCCTTCTTAGTAACCTTTGCACTTTGGCCATTTTATCCTTGGATCTCTTGATGAACTTTGTAATTTCTCTTAGTGGTGCTTCAGTGCTAGGAATAGACTGATTAGATACGTCCCTTACTGGTGGTTGTGACCTGCTGTTTTACACAAAGTCCATTTCTTCAGTATCTCTCAGCTGCTGCTGCAAAATGGAAAAGCTGTTACTGACAGAGAGGCTATCTTGAAAAATGCTTATATTGTATGGTTTCTGTAAACTGCTATTTAGGCTGTCCTACTGCTCAGTCACCCCTGTAAGCACTATTTGCATAGTCATTCCTGCTAGTGGGAAACTAGTAGATTTTGTAGGTCCACTGCCTTCATAATTATGTCTTATGCTTTCCCCTTCCTACCACTGAGAAAATCTGTTTACGTACAGTCTGCAAAACCATTAACTACTGACTCCTGCAGCAGCTTATGTATTAAGAGCTCTAACTCCATCTCTGCAGAAAAGTAGATGCAATGCTATTCTCTGGAATTTCATTTACAGATCTGTAGGGTATCTAAAACGAGAAGCCATTTCAGTCTGGAAGCAAAGCAAGTAAACAGATACAAAAACCATTCAGCTCAAAAGTCTGTCCTAGATGAGCTTAATGCCTCAAGAGCAAATCAATGTTTGCCCTCTTTAGCAGGCTGCTGCACAAATTCATCTGCTCAGCTCAAAAATGTGAAGAAGATTTGTGTCAGCAGTGTTCCCTTTAACACCAAGGATACAGAGAAAAGTGGTTTCTTTGATAGACAAGAGATAGGATGGCAACAGATTTAATGCGACTGGATGGGAAATAGAACATTCACCCCGGGAATCACTTCTGCAGCACTCCTTGACAGGGGCACAGGAAAATAATTTTCTTGGGTAGTGAAAGCCAGGGAACCTTTTTGGCTAGGCTTATATAAGCCCCAGGGCCAATAGCCTAAGGCCTTACTATGAACCTATGTCCTAGCTAGTTACCCTTGAAAAAAGCAAGGAGTTCCTCATATTCTAAACATCAGACAAGCTAGTTAATTGGAGTTTACACATCAGTCTATTTCCTAATACCTTTTCCCACATCTTACTGATTCTTTATTTACTGACATCCTCCCCCTGTCCCTTTTTGTGATACACAGTCTTATGAGATTCAAGTGGCACTGCCCCCTCCAAAGCCAAGATCTTTTTTGTGCATTTCTCAAACCCTGCTACACTTTTGGATAAGCTGTTTCTTCCAAAACCTTGTCCAGAAGTACTGAAGGACATCCATTGGATCCAGTTGCTTCAAAATCTCTGAAGTGCACTCAGCTGCTACGGGGTTGATCATCTCAAGGATGCTTATGTGATTTCTCCTTTGCTAAACAAAAATACACAGATACCACATATTGTAATATTACAAACATCTCCACTTTGAGTTGACTGTTGAATAGTAAAATGAAATTTACTAATGTGGGAGTTCACACAAGACTGTCAATACTGCATACTCACCAAGCTCTGCCCCTTGCTGAATATAAAATCTGATGCAGATTTAAAGGTATGGGAAAGAATCTTAGGAGAACTGCTTATTTATAGAGAATTAAAAAATATTATAGCTTACTATGAAAGTAAAACTACCTATTAAGAAAAAAAAGTCAAAGGAATGGAAGGACCATGAGTGGAGAGTTATGTGGAGGAAAGGAAAAAAAGTATGCAAAAAGTGATGGAGAGGTTGGGTAAATCAAAAAAAAAATGCAAAAAGTGCCAGGGAGGTTGGGTAAAGCAAAAAAAAAAAAAAAATGCAAAAAGTGCCGGGAGGTTGGCTGGAGAAAAAAAAAAAACTTTCATTAAGTATGTAGAAGAAAACATGTTAGGCAGAAAAATTACTAAACTACTTTGGAGAAACAAAATAAGTAAAACAACATTTTACAGGAAGAGATATTGAACTTTATGCTTTCCACTGATGTTAACAAAAGAAAAGATGGACTCCTTCTCCTTCCATACACAATGTACACAGTTCGATCCTGACCTCTAGTCAATGTCTGTTCAGAGTTTACATGTTCTCCTTGTATCTCTTTGGGACTCCTCCCACTTCCAAAAAACATCCTGAGTATTTCCATCTCAAACTCTCACAAGGATGGAGCTGTGGGTAGCAGCAGAGACTGTAGATGGTGCCTACAGGGGGAAGAATTATATAGAGAAACCACTTTGAGCCTCTACCTTGGTGTGAGTATTCTCAAGGTAGGAAAACACAAATCACAGACTGTGTGCCATGGCAGGGTTAGCCACTCAATGGTGTAAAAATATGTCTCTAGGTGAATCAGTCATGTTGACTAATGTCCCCAAATGGGCATGGGTATTTGTTGGTGATAATTGGGTTGAGGACCCATCATGGCCAACACCAGGGACACATGCTTATGGTGGAAGGGGTGTATGTGCCCCTATTGGCCAGTGTGTGCCCACCATAAAGCCCAGCATCCCTGGATCAATAAACAACTGCCCAGTTGGTGTTCACTTGCCCAAATCAGATATCAAGGATGGCTCTATTGAGTGAAAGCTGGACATAAACCAATCAACCTACGACACATGAACTAAGAATTATTTGTTATACTCAGTGAACGTTCACTGATAGGATGATGCTTGGAAGTGGATGACATGATGGTAAGACAGAAGCTGGACATCCTATGTGTCCAGGAGACAAGATGGAAGGGCAATGCAGCAAAGCCACTACTACTTAGGAAGATGACAGGCTAGAAATGTTGTGAGAATTGTGTTGGGGGAGAGTTAGAAGGCAGTGAAGAATGTCATCTGAATTAGTGATAGACTCATGGCAGTCAGCCTTCAGCCTAATAATAGGGTAGTTGTTATGATAATAAGGAACAAAGTACATTCAGACAGCAGTTGCAGGACCTACCAGCTAAACCGGGAAAACAGTAACTGGTGATGATAATGGGTGACCTGAATGCACATATCAGGATGGACAGAACTGGATATGAGGCTTGCCTGGATCCACACAGGTGGGGACAATAGGAATAAATAAGGAGATGCCATTCTAGACGTTTGTCTGATAAATGGTTGATAATAGCCAATACATGGTTCAGAAAGCTACATAGTCACAAAATCACATACAAGAGTTGCCAACCTGCAACTCAAGTAGACTTCCTCCCAGTAAGGAAAGGGTATCATGGTAGAATCAGCAATTGCAAAGGCATTCCCAGTGAAACAGCTGTCCTATAGACCACTGGTTGCCACAATCAGTTGCAAACAGTGGTCAGAGAAAGCTCTAAGGTCAACACAGACCAGGTTGAAGACTTGGAAGTTGACTGGAGAGAAAGCACAACAGTTCAAGGAATTACTCAGGGGTCTAACACCTCAAGAAGAAGAGGAAATAGGAAGAGTTGATGAGAAATGGGAATGGCTAAAAAAGCATGTATGAGGATTACAGAACAGATATGTAGTTGAGCCAGGTATGGACATAAGGTATATAAGGAAAGTTGGTGGTGCAATGTAGAAGTCTAGGAAGTCATCAAAAGAAAGAAGGAAAAGAAGTGCAGGAAAAAGTGGCAGATAGAAAGATGGATCAGGCCAGGAAAGAATACTGATTGACTAACAAAGAGGCTGAGGCAATAGCAAAGAACAAGGTAGCAGTGGCACTTTACCAGCTTCTGGAAAGTGACTCAGTAGATGGCACAAAGAAACTATATCAAGATGCAATGTAAAGACAGAAAGACAAAGAAGATAGTCAGACACCCTTCATAAGGGATGCCAGCAAAAACCTGCTCACCAGTCCACAGGACATTAAAGGCGGATGGAAGATGTACTTCCTGCAACATCTGAATGAAGAAACTGCCTCAGAATCTGTATTGCCCTAGACAAAGAGAAGAGAAGAGAAGGAGCCCACTATAGAAGATGTAAGAACTGCACTAAGGAAGATGAAGTCAGGGAAAGCAGTAGGCTCAGATGAGGTCACAGCAAACATGATAAAGATGAAGGGTGAGATTGGGGAGAACTGGCTCCTAAGGGTACTCATAGCAGTATGGAGAGAAAGGTATATCCCAGATAACTGGAGAATAAGCATACTAGTGCCAGTTTTCAAGAACAAAGGGGGTGTTCACAACTGTGGACATTACAGAGGTATTAAGCTCCTCTCAAATTGCATGAAAGTTCTAGAGATAGTGATTGAAAAATTAATATGCAGAGTAGTAGACAGTAAGATGGAAGATGAGCAGTTTGGATTCAGATCAGGATGCAGGATAACTGACCCAGTGCTTGCTGGAAAGCTAGAAATGAGGAAAGAGTCCAGCTGGGCATTCCTAAACTTGGAGAATGCATATGACCAGGTCCCTTAAACACTGGTGGAATTAATGCAAGCTATGAACAAGGATGTTCACAGGTGAAACAAAGAGTTGTCTGAAGAAGTGTTTGGATACCATAACACGAAAGCGCTTACAAGTTTCCAGTAAAAGCTATTTTGGATTCCACTTCGGCTTCCTGTGGTTTGTTGAACTCTTTTGTTTGTTTTTTTGTTCTTTTCTAACTCTTAGGAGTTTATTTTGGTGTATATGAACAAGGATGTGATGGCTCAAGTGTGAACAGTGTTCAGTCTCACAGAGGGAGTTCCCAGTAGAAGTGGGTGTGCATCAGGGTTTATCTCTTAGCTCAATGCGGTTCATAGTGGTGATGGACTATATTAGCAAACAGGTTGAAGGGGCAGATCAACAAAGTTGCTGTATGCAGGTGATGCGGCATTACAGGCAGACTCTGAGCAAGAACGTCAGCAAAGGATTGGGGAATGGAATGTATAACCAAATGCATATGGGATGAAACTGAGTACAGATAAGACAGTTGTAATGGCAGCAAATGGAGGACATCAGTAGAAGTTGAAAAGTGAGACAGAGCAGAAAATAGTGCAACAAGGGTGGATGAGGAGAAGTGAAGTCTGAATGAGGAGGTCAAAGCTAGAAGCAAAGGAGCTGCAGAAAACTGGCACAAAGTGTCAGATGTAGTACATGACAGAAGAATACCAAACAAGCTGAAAAGTAAAGTGTACAAAAAAGTGATCCAACCCATACCACCATATGGTACAGAAAACTGTGCACTAAACGCAGAACAGTTTAGGAAGCTAGAGGTGAGGGAAATGAAGTGGCTGAAACTGATGGTAGGATGCACACTGTGGGACAGATGAAGAAATGAGGGCATAAGAGCAGAAGCTAAAGAAGTTCAAATTGTAGAAAAGGTCAAAGAGAAGAGATGAAATCAGTTCAGACACACATGAGAAAAGCAGAAGACAATGTGGTGAAGAAGATCAGGGACAGACAAGAAAAAGGCAAGAGGAAACAAGGGCACCTAACAAAGAGGTGGATGGATTGTGTGAGAGAAGATCTGTGATAGTCAGGCATGAGTGTTGAAAAAGGCAGGAGTGTGGCATTGAATTGTGATAGACGGTGACAGTTAACACGATACCCCGACCCCCATGTAGAAAGTGGAGAAAAGGAGGTTGATGATGATGATCTTGTCTGGAATAGAGTAACTTTAAAACAACTAAGGAAATCACCACAGTAATAAGAATGCTAAAGAAGATTTAGATGCTGAATCCAATGGAATCCCATTCTTGGTAATCAAGATTGTTGCTGGGACACTAGCTGAACCCCCGGCAGAGGTCATCATCTTCAATGTTTACATTGTTTCTGGATAAGGCTGAGATAGTTAATGAATTTTGGCATAGATTTATGGTAATTAGAACGCATCAGAGTAAACTCTTCTAGCTCTGTGAATGGGTTACAAGAGAAGAGGAAACTGTAACTTAGTGCATGAACTATAGCTTTGGCTTGGTCATCCATCACAGGCTTCTTGTAACACTTAACTGGTTAGGAGTTGGTATCAAACTGTGTACATTGGGGATAGTGGTTAGAAGGCATAATGCAGAGGACATCACTAAGTGGGGAGCTATTGAGAGGGTGTGTGCTATGCGGGTTGAACTTAGGAAGCCCTAATTAAGCAGTTCTTTACTGAACTCACACAAGTTGTGGAAAATAGAATTATTTATCTATTTGTTTATTTATTTGACTGTTGTTTACAAGGATAGTCTGACTGGGTCACATGATCCATTTTCAGCAGGGGCCTGGGGAGAAAAGCTCCACATTTCTACATAAAAGTACATTGTTGTATACATAACATAGATAGTTTATACTTTCACACATAGTAATAGTGCACGTCATCTTCGCAGATGACAAGAGGTTTGGAGAAAGGTATAAACTGGTAAGCAACCCGTAGATGTTAGTGACATGACCTAAGAGGGTACAGCAGCATGGGGCAATAGAATTCTAAGGGGTACTTCCAGGGGTGTAGGATGCAGAGGTAGTAAGGTGATGATACCCCTTTTCACATCATTTTGAGGCTACATTGGGAAAATATGTTCAATTCTGAAGGTCATACAGGAAAAATGTTGTACTACTAGGGACAGTAGTAAGAATGAATGCCAGGAAGGTAAGGTAATGGAAGAATTGTCATCTATAAAGAGATTAGGGAACTAGATTTATTATCTGATCACAGGTGAAACAAAGAGGGTCTGATATGGAAACACAGGGTAGTGTAATGGGATACACTTGACAGGAAGAATAAGCTGTAGAGGAAGAGACATGACCAGCAGATTAAGTGATTCCAGTTCACTCTGGACATTAGGAAGCATGTTTTCCATGAGATGGTGGAAGTAGTTGGAATGATCTGATAGAATGAGTTGTAGATGTTAAGATGGTTGAGACAACTGAAGTGAGATGACAGTAAGTGAAAACCAGCCACCTTGGGTACCTGAAAACAAAGGCAGGCACAAAACTTTTGCTGTCTCTTTCTGCCAGCTTTCTGTAATATAATATACTGAAAAGAATGGAAAACAAATCCTTATTTTATACATTAGTGCTTTCATATAATTCATGGTAGGGCAGGGCCTCGTTATACATTGCAGCTTTCATTGATAGCACTTTGTATCTGTTCTTCTGGATGAACTAAAAATCAATGCTGTGAACTCTCAGTGTTATTACTGTTGCTAAACTGATTAAAAACTTCCTGCTTCATCCACTGTTGACAATTCAATGACCTGTCAGTGGGACATGTTTCATGTCCTATATTAACAGGCAATGTGTGCTATGTGGTTATACTGCACGAAGGAAAATACTTGTCAAAATCTACCATCCAGTAATTGTTTCTCTGCTAATCGGTGTCACATGTGGTGCCAAATGATCATATTTGCTTCTGTACAAATGGTATAACCTACCGTCCCTTTCCTTCTGTACAAATGTCATATACCATAAAGTTCCTTTTGTTCATTACAAATGGTTTAGCTGCAGTTCCTGTCTTGAGTAAAGAAGTCATAAAATAACAAAGCAAGTGACTATATTCTGTGCAAGATTTCTAACAGTATGCTTAACAGCTATGAAATTTGACTTAATGTGGAGCAGAAACAGAATCAGGTGAAATGCTAATTTTTGAAACATACCACATATACAGTTTTGCTTTTGTGTGTTTAATATTTTGTTAGTCATTATTACATAAATGACATCAGACTTTAAAACTACATATACTTTACTATGATACAAGACAAATGATTATGCTAGACATGAAAGAGCGTGTTTTTACATATACATGTTATATTAAAGAGGAGAATAACCCGACCCAACGGTCACTAGGAAGAAAAACAAAACAAAAAAAATTCTTTGTTCATATTATGGAGGTTGTGCATAAAGCACTAATAGGATTAATACTTGTACAGATATAAAGAATCATAGTTTGATTAATTAAATTAAACATTACCTGCTCTTGTTTTGTGGAAGCATTTGAGGTAAACTTTACCTGTTCTTGCTTTGCAGCAAAATTTGAGGTATTTAAACTGTAATATAAAGCAAGAAATTAATTAGCAACTTTAATACGCTTTATTTCAAAAAGTGGCTAATTTAAAAAAGAATATTGCATTTCAAGTAAGAGTTTTCATTAATTATCTCTGCATCAGTGACAGGAAAGTGCAATAAAGGTGTTTACAGAGGCAATGAGTGAATCAAACAATGAAATAGGACAATTGAAAGGATTTCAAACTGCTATTAGTTTTCCAAATGTTCTGAAGGACAGACAAGCATTCAGGTGAAGGAGTGTAAATATGTGAACCATTTCCAATCCTTCTTCTCATGGTAGGAATTTTAGGTGATGCCAGCAAATACACTCCATCATGAAATGGCATAAATAAATTGTGTGTACAAAGATGTCATGATCCTTGCACGTCTTCCAAATGTTTCTGAATTACTTCCTAAAGTGTTCTTTGATTTTCCAATACAAGTTAGATTTAACATATATCTGCTAATGTCTGCCATAGATTCACCACTCCTTATGCTTGAAAATGCATTCACATGGTGTAACCTTTACGTCTTCACATGCTGGAGCTACTGATTCATGTTTCTAGATTTATATACATTTTCTATGTTGCTAAATCTAAAAGTCATGTTGATCAAGAAGGATAGAATTTTTTTATCAAACCAGCTTTATTTAATTTGTCATTAAATACTGACACAGAATAAAATAGTAAAAGAAACAATAAAAAGGAACAAAAACAAACATATTCATTGGAAAAGTAGGCCATGTGAACATATATTTTACATGGTATTTTCCAAACAATTTCCTATCAGTAATGGCATTCATATTATGCCAATCAGAATTTATATGTTTTAATATTAGAGCTAACACCCTGCACCTTTCCCTGTCAGTCTACCCTAACATTCCCATCATTTGACATTTAAAATGTCCTTGTTTTTCTAGATACTGCAACCACAGTAATATTTTCTGAATGCAGAATAGTCCATCGCTGACCATAATCCTGCTTCCTTTCAAATCTTATACCTCTTTCATCAGTGCTCTAATCCCTTCAGTAGGAATTGATGTAGCTGCTTCCATTTTCATGTTATTGTGTTTTTCACTAAGATCAGGCATAGATGTAGAAGCCCTTATTTACATCTGACTAGCCTCTTCACTATTTCTCAACATGCCTAATCCTGATTAGTATAATTAAACCTCTTGTCTAACCTCCTTGTCCCAAATAGAACAACAGATCACTCAGACACTGATCCCATTTGGGATTACCCAAAAGATATGCACCCATGAAACTTGTGCTTCCATATCCTGGCATCTTCAGCAGTAACTAGGAAATATGTGAAAAAAATCTCCCCTTTTGTTCAAGGAACCATAAGCATACAGGGCTGTTTTGAGTTTATTTTATCTGCCAATTGATGTATCTGAAGTTGCACTATTTCTGACTTGGAAACAATAAATGTTTCATCATCATTATACAGACTCTAGAAAAACCCATGCACTGTCTCTAAAATCTCCATTGTGAAAACTTCCATTTTCACCTACATTCATCTCAAAATTTTACAACCAACCCCTCCTCCTCCCTTAAATGTACCTCAGTCTCAGAGATAGTATCTTTGAGAAGCTGTTGAATTTTTGAACCATCTGAATTACATTTTGTTTTTCTGAACTTTTTTTTATCTAATTTATTTTGAATCTCTGTTCTAGCATCTTTGACTAAATGCTCACAGTCATTTATCCCAGCATTTATTCTTCCCATAATTCCTCAAACTGGTTTATCCATTACTTTGTCCACTCTTTTTCTTTTACCATGCCATCTTGGTGGTATGCTAACCCATTTCTCTTATACTTCCTCTGTATAGATCCTAATTTTCTAACCTTCTCATGGTAGTACTCCCTATAACCAATACCAATGTGTCCATTGATGAGCCATGGCCTTTATCCATAATTCCTACAATTTTTTTCACCAGAAGTAGTAAATCAGAATATTCATAACAAGTCTACAACTTATATAACTAGTACAAGTATATGAAATGCATGACTGGATATGAAAATGGCAAACCATTCATGTCTGGATATGAAAATGGCCATGTAAACAATTCATGACTGGATTTGAGAAATGGCCATGTAAACAGTTCATGACTGGATATGAGAAATGGCCATGTAAACAATTCATGACTGGATACAAAAAACAGCCATATTAACAATTCATGACTGGATATGAGAAATGGCCATGTAAACAATTCACATACTGTATGCCGCTTCATCTATGCCCTGTAGTGGTGAATAGTAACTACACTTACATCTTCTACTAATGACACGTCTTCTGATTCAATCTTTTTTAAGTGATTCAAATATATTTAGCTGCCTTGGTTATTTCATTCTTTCAACTCCCCTTATACACTACATTAGCATTACAGATCACATTCCACCCAACAAAACTGAGCAGACGGTCTTAATAAAAGACAGATATGTTGCACAGGCTCTCATTAAATTCATCTATACTTGTCTGTGGTGGAAGATAAAGGCTTGTTACAGTTAGCAGTTGGCCACACTGCATTATAGCCATTATTTATGTCCGCATACCACCTGTCTTATGCTCAGCTATAGTAACTGGACTGGTTATCAAAATATCTACCCCTCTTCTCCCTGTTCTAATATAATCTGAGTTAAACAACATGCTTGAAACCTAATTTAAACAACGTTTAATGCTTTTTGGAGGACAGCTGCGTTCCTTGAAAGCACAAAATATGGGCCAAAGACTTTCTTGTGTAAGCCAATACTTGGGATTGCTTTATTGGACTTGCAAGTTAATTAACTTTGCGGAACAATATTTTCATGTTAGAAACATTTCTGTTAATGTTTTATTCTTGTTATCCTCAAATTTCTTAATGTAGGTGATGGATATGTTTTATCCCTTCCTTGTGGAAAAACAATACCCAAACAATGCTTCCTTACTATTGTTATATGATAGTTGATAATCAAAGCATAATGATTTACAAATATATTGCAATTTCAAGGCTGTGGCTACATTTCCCATAATAAATCACCCCATTAGGCAGGCATGTACCACTTATAAAGTGGCTGCCAAGATGATCTAGACAATTCACTGTCCATCTAAGTTCAAAATTCTCACATGTACCGCCTTCAGTATGGACTTTTAATTATTCTGCCAATCTCTTTATGATACCCTCCATTCAACTGTATTCAGATTATTGATGAATAACCTATTGAATTAAACAACATAGTCTGTCTACAACATCTTTTCTCCTGCTTTAACAAAATTAATATTTTGTATAAAATATAGACATCAAGTAGGTCTCATGTACAGCTTATTGTTTTGATCAAATTCTGTATAAACAGTCCTTTATCTTGCAAAATTCAATATGATTTCCAAGTCATAATGCAAAATCTCTATATCTCTCTCTCTCACTGTCTCATTCACCTTATTATGAATGCTGAGCATCTCTGACATCTTTGATATCTCGCAGATTATTCCAAAGTAAGTCCAAGCCATTTGGTCTCATTAATTGCATCCTTATTAACACTGATTTTTATTAGCTCATTACTCATTCAGGAAACAATGTAACACTGATGCAATCTAAACATTTAATCCACAAAACATTCGTCACCATTTCTGTAAACACTTTCCAAAAGATACCAATGAATTTAATGTTTTGTATGTCATCTACTTCAATCATTCTTGGAATCCACTGCAATCCTGCTCACAAAAAGCCCTCTTACAATCTTGTATCAACATTTTGCAAGGTTTCCATAAGGCTGACAAAATTCTTTTCTTGAACATATAAATTGTAATCCTCACAATTTTTTAAGCTATAATGAGATTAGATCTCATAGTTGCCATAGAGATTCTCTTTTTTTTTATTAGTACATATTTTTCATATTTGGTTTACAATCAAATTAAACGACAGGCACCTCCTCGAACATGGTAGGAGCAACAGTCAGAATGTTGACGTACAGGGTGTTCGGCAGTTCATAAGGACGTACACAAGAAAGGGACACTAAGCATTTACAAATACAGCAACTGTTGAATCAAAAAACAGTTGTCAATGTTATTTGTTGATGTTCTGACCTCATTAATATTTACGAGGTCAATTAAATGTGTCATGGATCTCATAGTTCGCTATTTTCAAAGTCAGGAGTTTGATATTAATCTGTCATATTTATTAGTGCATTTGGCCAATAACTGCTTCATGAAACATTAACAGACTTTTCCTTCTTCATGCCATGGAAGCCCTGAAAATCACAAATTTCTAAGTTGGAGTCAATGCTCAGGTTCAGTTAATGTCACTTACATCTTTTCATTTTTCTCTGGATTAATCAGCACTTCAGCCCTTGTATGATTCCCTGTAAATAGATAGTCTGAGCTTTCTCTGAATCTGACCTTGCTATTCACAAAGAGCATTGGTTTCCTTATTTTGGATTCAAATTTAGTAATTGTTGCAACAATGTTTGTGAAAGTTGAGTTACAGGTGATCCCATCTTTATCTGTTGCGCCTCCATCTTAGCCAATCTGTCTTTGCAGATGAGATAACTCCACATATCCGAGTTGCAGTATATTTGCATCCAATATTCTTCTTTTTATTTCTTAATTCTGGAGTTGGAATAAATAGATTGTAACCACAAAAGAGTCTGCCTGAGCTTTACTGCAAATAGTGTATTTCCTAGTTTTACTGAACATTAGTACATAGGAAAATGGTTTAGCTATTTTTTTTCCCATCATAGAAGCAGGGCACAAAAGGAAGATGCCTTAAAGAAGGCTCATCTCTAACAGAACACAAGAGTAGGCCTTCTATTATACCTAATAAATTTAATTTTACTCTACTCTGAAACTTCATAAGAGTATCCATAAACTACCTTTATGACCCACTGTCAGGGTGGTACCTAACTGAGCCATCTTCTAACTTTGCACACTATATATTAAGCCATTATGAAGGGTTTTATTACTGATTCTGATAACCTTCCATTAAACCTAAGTTTTGAGACTGAGTAGGATGATTTTTCTTGACTGTTGACATTAATGCTTTCTGTAACACTACTGATCACCAGAGATTATGAAAGGAATGCAATAGATGCTTAATAAGTGTTTTCTTTATAACCAAATTCCTTTAGTAAAATATTTCTATTATTAGAATACTTTGCTTTAAAGAACAATATTGTTGTATTTGGTGGCAAATTTTATTTTCAATTGAAGCACACAACCACAGGCACTTCTACGCCCAAAATTTGTTTCCTTAATCATATGATTTTATGACAATTCAGTTTTTATGGATGACATAGTTTTAATAACAAGAGAGAATGTGTTTTAGAAGTGAACATTTAGTCACAATACTGGTGAAGAGTTATTATGTACCCATAAAAGTGAGTTTAAGGACAAGCAACATAAAATTAACTTTCTTGATTCGCATTGATATAGCAAATGTCATAGAAATAATTTGGCTAGCAAAATTTAGAAACTAGCAGATTATAAAAGCAACACACTTTACTTTTATTAAGTAACATACCAAAAGAGAAATTCATTCATACTGTTAAGAAATTATTGAAACAAAGGTTATAAATGAGGCATTTATTCACAAAAATACAAGTTAGAAGAATATGATTACTGTGTACCTTTAGTAGAATAAGAATCACCATAATACATATAGCAGAGCATTCAGCCCACATCTTATTAACTACAAACCTCATCAGAACAGAGCAGAAATATCTGAAGCAATGTCAGAGGGATATTCAGGTTTGCCACATGTTACAATCCATTGAAGTTACAGGGTGGAGGAATAGTTAATGGGAACTGGAATTGTTAAGTACCCTTCTAAATGTTGTTAATGTGATGACTCACACTAGGTAGCACTGAATCAAGATGTTATTTAACTGTTATTGGACTGTAATCATGAGCTCAATGCACTATATCCTAATAATTAATCAGGGTAACTAATAATATTAAGTAATAAAAACAACAAAATTAGTGATCATGGATAAAAACTTTGAAATGCATGGAGCACGCTGATTGTGCTCTGATACTGAGAAAAAGCCAAATCAGTTAGGTGCTTCTATTGCATGACACCTGATCTTAGCAACTGTTATGTACCCCTGTTTCAGTTGTTAAGATCAGGTATCATGCTAGGCAGTTAGCCTGCCAGTACCTGTCAGCAAATGAAAATGACAGGCTTAAAACATATTTATTTCTACCTTGCTGTTGTGCTAGTAATCTGTCCCTGACTTTTCTTAATATAAGAAGCAGTTTAGTCTGTGAAAGTGGTTGTGGTGTTGACATTAAACGTTTTCTATTGAAACTGACATTTTTGGAGTCCCTCTGTCTTGCTGGATTGATATAAGACCAATGTTAAGCTGTCTTTCTGATACTGCTCTCTACGGCATGTTACTCTGTCTTTCTGATAGTGCCTGCTATGTGCTCTATGGCTTTGAAAGCTGGCAAAACTCTTGGTGATGTTTTGTCTTCTTCTGTCACTAGTAGTACATGAAGCAGATAAAGCACTATGTATTACAAAGAATTAGTTCCGGTCTCTGATCATAAGTTTATATATTCATAGGTTCATAGGAGGTTACTAGGCTAATGGCCCTAAGGCCTTTACAGGCCCAGCTGTCTAAACCCGAATAACCTTACTGACCATAGTTAGACAACCATTATTAGCTCAGCAATTCTGTGATCAGCACTGACTGCCCCTGTCCATGAGGGATATAGGTGAATTTACAGTCACCTATCCAATTGTCAAGGTTGCACTTGAATAGGATTATTGAGGAGCTCTGTTTCACATGGAGTGGGAGTTTATTCCAGAGGCATGGCAATCACTTGGAGATATAGCTATCTCTCCAGCATGTTCTATTAATGTCACAGGCTAGGTTGAGATCCCTGAAGTGAGTTATTCTTGTCCCATTTGATTTGCAGATGTGCAGAATTTCCATTAGGGCAGGGTCTGAGAGTGTTATCTAGGCCAGGCACAGGTCGCCTCTCAGCAGGCTGTATGATACAGAGTACAGTGACAGAGCTTTCAGTCTTTCCATGTATGTCATGTTTTAGAGGCCCTGGATTCTCTTGGTAAGAAACCTCTGTGGTCTTTCCAGTTGTTTCAGGTGTCTGGTTTGGTACATACAGAAGGCATCATTGTACTCAATAAGTGGTCTGATAAGGGTCGAGTACAGCAGGGCTATAACTTCCCTAGTCTTGGATGCGATGTCCTTATTTATGAGATGCACAATGTAGAATGGCTTTCTTACCACTATGTACACATGGTGATTGAAATTTAGATTGCTATCAGCCTCTTTTCCCATATCTCACACCGCTGAGTTTGAGCTTAGAGTAGTGCTATCTGTATCATAATTAGCAGACGGAACAGGGTTTACTTCTCAGACTATCAAGGGTGGCTATTCTGTGGAAGGCTAAGGGTGCATCAAACTGCATCAACACCTCAGAATGCGCAGCTGAGTTGCTGACTCAGTAGCAATGGGCAATTGTATTGTGCACAGAGGGGCAGTGGAGCTAAGGAGGGTTCTCTATCAGATATCAAGGGAGAATTATTGTTTCTAAGCATGTGCATCTATACACAGTAGTGCTAAACCTCATTGTGCAGGGTTGCAGCTATGTGCAAATGCTATGCTTAAATACAAGCAATGTTAAATAGTTTTACCATAAACTAACCAATGGGAAATCCCCAAACTGAGCCTTATTCCAACAATCCCCAACTCAGATGGGTCCTGGGCTACACACTTTAGCCCCAAGGGTGCAAGAGGGCCTTCTTAATATAGGATGGTTGATTTTACTGCTCAATTAACACCAAACAGCCTAGATTCACGAAATTTGAATCAAGCCTATGCTATGAAATACAGAAGTACCAGACTTTCAAAAGTGCAGAAAAAACAGTCACAGCAGTAACAACAGCAAAAATGAAACAGCGATTAAGCAAAATACAGTTCAAAAAAGTACAATGCCAGCATAAAATATACTTATTTTTTGTTGATCACAGTGGATGCCTTGGATTTATTTCAGTTTCACTCCTGGTTTCTCGCTAAGTTACCAAACTCGGAACAGGTCCTCCAAACTGAGCGCAAGATGACACAAAAGTGGTGCTTAAATACAAACAGTTTTAACACAAACTAACCAATGAGAAAGCCCAAAACTGAGCCTTAGTCCAACAATCTTCAACTCAGATGGGTCCTTATCTACACACTTCTGCCAGAAGGGTGCAGGAGGGTCTTCTTAATGTAGGATGGCTAGTTTTAGTGTTTATTTAATGTCAAACAGCCTAGATTTAGCAAGTCTGAATCTAGCCTATGCTATAAAATACAAAAGTAGTACATTTTCAAAGTGTAGAAAAAAATGCTCACAGCAGAAAAAACGGCAAGTAAAGAAAACACAATTCAAAAAAGTGCAATGCAAGCTTAAAATATACTTATTTTTTGTTCATCACAGTGGAACCCTTTATTATGTGTTGTCAGCATGGATGCAAAGATTCACCTCTCTAGCTTAGCTCTTGAAATAAAGTTCTTGGCATCAATGTCTCAAACACATAATAAGCTGGTTATAATCAGGGACCCGATGATAATATTCTATATATCACTGTACACCTGTTTATTTACATAAGTATCTATCTCAAATAGATTCTTACTGTCACAACCCTGGTTATTTTTTAAATAAGTTTAAAAGAATATTCCTGAAGCATGGAATGTATTGGATATTTATGGATGTCAGCAGTTTGTATACTAACATTAAACAGTCATCGAGTGGAAGCGGTTTTCTGTATGCACCATTCCCTGATTATATTATAGAGCTGGTGATGTTTTGTCTCCAGAATACTTTTTTCCTGTTTGATAAAAGTTTATATAAGGCAAATAAAAGGTACAACAATGGGTGCTCTGTTTGCCCAACACATGCTAATTTGGAAATGAGGCTGAAGTGGAGTATATTTATAAAAATGAGTTTTATACATCCCATGTTGTTAGATATTTTAGATTTATTGAAGACCTAACTAGTGGTTTTTCTTTAGGTTTGTCTAATGATAGAGTTGTTTTTAAAATGTATGGTCAATGTATATATGAATGAAATTCGTCTTTGATGGGCGACCAAGAGGAGGAAGTGCATAAGTACCAGACTGCACAACAAATCTATGGCTATTAGGGAATATCTACAGTCTAGCAGTTTTCACTCTCCATATTTACTGAAATCTCTCCCTTACGGTGAGCTGTCAGGGATGCCCAGAATATGCTGCATCGTGTACATTTTATGAAAGAAGCTGCTAATACATTAAGAATGTTTAATGAAATTATAATAATATTGGGCGGCCACGGTGGTGCAGTGGTTAGCATTGCCACATCACAGCAAGAGGTTCTCCGGTTCAATCCTTGGCTGGGGTGCCTTCTGTGCGGAGTCTGCATGTCCTCCCTGTGGTCACGTGGGTTTCCTCCGGGTGCTCCGGTTTCCTCCCACATCCCAAAGACATGCTGCAGGTGGATTGGACACTCTACATTGGCCCTAGGTGTGCATGTGTGTGTGCCTTCTGTGGAAGGTTGGGCACCGGGCTGGCAACTCGACACTGTAAAACTCCACTGCCGATCAATGTGCGGACACGGTGATCCGCTGTGGCGACCCCTCACCGGGAAAAAGCCAAAAGAAGAAGAAGAATGAAATTATAATAATATTGCACAAGCTTATTTTAATAAAAACAATTATTTATTGTTAGTTTTTTTTTAACACCAAGATTTATCATCAAATAAAAGGTGTGACTATGGGGTCCAAGATGGCACCAGCTTTTGCCAACCTGGTGCTCAGTGCATGGGATTTAGAGACATTAATCCATCTGCCAGGGTTTGATAAAGTTCATATCTACCGCCTTTACATTCATGATGTTTTTTTCCTGTGAGAGGGACCTGAAACTGAACTAGATTTGTTCATTAATACACTCTCCAACAGTATTCCATACTTAGATTTTGTCACGTCAGGTAGTGGCTAAGTAATCAATTTTCTTGACACCAAGATTTCTATAGACAACGACACAGGGTTTCTTAGTTCTAATGTGTACAGAAAAGATACATACAGAAACAACATTTTTTAGACTTTTTCAGCCAATATCCTTTCTTTATGAAAAATAATGTGATGTGTAGTCAGTTTATTAGACTGTCACGACTTATCACAGATGACTATACTTTTTTTTAGAAAGCAAGTTCTTAACACACCTGTTTGTGAAGAGACATTACCCTGAACAACTAGTGCAGGAAGTTTTCACAGAAGTGGCAGCTCACAGGCACATTAAACATAGACCAATACTCAAATATGGTTTAATGCCCAAAGACACACTAGATCAAACTGAAAACTGACAGGAAGTGCAGTGTTCCTCTTCCTATCAGCAGGGATGCACAAGGCATTTGAATCATTCTGCAGAGAAATTGGAACATCATTAGAGCTAGTAAAGATGGTACTTTTCCATTATTGGGGCAACAGTTGTAATGAGCGCTTAGAATCTTAGCACGCAGTCACACTTCTCAACCACTACATTATGTAAAGGGAACCAAACACAAGATAATGTGCAACAAAATCCCAGGTAATGAGGAATGTGGGAACAGATACCACTGGGTCTGAGAACAGATACCACTGGGTCTGAGAACAGATACCATTGGGTCTGAGAACAGATACCATTGAGTCTGAGAAGAGATACCATTGAGTCTGAGAACAGTTACCATTGGGTCTGAGAACAGATACCATTGAGTCTGAGAACAGATACCATTGAGTCTGAGAACAGTTACCATTGGGTCTGAGAACAGATACCACTGGGTCTGAGAACAGATACCATTGGGTCTGAGAACAGATACCACTGGGTCTGAGAACAGATACCATTGGGTCTGAGAACAGATACCATTGAGTCTGAGAACAGATACCATTGAGTCTGAGAACAGTTACCATTGGGTCTGAGAACAGATACCATTGAGTCTGAGAAAAGATACCATTGAGTCTGAGAACAGTTACCATTGGGTCTGAGAACAGATACCATTGAGTCTGAGAACAGATACCACTGGGTTTGAGAACAGTTACCATTGGGTCTGAGAACAGATACCATTGAGTCTGAGAACAGATACCACTGGGTCTGAGAACAGTTACCATTGGGTCTGAGAACAGATACCACTGGGTCTGAGAGCAGATACCATTGGGTCTGAGAACAGATACCATTGGGTCTGAGAACAGATACCATTGAGTCTGAGAACAGATACCACAGGGTCTGAGAACAGATACCATTGGGTCTGAGAACAGATACCATTGAGTCTGAGAACAGATACCACTGGGTCTGAGAACAGATACCACTGGGTCTGAGAACAGATACCACTGGGTCTGAGAACAGATACCATTGGGTCTGAGAACAGATACCACTGGGTCTGAGAACAGATACCATTGGGTCTGAGAACAGATACCACTGGGTCTGAGAACAGATACCACTGGGTCTGAGAACAGATACCATTGGGTCTGAGAACAGATACCACTGGGTCTGAGAACAGATACCATTGGGTCTGAGAACAGTTACCACTGGGTCTGAGAACAGATACCACTGGGTCTGAGAACAGATACAATTGGGTCTGAGAACAGATACCATTGGATCTGAGAACAGATACCATTGGATCTGAGAACAGATACCACTGGGTCTGAGAACAGATACCACTGGGTCTGAGAACAGATACCACTGGGTCTGAGAACAGATACCATTGGGTCTGAGAACAGATACCACTGGGTCTGAGAACAGATACCATTGGGTCTGAGAACAGATACCACTGGGTCTGAGAACATATACCATTGGGTCTGAGAACAGATACCATTGGGTCTGAGAACAGATACCACTGGGTCTGAGAACAGATACCATTGGGTCTGAGAACAGATACCACTGGGTCTGAGAACAGATACCACTGGGTCTGAGAACAGATACCATTGGGTCTGAGAACAGATACCACTGGGTCTGAGAACAGATACCACTGGGTCTGAGAACAGATACCATTGGGTCTGAGAACAGATACCACTGGGTCTGAGAACAGGTACCATTGGGTCTGAGAACAGATACCACTGGGTTTGAGAACAGATACCACTGGGTCCAAGAACTCTTGGAGTCATTATCGTTATTCACCTAATAACCAGATGAAATAAGAACTGATGTGAATTAATGTGCATATTTAGCATTATTTAGTTGCTTAATCTACTATCTAAAACAACATAACATACAAAAGAAACAGTCAGTGCCATCATGTTTATAGTTGTGCCCCTAATCCAATTACCTCCTCCATGGGGGATACTTCTGGTGTGTGTGGGTGTGTCACACTGACACCACCTGTTTTTACAGCTGTTGAACTGGACATGGCTGACAAGGGTTAATGACAGCAGGCATCATCTCAGGATCTATCTGTTCTTTTATTCTTAGGATGGCTCCAGTAGGTAGTACAGAAGCTGTTGCTTCAAGCCTGAGGCATCATGCATCCATCTTACGGCTGTTGCCCCCGCTGCAGCCAGCAGACATGTGCCGAGGTGCTGCAGACATCGTGGAGAGGGCAAGAACAGCAGCCAGGACTTGGACGGGGTTAGGAGGTGGTCCGGTTTTATCTTCATGTTGCTGGCTTCACACAGAAAGAAGTAAGGGTGACTTGGTCAGGGAAAAGAATCCTAACCAGTAACATAACCCACTTACCCAAACCGGGACATCACACAGCACTGAGTTAATCCATGGAAGACATTTTCAAAGTTATATTTTTTTTGCGTCATAGTAGCTGTTAACAAATTTCTGATTTCATGTTACTGTAGTATTGCGAAGGCTGGGAGCCCTTAACCCAAACCATAAGAATGGACACAGGCAGTGGGTACATAAATGCCCATGATCTGAGACAATAATTATTAAGTATGAGGGTCCATCTTAAGCATGTGTTTAAAGTTAACAATTGTCCTCGCATTCACATTTCTTAATTAGAATGCTTGTAATAACTACCATACTCCATTTTTTTTTATATTTATGTTAAAGTAAAACTGTTATTTTGTCAGTACGATTTGTAAGGCAACCACAGCTATGCGATCATTGCGTGCGCCGGCCAGTGTATTACAATTGTTGCCCAGATAATGGAAAAGTATCGTAAAGATTTATGCCAAGTTTTAGGGAATAATCCTACCTTTTCCTTCAAAAAAAAAACACCACTCTGAAAATGTCTTTTGAAAAAGATAACCCACATTTTTCTGTATTACAAGTACAGAACAGTGACACTAACGGCATGTTTACTTGCAACAAATGGGTAGTATGTCAATACGTTTATACTGGCTCTGAGTTCAGGTTTCAACACTGTAACATTGCAGTCTGTTTTAAAAAATATTTTGATTGCCATTCTAAGTATAGCAATGTATAATTCTTGCAAAACATTTTATGTTGGTAAGACGATCAGAAGGCTTTCTGATAGAGTAAAAGAACATTTGGCAGTTATCAGAAATAAAGATGAAAAAAAAGCTCTAGGAAGACACAGTTTATGCTGCCCTAAATTTATTGGTTTCAAATTTCTCATATTGGAACAAGTTAGCCAATTTTTTGGACATTGTGAAACTTTGCTAGAACTGAAAGAATTGTGATGGCAGTTATTACTTAATGTTGGGACCCCACCAGGACTCAATAAAAACCTGAATGTTAAATGTGCATTGAGATGGGGAGTCTGACCACTCCCATTTTATACTTTATTAATGTATATATGGCCGTACAAAATGTGTAGATTCTGATTGGTTAATTTTTTTCATCACTGTGTTCTCAGAAGTTATATGTTATTGTCATGGTTACATCTCTCTCTCTCTACCCTTTGCACCTTACTTAAACCTGACATTTTTTAACATTTTTCAGTTCTGAAGAAGTTCTAGATATCGTTAGAGAATGAAAGCGCTTCGCATCAGTTTTGCCTTCGAGTATCTTCCTTTTAGTTTATAAGAAAGAAGTTTGTTGTTTTATTAGTGCAGTTCTTTGTTTACATTAGTTATCACAGTTTTGTTTTATTCTTATTTTAATAATGTTGATACCTCAAAAAGATACTAACAATTAGAAACTAGGATTTGCAACATAGAGATATAGAAGAAAGCAGTGAAAAATGCAAAAAAAAATATCAGATTTATTTTTTTGACACAGTAGACAACATTAACCAAAGAAGTAGTTAGAATATTTAGAAATTGTTGAAAGATATATATATATATATATTTTAAAACAGAAGTTAAAAAATGTGTACATTGGCTATATATGGGTAGACACTTGAACGATTTCCAGGAACATAGTTCCCACTACCTGTTGAAAAGATGGAAAGATTTGTTACTCTGCCTAAGAGTTCTGTCTTTTGAGGTGTTTGTATTAATTGCTCACATGTGAAAGAAACAAAAAGCAAGATGGCGACTGGAATGAGAGAGATTTCTAATATACTACTTCTGCTGGACTGGGAGAGGGCTATCAGAAATCCAAGAGCTAGTAACATGTGATAAGTCCTGAGGACTTTTTGATCTGTGTGATCTTAAATCCTTCATGTTTGGGTATAGTTTTCTCAGCTTAGGTACAGCTTAGAGCTAGTAAAACTCCTGCTGTTTAACCACTCCATACCACTGCTAACATGCAGTAAAAAAAAGACCTCTCAATAGTGTTTCAGAATTAAATTCAATCCAGTTTTATTGAAGAATCACACAAGTTTTGTTTTTGTCAGAAGATGGATGAATGTTGGTTTAAGTTTCCTTTTTCATCCCCCTAATACAGGTTGAAAGCAAATGTTATACAATTTTATGCATAGTTGTTAAGGATCAAAAATGAAAAAATACCAGTGAAATAGTTAAATGGCACAATAATTACATATCATATGACAGATATTATTAATTCAGATTGCAACAGTGAGGATTACTTGTATTCTGTGACTCAGAGGATGGGCAAGCAGATTATATGCATTCAAAACTGAGGACTAAACGAGAATTAGAAAGAAGAAATTCAGGAGCCCTTAGGCAGTACATAAACACCTGTAGTGAGCAGGGCCACCCTTATGCATAGGTGAACTAGGTGATGCCCTGGGGCGCTATGCTTGCTGTGCTTTCAGGAACACCCTTTCCCCATTTCTTTATTTATTTCTTAGAGGAATGTTTCTTTGCTTCAATAAATAAACAAACAAACGAATATATAAATAAAGTACCACCACAAAAAAAAAAAAAAAAAAAAAAATTCCACAGAACATCGGGAGATCCTGGGGCTTATGTACCACTTCCATATAAATCACACTGAACTGGAATATTGTGAGGCCAGGTGAGTACAATATTCACAGCACTGAAATGTAGGCATGAGAGCATGGCTGAAGAAAATGTTTTTTGTTTATATATATATATATATATATATATATATATATATATATATACACACACACATTTATATATAGATATATATATATATATATATATATATATATATATATATATATATATATATATATATATATATATATATATATATATATATATATTACAGAACCAACTGATATTGCCAACATCCTGGCAGATAGGTTCAGTGCTAACTTTACCCCACTCTCACCCCCTAAAGGGCCCATATCTATACAGGAAGAATGCAGAGTCCCTGTAATCACAACTATGCAGGTAAAAGCTGCACTCTCTAAAGCCAAAAAGACATCGTCCATAGGACCGGACAACATCCCAGGCTGCGTTTTACATAAACATCAAAATGAACTGGCTCCCAACCTAAGCACCATGTTCAATCATAGCATCATGTCAGGCTTTGTGCCCACTGAATGGTGCACAGCAACAGTTATCCCACTTCACAAAGGAGGAGCCATGACTGACCCCGGGAACTATTCCCCTATTAGTCTGACGAGCCTGGTCTCTAAGGCCATGGAACGTATCATCATGAAACTCATAAACAAAGACATCGGTAACCCCCAAACTCTGGACCCCACCCAGTTCAGGTTTGTGAAAGGCAGATCATGCCTCCTGAACCTGATCAACTTCTTTGAGGCAGTCACCAAAGCCGTAGACGAGGGTAAGGTGGTTCACACAGCCTATCGTGACCTCACCAAGGCTTTCGACACCATCCCCCATTCTGGAATTATAGCTAAACACACTAAACTAGGTATAAATTCCTACATCACAAGATGGGTTGCCAACTGGTTCACTGACAGAACCCACACTGTAAAAGTTGCAGACTCCAAATCTGACTTCAAACCAGTGACAAGTGGAGTACCACAGGGTTCAGTCCTGGGATCTCTCCTGTTTTGTATCTACTTCTCTGAAGTACAGGCTAACACAGAAGGCCTTTGGCTAATGAAGTTCACAGATGACTGCAAACTAGGAGCCATAGTCGAGTCCCCAAATGATACGGACATCCTACAGAAGGGCCTCACTGAGACAGATGCCTGGTGTCAGAGCCATGGCCTCAAGCTCAATGCCAAAAAGTGCATTGTCATCTCCTTTGGTAAAAACTCTGCACCCATGAACTACCATATAGCCGGCAGTCTACTTAACGAGAAATGTGTAATAAGAGAACTTGTGACCCAGGTGGACAGTAGTCTCTCCTTTGATGATCACATTGCCACACCTTTGTTGGGTTTCATAACCGTAATTGTTCAATCTCAATGGAGGTTAAATATCAATTATTTTTCAGAAAGTGATAAATTGAGCAAAAATATTTTTAGTACTGAATAGTTTCCAGCTATCTCTTTTACTATATCATTTGAGCATGAATACTGAAGGGTGAAATGGGAGATTTAATGTACTTTTTCTAAGGAAATCCTGTTTTCCACTCATTCATACTTCATTGTGGTTTCATCACAGGAGGCTAAAGGTCAGTTTTCTAGTAAACAGCTTTAGGTCCATAAGGGTACTTTGTAATTCTGCTCTCCATGTGACATTGAAGGACAGCCCTTTTAAAAAAAAAAGTTCAGGGTAGACTTTGATTAATTCAAAGTGTCTGCAATTGTAACTCTTAAAGTATTCAGTTCAAGAATAAACACAATCATCTAGAATAATTTCATTATGCCCAAAAGACTGACCTTTTTTGATTATGCTTGTCTCTTCTGACCACCCCTGCCAAAAAGTAGACTGATGTACCTGTGCATTTCACTTGCTGTTTGTAGCATATTGTTAGCATTTTTGCTGATTCAGTAATGTCTCTGACCTGTGAGGATGTCTGTGTTCCAAAAATAATACTATATTGTATGATAGAATAATTATATGGATTTACGGAGTTAGTATTAACACCATGGTCTCATATTTAATCAATCTGCCTCCTAGCTCCTCGTAGAACCTTCAGACAAATGGTATTGTGGGTAGGCATGACTGGTATCATAGTCTTCCTTTTCCCATTTCAACTTACGTTACTTATGTTCTCTTACAGTTACACTGTGACAATCTCTCCCTTGAACTGTGATTCATTTTCTCGGTAAGTGTCAAGAGTAGTTTCTAGAGCTGTTAAATTCTCAGCTAATTTAAAATTCAAAACGTTGAGTTTTATAGCATGGTATGACCATGTCTTTTACAGTTCCAGGCTCACACAATTTTCCTCTCTGTCTCTCTAGTTCTCTCTGACACACACACACACACACACACACACACACACACACACACACACACACACACACACACACTGTGCATTTCTGAGGTGTAAAGCTATACTAAACATTCATGCTCATATTTTTAAAGTGTTTTTTAAACTAATTGGAATTAAATGAAGTACCTCCCGTTCTAGGTGCAAGTGGATATTTAAGCACTAACACCAGTAACTCAATAACACATTAAGGGCTCTTCCTAGCCTGTAAGTTTGAATAATTGCAAAACCTATGTTGGTCCAGTAAAAGGTATTGCATCATGTCTGTGCTACAGTGTCTAACTGCTTTAGGTGAAGACTTCAGAAAAATTAAACAAATGCAGATAATCATCTATATGACTAGACTATCTCTTCTCCAAATGCAGGTACCAGAATCAGTAAATGAAGGCCTCTACAATTTGATGTAGATGCTAGTGTAATCATTTAATGTTGAATTTCTAAAGATTGAACTTCTGCATAAGCCAATATTTGTGCAAGAAATCTTTGCGCCCCCTTAGCTTTTGAAAAATGTATTTACACAATACCTGTTTCCTCTTGGAAAATATTCCTCTGGACAATGGCTCCTAAAAGATCTTTTTCATCTGACTTAATTATTGAAGCAGGTACAATATTTCTGCAGCAACTTTCTTTTACACTCTCCCATCAGTCAAAAGAAAGTTAAGTCTATTTGATATAAACTGTCACTTGTGACACATATGTGCTAATGCCCTCCATAAT